>NC_090438.1:517202951-517505981 GCF_031143425.1 Pleurodeles waltl
ACGTGTCTCGCCCCCTAATGGTACGTAAACCTGGGGCTTTCTCAAGGATAGGGGGCGAAACATGTGTCGGCGTTTCTCATAACTGCACGTTATACTGGTGTTTTGTTTTTCATCTATGTACTTTGTAATAAATCTTCACTGGACTCACTGATTTGGCTGGATATGCTATTTCAAAACAGAATCTTGATAAGAAGATATGGATTAACTAGTTGAAACATGGGTTTACCAATACCTTAGTTCATTATCAACTGAGTCCAGTCTGAAGTAGAAATATTTATAGCCAAAGCCAGATTCTCAACAGCAAGGTGCTGCCTTCATTATTGTAGGTAGACTGCTCAAATCTAATCTATTGTGTCAGTTCTTGACCGTTTTATTCTCTGTTAGTACTCTGTTGTAATAGGACTAGTGCCTCTAGCTTCAATGCAATATTTCTGGCTAATTTGCATGCTTCCCTTATTCTAGGCTTCTATTTCATAATGTTGGGGTCAACAGTGTGCTAGACATCTTCAAAGGTCTTAGCTGTAGAAAACAGCTGTATGATTGTTTTAGGCACTGACGGGGAGCCACTAAAGACTGAGAACAAACACTTGCTTTTAAGTTACACAAGTGTGGAAGTGCACTGCACAAGTTTGAGAAGATTTGAGAGGCACATGGGGATAGGTAAGTCTTGTTGCCTGTGAGGTGACAGTGTCCCTTATCACCAAGCATTGAGAGTGTGTGTGCAATTAACACTGGTTGGAGGCTGCTACTGTTGAGAAAAACCAGCTCTATTTGTCTCCTGGTTGCATCTTGTGTGTAAACTTATTTCTAGGAAATCTGGTTCTGACTCATTTAGCCCCGTGTTTTCTGCTTTTTGGACTATTTATTGGATTTTTACTGTGCGTGGGTCTCACTCAACGTAAATTGTTAAAATGGATTGAGTGCTGTCAGTGTCTGCCTTTCAAAACAAGGACCGCTGCTGCACAGCTGGGGTAAGAGGCTCTACCCTGCAAACCTGTTCAGTCTAAGCAAGTGGGGCTCCCATCCAGCTTAGCCTGGTATCTATGCATAGGCAGCCTTTCACTCAAGCACCAATCCTTTAGGGATCAGTGCTGACCTGGTGTATAGGCCTTATGAGAGTGGGTATTCATATTGTACATCTGAACTGCTTAACTGAAAGTAGTGTGTGCTTACTATTTACATTATCAGTGAAATTTGAACCAAAGTACAGTCGTGATGTTTTTGATGTTACTTTCTAGATGTAAACAGTGATAGAAAATGTATCAAAAATATGCAATTTTAAAAAAAAATCATCACCTCTTTGAACTGTTTTGTGGAGTCTGAACGTGAGTGATGTCTCTCCTATTGCATGTTTGCTAGTTCTACTTGGGTCAAAGGATTGGGCACAAGTATATTGAAGTTAATAAGAAGTGTTACCTGGCATCAGCAAAGGATGATGCCTCATACCAAAGGAGATCACTAACTGTTCATGAACTTTGTTCTTAAGCATATACTCATTTTCAACCAGACACGGTTGGCAAATGGAAATGATTTACCTTAAGTAGGGAAGAGGATATGAAACGTTACAAGAGGAGTGAAGACTTGAGTTGAAATATTAAAGCTATCACCTCCATATTCGCTTACCAATGGACTATGCATCGAGGGGGAACAGCTGTATCCTCTATTATAGCATAAATTCATAACTAAGGTCTGTGTTGTTCTGCAGTTACCTTGTAGGATATACTGCACTTTCAGTGAGTGGCTCATAGGCTACCTCCGTTTTCTGAAAAGGGTTAAAAACATGCGTGACCTTGAGTTTTCCCACTGTGATATAATGAATTAAAGCACTTACTCGAGTTTACCATTCTTTTTCGTAGAAGTATGACGCTAGTAAAGATGCCTCCTCTAGGAGCTATGATTCCATACAGACAGTCCTTTTAACTTAACGAATTGTACGAACACATTTGAGAACAATGATTTGTAAAATGAAAGCACTGTACGGGAACCTGGTGCCCATGGTGACATCTGGTAAATTTATTTAACACTGAACACCTCAAAAATGGTAGCGCTCAAAGGACACTACAAATAAACCACTTTCCTATGGGTATGAGGGACAGCAGATTTGTGACCAATAACAAGATCCCGAATGTAGAATTCTCCCGAGAATCAAAATGTAACCAAATGAGTCACTGAATGAAAAATATTAGTACATGTGAGGAAAAAGGATAATCCAATTGCTATCTAACTTGTGTTTACATATATTAACCAAAAGCAAAATCGCATAAAAAATAATGATATTCACACATCATGAATAAAGTAATCAGTTGCAATAAGCCTCTTCAATAACATACACATTAATATAATTTCAGGAACTGGCATTCAATCATATATCTTAATTAGATATCTATAAGATTAATCTGTTTTAGCTTGTCCTTCCGTTCAGGATCACGGCTGAATAGCTATTTTTATTACATATAATTCATTACGAAGCGAGCCTATGGTGCTCATGCGCCTACACACTGTTGATTTCCTTCTTTAGAACAGAATCAGCTGGATAAGGATGCAGTATTAATGAACAAACTCATATGACGCACTTCAACCCCGCCGCTGTCTCGAGGAGCAGGTCACAAAACTGCCAAGTGTTAATAGAAGTTTAGAACAACCACGCTTTCAGTTACTTCTGAGAAACTGCAATAGACAGTGTTGCAAGATCTTTCTAGGAAAAACTTTAACGAGCTAAACAGAAAGACTTAGGGCCATATGTATGAACACATTTTCCCATTGACACAGAATGGGAAAGGCCCTTAGGGCCTTACTATGAGCGCAACGGGCAAATTATGATGTCCCCACTGGGCTGGCCGGCACCGACAGTGGCTCTCAGGGAGACAGTCTGCATTCAGAGTGTGCTGACAGGGTGGCGCCTGCACCGCCACAACATGGTCATGGGCAGTGGGGGGACCCCACTGTGACCTCTTCTCTGGTTTTCCGCCAACCTTTTCATTGCGGTGACCCTGCCATGAAAAGGCTGGCAGAAAGGCAAATTGTGATCAGCACAGCGGTGCTGACATCCGCACCGCCATGCTTGACCACAACTTGCACCCCCATCACCCCGTCAGAATCCATGATTCTGGAGGTGGTCTCCTAGCGGCATCGTAATCTGGCAGTTGGACCATCAAGACTGCAGCGGTCGGACTGCCACCGCGAGCACTCGTAATTAGGGCCTTAGTTTGGATCTGGAATATGGGAGTGCAGTTGAGTTCTGCAGATCCCACCGGCTGATTCTCCATTTCATCTTCCCCTGTTGAGGAGTTATGTGCAGGAATACAATTTATGGTCTCTTTGGTATCCAATCCCGCAAAACCTTGCAACCCAAATTTTAAAATGGTAATTGAATCACCAATTCCTCCCCATATCATATTATTATATATATATATATACACACACACACACACACACATCTATAGTGAAAGATATTTAAGTATGTTTATGGTCACTAGAAATAACTATAAATGGTGAAATTCATTTTTTTTACATTTAAAACGTTGTGTTGTCACTGACATTTTCACCTAACTATAACAATGCTTTGACCTTCATTTAAAAAAAAAAGAATTTCTAGTTTTTTTTAAACATTAAGTGATATGTTATTACCATACATAAAGCCAACCCCATGGCCCGCCCTCAAGACCTGTGGCTGTGCGATGCAGGGGGTTGGCCACATGGCCTGGCTGCAGCCATCTCCCTCGGGCACTCAACCCGCCCCCACCTCGCACTTTCTATGTGCATTGGTTAGCCCTTTGCATGTTTCATCACTCATACCATGTGAATTCATAGTATTCATAACAAAATTTATGTCATTGCAGGTAACATTATTTGTGAGAACAGTGTATGGCAGAGTGGCTAGTTATAGTTAATTTAGTATGGTGAGGTGACAACACTGTGTACGGAGGTGTGCAAGTTATATTAATTTGAAAGTGTTGTTTAAATTATAAATATAAGGTATACATTTACAATTTATAAAATTAGTGTAGTTTGTTTTGTTTATATACAAAGAATAAAACATAAGTTACAGTAATTTGAAGGTACTGCGTTAATTGTAATTTTAAGGAATAACTAAAACTTTCGCATTTCTAATATTTGTGTAGTTTAAGTTTGGTTTGTAAAGAAAGGATAAACACTACAACAAATGTTTACCCATTCATATTTATTTATTAAATTAGATTTTTTAAATAGAAATATGCTTCAAATCATAGAGGTCAGTGTTGTCAAATGCAGTTTCATTGAGTAGAGTGTCATTCACTAGATTGGTGGACAGTGTGGTATAGTGTAATGTCAGAGTGGAGTGGCAGTAAGGTCGGAATGCACTGGCGTGTTGTATAGCACATTGGCGTAGAGTGCACTAGAGTGGGCAGGCGTAGAGTTGAGTAAAGTGTTATCAATTGGAGTGGCATTTTGTATAGTTCTTCGTGGTGATGCGTTGTTGAGTGTTGGACAGTGTTGTACAGTGGAGTGTGGTGGAATAAAATGAAGTAGAGGTCTGTACAGTGTAGTGTAGGAGCACAGAGTGGAGTACAGTGCAGTATAGTGGCACAGAGTGTAGTACAGTCACATAGAGTGGAGTTGCACAGAGTGGAGTAGAGTGTGGTAGAGTGGTGCGGTGTAGAGTGGAGTGTTGCCCAGTGTCACAGAGTGGCGTGAAGTGTCGTGAAGTGGAATAGAGTGGAGTGAGGTTCGTTGGCGTGGTGAAGCACAGACTGTATTAGTGTGCTGTATACTGCTGCTGAGTAGAGTGGACTGGCGTGGGGGAAGAGTGGAGGAAAGTGGAGTAGCATGGTATGGAGTACAATGCTGCTCAGTATGATAGAGTGGAGCACAACCTGCCAGACTTGAGTGGCACAGAGTAGCGTACAGTGGAGTGGCATAGAGTGCAACAATGGAGTAAAGTAGATTAGAGTGGAGCAGTTTCTCAGAGTTGAATATTGTAAAGTGATGTGGAGAAGCACATAAGGAGTTGAATAGTGTGTCATACAGTGGTATAGAGTAAAGTAGAGTGCTGCACACTGGCACTGACAGGAGTACATTGTTGTATAGTGTAGTGCTATACAGTGGAGCATAGTTTGGTAGAGTGAAGGGGAGTAGACTTAAGTGGAGTACAGTGTTCAGCAGAGTACAGTGGAGTGGCATGGAATAGAGTTGGGTAGAGTGGAAAGGCATTCACGGGAACAACGTAGAGTGGAGTGGTGAGAATGGAGTGGTGCAAGTGAAGTAGTGCATCGTACCGTAGTGTAGATTAAAGTGGCATAGAGTGGAGCTGCAGGTAGTGGAATGGCAGGTAGAGGAATGGTGTACAGTGGAGTGGGGTAGAGTGAAGTTAAGTACAGTGGAATAACAGTACAATGTAGTAGAGTGGAATGGTGTACAGTGGAGGGGCACTTACTGTAGTGTTGTACATTAGAGTTACGTATATTAGAATACCACAGAGTGGAGGGGTGTACAGTGGAATGACAGACTGGATTGTTGGAGAATGGAGTGGTGCAGAGTGGGGTAGAGTGGGACAGTGTATAGTAGAGTGGCATAAAGTGGAGTGGAGTGGCATAGAGATAGGTAGCATAGAAAGAAATTGCCCTACCCAGCAAGTCAGTCGTGACAAAATCACATGGTATTGGAAACTTTGCTGCATCTCTCCCATACTTAACAGCTTATGCAAGAGTGTCCCGCACGCCCTCCGGGACCTGGGGCAGCCCCTGTGCCCCTGTATCCCATGAAGTATGGGAAAAACAGCCCAATAGGCATGAGGTGTTTACAGACCTCAATGCCAGGCTGGAGAAAGAAAACATTTTCTTAACAAGCTGATCCAGCCTCTTGGATTACCTATCCGGGGGAGCGGAAGGGAAGGCACCATACAAATTGGAGGCCTGGACCCCCAAGGTCTCTGGGGTGGTGTGCTGGGTGAGTAAACTATGGTCATTAGGAGCTGGTCTATAGTGGCGGCTGATTGTCCTATGTACAGGAGCACCTGAGCTGGGTTTTGATCACGTCCCCAGCAGGTCATCAGTGAGGGCTTTGTTAAAGGGTAACATTGGTTCTGAAGTGGAAACCCCCGGCTGAAGCACCTCAGTCAGGAGGTTAGTCCTGATTGGCACAGTAGGCAAATCTAGGTCCAAGATCTCAGCTGTCCTATCCACCGCCATAGCATATGAAGCTCCCTCCTCCGTAGCCAGAGCAGGAGGTGGGAGCATGCCAGTATCTGGAGAAGTATCCAGTCCACTGGCTTTCCCTAGTTCCTCATACTAGTCCATATGCTCCAAATCATATTCTAAAGGGTTCTGAGACCCCTCCCACTCCTCACCTGTACGATGACATTCCGACTCCCGATCATCTGAAATGAGGATGGGGCTCGCAACACTGGTGGGCGCCAGAGGAGCGGGGAGTGTCGACTTCAGGAACAACGCAGGAGGAGGCCGACTGTGTGCACTCTGCATCGTTCTGAATCCGGCATCGGATCCAGGAGTCCCCAATGGTGACAAAGCCACAGGCGTGGAATCTGATGGGGCCCCTGCTGACCCTGCGGGGCCCGAAGATGCACCAGCGGGGCGGTCCACTCAAATATGAGGCGCATGGCTTCATAAAACTCTTTGAGCTGAGCAGGGGTCATTCTGGCTCCCGGAAAGGGAGGGGGTCAGGGGGGAGGTGGCTCGAAGTCAGCCCTGGCATTGGTTCCACGGAACCGTGCCTGGAACGCCAACGGCCGACAGGCGTGGTGAAATCAAAGGCCTCTTGGACTTCTTCTTTTTGTGCCTCTTCCCGAGGGCCCGGAGGACCTTGAATGCGAAGAAGAGGACTTAGGGCTCCTGGAGCGGTCCCACAACCTTCTCCTCGATCGGGACCTTGACCTCATAAGAGCTGTGCCAACCGAAGTCGACTGCCGGGCCGCCATGAGCTTCAGAGACTGCTCTCTCAAAGCTTTCAGGGCCATGGCCCTGAAGTCGGAACACGACTTCAAGTTGAGGGCTCTGTCGAGGCACCAGAGACATACCTGATGGGGGGGTCCATCACAGACATAGCGTGATGACATGCACCACACGGCCTGAACCCTGTCTTCCATGATGTCATCTTTGCACAGATTTAATAAAGCTTCAACAAAAAGGTTGAAAAAGGACTGCCAAAAAAGGCAGAGGGTAGCTGGAATCCGGACCTGCGCTTAACCGGCGCAGAAGGAAAAGAACTGACATACACGTGCAGGGGTGGCGCCTTTATAGGCAACTGTGACATCACAGACGGCTCCAACGACACGACAATGCCACACGGATCCGGACGATGCCACTGTATGGCGTGCGCAGGGTACTGCTCAGCAACAAATTATGGATTCCAAGCTGATGTCAGGAAATTCTAAGGTAAAGAATCTGCAGCTTGAAGTCTCTATCAGATATTAAGTGCAGTGGCACAGAGTGGAGTGACGAAGAGTGGAATAGTGTACAGTAGAGCAGTATATTCTGGAGTGGAGTGGTTTAGAGTGTATTGAGGTACTGTGCAGTGGTGTACAGTGGAACAGCTTTGAGTGGAGTGGTGTAGAGTGGAGCAGCGTAGGCATAGAGTGGAGTGGCATAGAGTGGAAGAGTGTACAGTGGGGTGGGGAAGAATGGAGTTACGTACTGTGGAATAAGAATACACACTTGCGTAGAGTGGAGTTGAGTGTAGTGCTGTACAGTAGAGCTGTGTACAGTAGAATAGCAGAGTGGAGTAGGGTAGAGTGGAGTACAGTGGAAAGCTTGAGAGGAGTGGCATACAGTGGAACAAGATACAAAGGAGTGGTGTAGAGTGGAGTAGGGTACAGTTAAATAGTGTATAGTGGAGTGGCATACACTGAAATAGCCTGAATTAGAGTAGCATACACTAAAATGCATAGAGTGGAGTAGTGCAGTGTGGACTAGAGTGGAGTGGCATAGAATAAAATAGCGTAGAGTGGCATAGTGTATAGTGGAATAGCGTACAGTGGAATACCATACAGTGGGGTGGTGTGGAGTGGCGTACTTTGGAATAATCTATAGTGGAGAGTGGTGTAGAGTTAAATGCCACAGAGTTGAGTGACAGAGTGTAGTTGTGTACAGAGGAATAGCGTAAAGCAGAGTGGCACAGACTGGAGTGGGCTACAGTGGAAAGTTGCAGATTGGCATAGCGTACAGTAGAGTGGAGAGGGGCTGAGTGTATTAGCGTAGACTGGAGTGACGTACAGTGGTGTAAGGAAGAGTAGTGGCATGTACTGGGATACAGGAGAGTGGAGTTGAGTGGAACAGCGTAGAGTGGAGTAGAATAGCACAGAGTGAAGTGGTGTGCAGTGTAGTGGTGTAAAGAGGAGTGACGTACAGTAGAGTTGTATACAGCTCTCAGGCCACCTTTCCCCTGCTGCTGCATCGCTCTCTCCTGTTTGCTGCCTCATTCTCACTACCTTCTCCTCCTCTCTCTCTGTTTGCCTGAGTGCTTTCTCCTGCTTTCGGTCTCATTTTCTCAGCTTTTTCCCTACTTCCCCCATTTTTCTGAGTGCTTTCTCCCTCCTTTTCTTCTGTTTTTACTGAGTGCTTTCTCCTGCCTCGTTTTCACTGCATTTTCTCTCATTTTCCCCCCGTGTTTTCTGAGTGCTTTCTCCTGATTTCTGCCTCATATTCACTGCTTTCTCCCTCTTTCTCCCATTTTTCTGAGTGCTTTCTCCTGCTTTCTGCCTCATTTTAATTGCTTTCTCCCTCCTTTCTCCCGTTTTCCCAGAGAACTTTCTCCTGCTTTTTGCCTCATTCTTTCTCTGCTCATTCCTTCTTTCTCACTTAGCTCCACCCACAGGCTCCCACGGCACCCTTCCCTCCTCCCAGTGCCTACTTATTAGAGACCTCAACGTGACCCCATTGAGCAGGTCCCTGTCCAGCTCTCCCCTGCTGATGCATCCATCTCTCCTGTTTGCTGACTCATTTTCACTACATTCTCCTCCTCTCCCCCTGTTTTTCGGAGTGCTTTCTCATGCTTTGTGCTTCGTTTCCCCCTGTTTATTTCTGGGTACTTTCTTCTGCTTTTTGCCTCCTTTCCTTCCCTGTTCATTCCTTTTTGCCCATCCCTGCCTGTTTTCCTGCCTCCTGCCCAGCCCACCACCTCCCAGTGCTCCTCTCAGGACCTAGTTAAAGGAGGGCACAGCAAGACACAGCAGCCGTGCAAAAGGCAAGCCCGTCTGCACTTGTCCGCATCTGGACCGCGGCCAGTGCCAGGACCGCTGACTCTTCCACCCAACGAAGATGCATCACAGCTGAACTCTGAGCCCTGGACCCCGGGTAACCAACAACCACTCCGGCCACTTATCCCCGCGTACCATCAGAGGACTGTTCTCTTGACGATACTGCCGCCTCACCTTCAGTACCAAAGCAACCAATGCACCCGACACATGGACCGAGACCACCACGGCACAACTACAGTGCATCCTATTCAACGCACATGCACTAGTTAAACATGCCACTGAGATCTGGGATATGATCTCTTCCCTCATCCAGGATATCTTCTTCCTCACAGAAACCTGGCTCAAACCAGCCTCCAGACCAGACATCACCACGCCATCCCTGAAAGGTACAAGATAACACACGAGGACTGAACCAACAAGCACTGAGGTGGAATAGCCATCATCTACAGTGACACCATCTGTTGCATGACATCCCCTGACGACCCAACACCGGTAATGGAACACCTCAACTTCTAACACCATACAGACGGAAAAAGCACCATCAAAGGCACAGTTGCTTACAGACCACCAGGATCATGCCCCAGCTTCTGCAATGCCTTCTCAAAACTCATCGCCTGGCAAGATATTAACTCCAAACACTACATATTCCTAAGGAACCTCAACTTCCACCTGGACCCCAGCGACGCCAACTCCACTGACCTCCTGGAAAGCTTGAGCACCATCAGCCTCAAGCAGCACATCACCAACCCTGCCCACATCGAAGGACACATGCTCAAATGCATCTTTACCTCCAGCGACAGCTAGGTATTTCCACACCACTCACCTAGTCAGACCACCACAGCGTACACTTCATCTCCAGACCTCCGTACCCCGACACAGTTCCCCCCCCAGATCCACGCGAAGAAACTCAAAAAAAGATATCAGAAGACAAGTGGAATGACAGTCTCCGTTCCCACCTCCCAGACTCTACACATAACCCTGAACAAGCAGGAAAGAGCTTCTCCCTTTGGATCACAGGATGCGCCGACGCCACTGCCCCACCAAGACAGCCAAGGTCAAAGAACAAAGCAAAAGAGCAAGCTGGTTCACCGAGGAACTGCACTCCTCCAAAATGCAACTGTTGACAAATTGAAAGGAAGTGGCGCATCAGCAAAAACAAAAGACCAACCCGCCTTCAGGACTGCCCTCAACCAGTATCAACTCCTCCTAAAGAAGAGTCCATTAGCAGATCGCATCAAAGCCAGAACAAACCACAGCAAAGAACTCTTCACCATTGTGAAGGAGTTCACCAATCCCACAGCCACTGAAAACATCACTACCTCTCATGAACTGTGCGACAACCTTGTGGATTTCTTCCACGACAAGATCTTGGCTATCTACGAACACTTTGAAAGCCAGCCCTCTGCCACAGACAGCATTAATCAGCTTACATGCACAAACATGAACCCCTAACACCTTCTCACCCACTGGAAACTCCTCAACATGCAAGGCACTATCTCCATCAAGAATGCCGTACACTTGGGAGCACCCACGGACCCTTGCCCCTACCACATCTTCAACCTCGGAAGCAAGACAATCTACGACAAGCTCAGGAAGGTCTTGAATACCGCCGTCATACTGCCCTCCTTCCCAAAAGTCCAGAAACACGCTGAAGTGAGGCTCCTCCTGAAAAAAAACATCTGCCGACCCAGCCGAAATGAAGTACAACCGGCCCCCCATCTCTCTGCTCCCCTATCCAGCAAATGTTTTCAAGAAAGCAATCAACCAGCAAGTCACTCAATGGCTAGGAGACCATAACCTCCTGGATCCCTGCCAATCTGGATTTTGAACTAACCACAGCACCGTGGCAGCCCTGATTGCATCCACATGACATCACACCCCTTTTGGACCTTGATGAAACAGCTGCCCTTATCCTCCTAGACCTGTCCTCCGTGTTTGACACCGTCTCCCACCACAACCTGATCAACAGATTCCATCACATGAGGATTCAAGGAAATGCCCTCAAAAGGATAGCCTTGTACCTCATCAGCAGAACCCAAAGGATCAGTCTCCCACAGTTCACCTCCGACCCCAAGAAGATTATCTGTGGAGTTCCCCAAAGATCGTCACTCAGCCCTGACCCTCCTCAACACCTACATGACCCCAATGGCCGTCACTGTCAGACCACAAGGCCTCAACATCATCTCCTACTCAATGACACAGCTCATCCTCTCACTGTCCGAAGATCCCACCACCACAAAAGCTAACTTCCACAGATGCATGATGAATGTAGCGGACTGTATGAAGGAAAACTGTCTCAAAGTCAACACCGAAAAAAAGTTCTCATCTTTGGGAACAACACCTTGCCATGGACTGACACGTGGTGGCCTGCAGAGCTCGGCACGCTGCCACCCAAACAGACCACGCCCATAACGTCTGCCTCATCCTGAATAGCAAGCTATCCTTGAAGGAACAAGTCGATGTAGTCTAATCAGCCTGCTTCCCACACCCTCTTCATGCTCTGCAAGATCTTCAGGTGGCTCCCAGCAGACACCAGAAGGCTTGTCATGCAGGCCCTCATCACCAGCAGACTGGACTACGGAAAAAAGCTCTACATAGGACTCACAGCACGCCTCCTGATTAGACTCTAGAGAATACAGAACTCAGGGGCAAGACTCCTACTCGACCTCCCCAGAAAGACCCACATCACACCCCATCTAAAAAAAAAAAAAAAAAAAAAAAACTACACTGACTCCTGATTCAGAAGAGATGCCAGTTCAAGATGCTGACCCGTGCCTACTAGGCCCTGCAGAATGAAGGACCTGCATACATCAACAAACGCCTGACCTTCCACCAACCGGTTAGACACTTTGGATCAGCTTCCCTCTCCCTTGTAGACACCCCACAGGCCCGTTGATCCAACAGCAAAGGAAGCCCCTTCGTGGACCTGGCAGCCAAGGCTTGGAACAACCTCCCCCTGCACCTCAGGACCGCACCGTCACACCAGCGTTTCAGAAGAGAACTAAATACCTGGATGTTTGAATGATCATTCCTTCAAGCAATAGCATACAGCTCCAGCACCTCAAGACCCTCACGGATGATTTGCCACCTCAAGACCCTCACGGTGATTTGCCATGCACATACATGTCTGACTGATTGATTGCATATAGTGGAGTGGCGTACAGTGGAGTGGCGAAGAGTGGAATATCATACAGTGGAGTGGCGTACATTGAACTAGAGTGGAGTGGTGTAGAGAGGAATATCATAGAGTGGAGTGTTGTAGAGCAGAATGATAGAGTGTAGTGGGGTAGGCTGTAGTGGTGTACAATCTAATAGCGTACAGTGGAGTGGTGATGGGTAGAGAGGAATTGCCTAGAGTGTTATGGTGTACAGTGGAGTGCCGCAGAGCGGAGTGGTATTCAGTGGAGTAGCGTACAGTGGAATAGTGTAGAGTGGAATAACATTAAGTATAGTGGCATACAGTGGAGTGGTAGAGTGTGGAATAGTGCACAGCAGAGCGGCATAGTGGAGTAGAGTTGAGTGGTGTAGAGTGTACTAAGGTATAGTGTAATGTTGTGCAGTGGGGTACCATGGAGTGGAGTAGAGAGGACTTGCATACAGTGGAGTGGCATACATTGGAACAGAATACACTGGAGTGTCGTAGAGTGAAGTGGTGTACAAGTGAAGTGAGATACCGTACAGAGGGGCGCAAAGGAATAGCGTATAGTGGAGTGGTGAAGAGTGGAATAGCATACAGTGACATAGCGTGGACTACAGTGGAGCGGTGTGGAGTAAGGCACAGTGTAGTGGCATACAGTGGATGATCATAGATTGGAGTGACAGTGTAATAGCATACAGCGGAGTAGCAATCACTTCAACAGTGTAAAGTGAAATACGGAAGAGTGGAGTATTGCAGAGTGGAATGGGGTAGAGTGCAATAGCGTAGAGTATAGTGGGGCAGACGTTAGTGGAGCACAGTGTAATAGTGTAGAGTGGAAAGCTGTAGAGTGAAGTGGTGCACAGTGGAGCAGCTTACAGTAAAGTGGTGTAGAGTGGAACAACGTTAAGTATTGTTTCTTACAGTGGAGTGACAGAGTGGACTGCCATACAGTGAAACAGGGTAGAGTAGAGTGTCGTACAGTGGAACAGCACAGAGTCTAATAGGGTAAAGTGGAGTGGCTACACTAGAGTTCTGTACACTAAGAGTGTACAGTGGATTGGTGTAGAGTGAAGTGGCATAAAGTGGAACAGCATAAAATGTAGTATGGGACAATAGAGTTGCGCACAGCAGAACAGTGCAGAATGAAGTAGTGCAGAATGGAGGGTATACAGTGGAATGGCATGGACTGGGGTGTCATAAAATAGAGTGGTGTACAGTATATTAGCACAGAGTGGAGTGGCATACAGCTGATTAACGTGGAGTGGACTGTCATATATTGGAGTGGCGTAAGAGCAGTAGTGTAAAGCAGTGTAGCATAGAGTTTAATAGCGTAAATGCAGTGACATAGAATAGACCGACAGAGTGTAGTTTGGTATTGCAGAGTGAATGTAGGTTAACATATACAGCTATAATGTGGCTTGAATATAGATTATGAGGTGTAAATGGTAATTTGGGGTAGTAGGTATAAATAATGTAAGTGATGTTAAAGTTATAAGATTTAAAATACTTTAGTTATATGTTCTGCTGTGATACAGTACAATAACTTTGCGTATACTGCAGTAGATTCCAATGAAAAGGCAGTATGTGATTGACTATTGGCTCTCTTTACAAAATTTAAAAAGCAGCCATATAGTTTTTAGCACACATTCGTTGCATTCTGGGTTAGGGCCTTAGATATAGTTAAGTAGTAGGTTTTTTTGTTGTTCCATACCTATTACTACTTTATTAAAGTGGTAATAGGTAAAGAAATTTATTTATATTTTCCTATATATTTTTGCAACAGTTTACGTAGAACTGCGCTTTGTTTCTTTATGAATTTTTTTTAAATAGCATGGTCATTTGTAGGTATTACATTACCATGGTACTCCATAGACTCTTCTGTAAAGAATTAAATAATTAAAAACATTAAAACACACTGTTGTACACAATAGTGGTAAAATATAGTAAGCTACAGGGCATTTTTAAATGTATATATATATATATATATATATATATATATATATATATATATATATATATATATATATATAAAGTACTGCAGTACTATGTATATTTTTTTTAAATACATAGAAACTTATAAATAATTTCCCTAACTCTTAACCACTGTAATAAAGTGGCAATAGGATGGGTAAAATATAAAATCTAATATCTAAGGGTGTATTACAGACAAGAAATAGCACTAAATTAAAGAGAAGTATAACTCTAAAAAGACGTACCTTACTTACCTGTACTAGCCAAAAGGATCATCTACGCACCGTGATCTTTATTTCTGCCAAATTTCTTTGAACTGTATTCAGCAGTTCTTGTGCAACATGTGAGTACAAGTTTATTGAATGTGCATTTGTGCCAAAACACATGTCTGGATCCCCCTGTTTACGTTTCACCCTCTTGACGAAGCTCTGCAAAACAGTGCATCAAGGGAACACCCAGTATAAGTCACAACAAAGCCCTTTCAGGGATAGGGTGACATATAAATTATGCACAAAAGAGAGAACGCTAGGTAATTCCCAAGTTTAGGTGGAGAGGAGCTCCAGTAAGCTGTGTCACTCTATCCCTGAAAGGGTTTTGTTTTGGCTTATACTGGGTGCTCCCTTGTGTCTGGGCAAAGCTGAACCTCTCTGAAGAGCTAATATGATAGTGAAACATGTGTCGGGGTTTGCTTTTGTTCATTCCAGGTTGGCTTGGATGGTAGTTTACCAATCCAAAGCTGCAATACTGGGCAGGCGTGGCGAAAGGCTTTTGTCATTTTACAGGTCAGCGAGGATGGTACTGTGCCAATCCTATGCTTAAAGATTTTGCACTGCAAATGGTAAAATACTTTGTCTCTTTCTAGCTCGGCGTAGATGGCACTGTGCTAATCCTATGCTTACAAACTCTGCTAGAAAACGGACATTTGAGGTGAGTGTCACTTGTGTTGCACGGTGCTTCTTATTGGAGCTGTTCCCCACCTATACTTGGGAATGCCCCAGAGTTCTCTCTTCCTTTTTGCATAATTTATGCCTCACTCAGTTGCTGAAAGGGATTTGCCAGCTCCCACTGCATGCGGGGAACCAGCTGGGGTTGATGGGACCTTGGGGCTCCCTTCCCTTGTGGCACCCAACAACAGTATGGTGGGTGCCCTAGGGGGTGCGTACCACCTTTAACAGTGTGGGCCCTGGAAATGGGGTCCACAGAACTGAAATTGGCACAGGAAGGCGGGCCGTGTGCCCCTCTCCCCCTGAACATACCGCCAGGCCCCGAATGATCGGGTCCATAGGGGCAGAAATTGGTCTGGGGAGGAGGGTGGTATGCCTCCTTCCTCCTGAGTATAGCACCAGGCTCTAGGGATTGGGTCCACAGGACTAAAATCTATTCCCGGGAAGGATGGCCATACATACTCCCTCTCCTTTATTTAAATAAGGGGCCCAAGGGGATGGGGTCCTTGAGGCTACTAACGGCTCATGGAAGGGGGTCCATGCAACTCCTCTCCCCTTTAATTTTAGAAATGACCCTGGGGATGGGGTCCCCAGAAATTAACAAGGTTCAAGCAGGGGGGCTGCGCAGTCCCCTCCCCTTTAATTAGGAAACAAACAGCCCTATGGCCAAACCCTCACTGGGCCAAAGGCCATGCGCAGTGTTGGTTGGCTGTATGGGGCTGGCGTTGGCTGCAGCCAGGCCCTGCAGCTAACTCCCTGCGGCAGGGGATTAAGTTTACGTATGGTAATTAAGTATTACTTTACGTTAAAAAAAAGCATTGTAGTTAGGTATGATAAAAATGTCTATTTAAAGGAAAAAAACATAGAAATTCCCTGAAAAAAAACAAAAGATTAAAATAACGTTATAGTTAGGTGAACAGGTCAGTGATAGCAATAATGTTTTGAACTACAAAAAAAAACAGAGATTCACCAATAATAGTTAGTGCCCCCGCCATGCACTGCTTATGACCTCACATATTACATACCTCATGAAATGTTGTTTGACATTATTTTTGATATCACTGATAACATCTCAAATGACATAATTGATGACATCACTGATGACATCATCCAATGATTGGGTTACTTTGATTTATAGTTTACATAGTGGCACAAACCTACCATAGTACTTCTTCATCTAATTATGTAGAGCCTGTGTCCAGCTATGAGTTTACGGGTTGACAAAACACGTGCTTCTAATGCATTATAGCTGTGTACAGGTTTTGAGCATGTTATAAACGATTGCAGTTGACAACTTGTGTTTCGAATGTTCTACACGTTTTTAGGCTCTGTAAAAAAGTTTGCAACAGGGAACAGATTCTGCAAACAACATATTAAGTGTTGTAAGCTGCCTTGATTTCTTAGACAGAATCATCTCAGCATGACAATTTCCACTTAACATACAAAACTGTGTGCACCAGGTATTAAAATACGTTCTGAAGACGGTGTGTCTAACGTTTTCACCACAGTATGAAGGCTGCAGGTAGTATAATCTTCAGCACTTTCAGGCATTGCTTATTTTAAGCAAATAGTGTATTTCTTACCAAGTGTTGCATAGAGTGTTGTGAGAAGGTGGTTCAGACCATCTAATCTGCCTGTATTTTATGCTTTTTGATCACCAGGTTTTTTATCTTTTACCCTGGGGTAGCCTTATAAACTGTGACTCACCCATGGTAAACTCATGGTAAAATGGATTGCACATGTTTACCGCCAGTGCCTTACTTTTAAGATAAGGCGGCTGCAATGCAGCAAGGGTAAGAGCACTTGGCTGATTACATGTGAACACATTTGCACACATATGCGGGCTACACATGGGAGACTCCTGTCATGCACAGCCCAGGAACTGCGCACAGGTATCCTGGCACAGAAGGGACTATGCAGGGTTGGGCTGTGACCTGGAATAGGTCGTATAATGTAGGAAAAGTCAGTGGCTTTACTGTCTTCACTGTAGTGATGCTCCATTTTACACCTATGGGAAAGGCTACCTTAAGGCGCAGCTTCGGTCCCCCTTGGTCTACAGACTCTGGAGTTGCACCAATGTACACTGTAACCTGTGTGAAAAAGAACAATTCTGTAAAGTCCAAAAGCACATCTGTACAGCTTATGAGTCATTCAGGAATATCATATTTCTCTGACTGAGCTCAGGATCAGAGAGCAGGCCATTTGTGAACCTGTGGGCTAGGTTAATTACTTTTTTCTCCAGCTGCAGAAACAAAGTCGTCACCCATGAAAGGAAGCATTTAACAGTGCTTAAGTCAGCTCTGAAGGAGGAAAGGCGTGGGTTAACTGCTCTGCATCAATCAGTCAGCTGTCATCCTGTGCCAGAAAGAGGGCCTGCCCCAGGCTACTCAACAAAGGACGGGGGCCAGACCTCTAAAGACAAACCAGGCGGAAGGGTCCTTTGAAGAATTTCTGGGGAAGGCTTTGGCAGTGATGGCAATAAGAGATGGAGCTTAGACCCCTGAGCACATGTGGCAAGTGACCCTGAGTGACACCATTTTGAGCTATTCCAGAAGACTGTGCAGGGAGGTTGTGACAGTGGCAGAGAGATGATGCGACACATCAGGACAGGCCAGAGGTGCAGCCCTGCTGGACTCTCCCAACCCCCCCCCCCCCCTGATTTAAAAGGTCCTGTGCAGGGGAGATAGCTCTCTCTTGTGTTTTACTGCAGACTACTGGAACTGGAGGCAGCCACCATTAACAAATGGAAGGAGGAACCCTCTGAATGCCATCTGGTCCCAGTACTCTGACTCTGATTGACCCCAGGAAGTGAGGCACTTGCTAGGACCATGGAAGATGGCCCCCTTAGACCTCTGAGGAGCAGTTGGGGGAAAGACTAGGCTTCTACACAAAAAAGAGGAGAGGCCCAGAGCAAACCAAAGTAAAGGCTGGTGCAGGGACCCAGTAAAACAAGGCTTGTGCCACATTTGTTATCTTTGAGGCCGGGAGGCCTAATGGAAGTGCTTCAGGTGGCTAGGGCTCACTAACAGGAGACCAAGATCATCAAAACTGGCCCAACGGGGCTCTGAAATATACCCTTTTTAAGATTTGGTGACCTTTGACTCCTAGCATGAACCCCCTGAGTGCCTGGAGCTCTGCTGCTGGTTGATTTCAACATCCCCTCTTCCCCCCTCAGGGGTAGGCCAGGGCCTGGGATTCACTGCAAAGAATCCACCCATGTGGGGAGGGGGTGGGCCGTGGTCCCCAAACTCCAGGCCACAAAATGTATGGCAGCGTTGAGACTACAGCCAATATGGAAGCAGGAGCACCATTGTGTCCCGCTACGTTACTTAAGTGGAGCCTGGGATCCCAGCTCCAGGCCCTTAGTGCCAAGAAGAGGGTGAGAGAGCGCCGTCACACTCCCCCCACAATAGCAGGGAGGGGCCCAGGACTCCATCCCTGGGCCCCAAGACATGAGGACAACAGGGGGAGCGCAGCCATATTTCCCCCATCCCGGCCACACAAGAAGCAAGCCCTGCCCATGGGACGGGCAGAGGAGAAAGAATTGCGGGCTTGAGTGGCTGCTCAGAGAGTACAGTTTGCATTGGGACCCGGCTCGGGCAGCCTGGGGGGCTATTGCGGCTGCCCTGCAACATGTGGCCATGCAGTGTGCCTGGATGGGACCGGGCACCCTGGCATTAATGAAAGGGCCAGCGGTGCAATGGACCAAAAAAAAGTAATAGCATGGAAGGATGACTCACCCAAAAAAAAGGTAGAATGCAAAGTCGGAGCAGCCTTTCCCAGCGCTGCTCAAATATTCACACGTGATGAGTGCCCATAATGCCCTGTATTGACTGTCTGCATTTTTTTTTAAAACAAGCTCATTCATTTTAGCACTGTGGTGGCCCCAGGACAATAGGGGCACCAACGTCAGATAGCAGAAGTGTTGGGGGAACTGCATGAGTAGCGCAGCCTTCCCCCCAAAAGAAGTATTTGAGTCCCCACCCTAACTTAGGTGGAACACAAAATTAGTAACCCCTAGAGGTTTTTGAAGGATTACCAAGCACTCCGCAGGCTGGAGCTTTTGCTCTACATCTGGGAGCCTGCACTCTCTACAGGCAGAGGCTACTGTTGCGGTTCCTGTGGCCTGAAGTGGTTTAATGTGAATTGTCAGGTTTTGAAACATCCCCTAGGAGTGAACGTTAGTAAATGTGCGTTGTGCTGTGATAAATGTGAAGCCCTTTAGGAACCACGTTAAAGTGCCTTATATGATGTTATAGGTTATTTAAAGGGTATGTTGCAAACACCCCCTAGGGTTGAAGTGATATAATTGCACAAGTAATGTTGCATATACCAAATACCTAGACATGCTTAGACCCTTTCACACTGCCAACCAATCATGTTCCAAGTACGCTTGTCTATTAACAATGTTAAATGCTTTCCTTCAAACTGTTGTTCCATGATGGCATTCCTAATATAAGTAAAGGTTTTGACATGATTGTTGAACAAGACCTTCCTTTTGGGAGGGGCAAGAGTGATTACGCAATGTCGCCAAGAAGCATTTACATCCGCCTACACATATTTATATAAATATTGGTATCTATCTATCTATCCACACACACCAACGGCGGCAGGGAAAGAGAGGGGTGGGGGTAATGAAACCTGTATCCTGTCATCCACTTTGCTCTCCATAGAGAATAAAGCAACACATTGACAGGCTCTTTGAAACGCTTGTCAGCTCAGCCTTAAAATTTGTCTGTGAGGAATGCCTGCATGTAACCCCACTGACACGGGAAATGTAGTTGTTGGTGCAGGGGAAGTTAGTTTTTTTCCCTTAGCAGTGGGAAACAACCTCTGCTGTGAGGCAGCAGCAATGAATAGACAAAGTTAGAATTCGTAAATCACCTTACAGGCTCCCTATCAGAGCCATACATGCCATCTTTCCAAACTGTTTGCATTGAATTGTTTGTTTGTTGAGCACCTTTATAATCTTAGTACAAGAACTAGGGGAGAGGTCACTTGTGTGGAAAAGTGACGGTAGGCGGCAGGCACACCCTTTGGGGCAAATATGTTTTCATTGATTGAGCCAGGTAGTTGGGTGTTCCTAGAAAGGGGAAAGGTAACCCAGGTATCTACAAATCGAATGAGCGGGCGCACCTTCAGCAGCGATGAACGTTCATCAAAACCTCAGTCACAGATATTTTCACACTGTTGTCGGCTTCAAATGATGCTCTGACATAAATTATATAAAGATTGCACCACAGGGACACGTTCTTGAGGTGAAACCAAGCATCTAAGCTCATCAGCAAAGGCAGTTCCCTATTCGCTAATCCTTTCTAAAATAATGACCACAAAGAAAAGCACAAGCATTGGCAAGCCAACATATTTGGCCTAGCTTGACGAGAATGCAATTTTTCTTTGGAAACAGATTCAATAGATATTAAAAAGTGCTCCAATAAATTAAGAAAAAAAAAAAGTCTAAAACGAAAAATGTCTAAAAGAGAGAATATCTGCAAAAAAGTAAATAAAAAAATAAACCATCTCAAAAATAAATTAGAAAAAATGAAAAGAAAGCAGAAATGTTCCTACCACTGACGTGGACCACTTTCGAGGTGAATGTGCACATGTGCAAGAAAAATGTTGGTCATTGTAAAGAGAACGAATTGCTGAAGTGAGCTTACCCACTCACCATGTTACAGGCTTTGCTGGGTGGAAGCACAACCTGAAGGACACTTGAGGGCTGACCAAAAGTGTCTATGCACATATTCTGTATTAAGAGTTTCACAGGGCTGATACAGAAAGATGAAACTTGAGGTCAGTCTTATCATATGCCTTTGTAAGGTCTGGCTACACAGAGCTTCAGCTGTTTGGAAAGGCCTGGTGTCAGTAAATACACACAACACAGCATACAGAAAAGAGCTTTGGGTCAGCCGTCTTCAGCCATTACCTTGTTTGAATGAGAACCTTCCGGCACTGGCATAATGGGTCATCCTTATTTTGGGACAGCCCATGGATTTCTCAGGTGTCTACATTTTAACCAATCAATTTTGGTGAGGTGACAAAGTATTCCCCTTTGTAATTGCATTTATATGGCGCTTACTACCCCTGATGAAGCGTTGAAGCACTTTACAGCGAGTAGCCCGCTACTACGAAACCCAAGAAGGATTAGTGGTGAATTAGTATAGGGAAATATGAGATTCATTTGATCAGTGGATATGTGTTAGTTGACTTGAAAAAAGGATAGTGGAGGGATAGAAGACGGAAGGGTTCGCACTTTTATATCGCTTACTACCCCTGACAAGGCGTCAAAGCATTTTTTGGCGAGTAGCACGCTACACCGGAACTCAAAATCTCAAAAACGATTAGTGGTGAATTAGTAAAACGGAAATATGAAATTTGAGCGGTAGACATGTGGTTCTTAGTTGGATTGAAAAGGATAGTGGAGGGATAGAAGAGGGAAGGGTTTAGAAAGGGTTTAATTGGAGATCACAGCATTAGGAGAAGGTTTGGGGTGAGTAAAGGAGAGGTGGAGGGGCGAGGAGTCAGAGGGAAGGGTTTAGAAATTCTTTTCTGGGGATCTGAATAGTAAAAGGTTTGAGATGATGCAAGGAGAGGTAGAGGAGGGAATAGTGTAGAAAGTTTTATTTTGGGGATCATAGAAGTAGAAAGGGGATGAGTCAGAGTAGAAGCAGCGGTTATATTGGAAGAGATATCGAGTAAGGAGGAGGGTAGTGCACTGGAGAGAGTGGTAGAATGAGGTTTGGGATGAGTCGGAGAGTAGAGTTAAAGGATATATTGAGAGAGATATAGGCTGAGATACAGAGTAGTGCATTGGCGATGCTGAATTAGTGAGTAAAGATAAATATGGAGATACATACGTACATGGAAGGTATATATGTACAAAGAAAGTAATATATCTATATTTAAGTTGTATTTAAAAAAATCAGAATTTCTAGTGTTGCTGTACTTTAAGCTAATGCATATATATATATTTTAGTTCAATAAAGTAGTAATTGTATATAGTTGTATTAATAATTTACTTATTTATGCAGTCATCTATATTCATGTTAAACATAGAATAATATAACCATAAGTAATATGTACATTTGCTAAGCAGAACTAACGAATATCTATATATTTAGAAACAATTATTATACACATTTTTACAAAATAATACATATAACTAGACACTCATATAATCCAAATAAATGCTTATATACACAGGGATATGCAGTACAATGATGTTTGAGTCTGGTGGTTATATGGGGATGAGCCAAGTCTTGAGTCGTCTTCTGAAGATACAATTGTTATCCATGGATCTTATTTTTGGGGGTAAAGAGTTACATAGTTTTGCTGCTTGGAACAGAGAAGTATGTGCCAACTATGTTTTTTATCTTGTATGGTGGGATTTTGAGGCGCGGTGCCAATTTAGAACAGAGGTTCCTTTGTTGGACGTATTTGGTGAATTAATTCCAGATTTGCCCAAATTTCTCTGGAAAGCACATTACGCTGTGTGCGGCGGCCATTTTAACAAGTTGGGAAGCCTTCTTTGCTTCATAACTAGTTACATGGTGAAAGGCACACCTCGTGCCTGTCGAACAGTTATAATCTTCCTTGGATGGTAATTGGAACGCCGATTTGATAATCGACTACACGGTGATAGGCACAACTTTATGCATGTCGGGTGTTTCCAACATTTTTTAACTGGCCTGGTAATTGGAACACTGTTTTGAGAATTGACTACATGGGATTGAATATTTACGCATTTTTATTAAGACACTTATACTTTTCTTCACGGTGATTAGCACACCATGTGCTGATAACTACTGGAATTTGAGGGAAATTTTGACTTTTGTATCGTGGATTTTATTTTGTTCTTGTAGTGTTTTCTTCCCTTTTTTCTCTCTCTCTCTATATATATATATATATATATATATATATATATATATATATATATATATATATATATATATATATATAGATTAACACATATAATGTTTTTCTTTTCCTTTCCAATTGTTAATTATCTTAAAAATAGTTTGGTGTGTAGTGTGCAAAATGTCTAGTATTCAAACCCCCCCCCCCCCCACACTTTTTCTTAAATGAGCCAGGGGATCCTCCTGTTCAATGGGAACTATGGTTGGATTTATTTGAGGCGTATGTAGATGTATTGGAAGAGGGTGAATGTTTGCCAGAAAGACATTTGTCATTGCTTAAACATCGGTTGGGGGCTATTGGACTGAGGGAATTAAAAAATTTGCCACCTATAAATAATGTTAATGGAGAAGATGTGTACAGATGTGCATTACAACAATTACAGGAGAGGTATGGCAGGAACAGTAATGTGGTTATTGAAAGATATAGGTTTTATTCCAGGGAACAGAAGGATGATGAATCCATTGACCAGTATATGGCGGTGTTAAGAGGCCTCGCAGTTACTTGTGCTTTTGATCACATGACGTATAACCAGGCTTTAAGTGATCAATTATTAATGAAACCAAATCTAAAAAAATACAGGAGAAACTATGGACGTCATGAGAAATATCTTTAAAGACAGCTATAGAAGTGGCAAAAGTACTGAGGTAACAGAGAGTTGCATACAAGTTATGAGAAATAGAAATCAAGGTTGGTTGTACTATATGTGCTGTGAGTAGTGATAGGGATTGTAAGGAAAAAAGAAAAGGGTTGTACTTCATTCTGCTGGTGGTGCTAACAAAATTGGTATGACTAACAATACTAAATTGTGTTTTAGGTGTGGTGCTAGCACGCATATTGGAAATTTTAGTGGGTGTCCAGCCACTGGCAAAATTTGTAGTACATATAAGAAGAAAGGACATTTTTTACGAGTGTGTAAAGGTTTTGGGAGGAAGATGAGTTGTGTTGTGGAGGATGTGGATGAAGCAGCAATGTTTAGGGAAAAAGTCTTCGGTTTTCCAAGTGTTGCTTAAGTATTGATGGCGCACAGGTGAAGGTTCTGGTGGATTCATGTGCATGGTACACCATAATGGGAAAAACATTATTTAGTCAGTTGTGGCCTGGCAGAGAATTGCAAAACACTAAAACTAGTCCTTGTAGCTTTTCGGGTCATACAATTTTGATTGTGGGTAAAATGCAGGCAGAAATTGAGTTTGCTAAGAAGAAGTGTACAGGAGAGATTCTCATAGCTGAAAGTGGGACCACAATTTTAAATTGGCCACATATATGTGAATTAGTGTTGAAAGTAGATCCTAGTGCCAGTCCACTGGTGCATGCTGTGAATGTGGGTAAATTGCAGAATGATTTCTCCTCTGATTTAAAAAAATGTTCCCAACAGTTTTTAGTAGTCAATTGGGTAGTATGAAATATTTTCAACATATTATTGTGTTAAAAGAGAATGCCATTCCTGTAAGACAAACAATTGAGGAATGTTCTGTTTAATTATAGAGGGAAATTGAAGGAGATGTTGTGGGATTTATGCACCAAAGATATTATTGAACCCATTGAGAGCTCTGATTGGGTTTCCCCGTTTGTAATTTCTGTGAAGTCTAGTGGGAATCTCAGGCTGTGTGTAGACTTGCAGGCACTCAATGATGCTATCTGGGTAGATACTTTTCCATTGCCAAATTTACAGGAATTAATGTCATCCATTGGTGATGCTACAGTATTTTCAACCATCGATTTGGCTAATGCCTATCATCAGATACATTTGAATCCTGATTCTAAGCACTGTACAGCGTTTATTACACCAGAAGGGATGTTCCGGTATAAAAGTATGCCATTTGGATTGACTAGTGCATCTGCAGTTTTTCGAACAGAATTATCCAAAATACTTTCAAACATAAATGGTGCAAAGGTGTTTCAAGACGATATATATTAATATATGGAAAGGATAAAATCAAGCATGAAAGCAATTTAAAAGCAGTGTTGCAAGCACTGAGAGACTACAGATTAACTGTTAAAGATCAAAAGTGTAAATCTGGAGAGAGACAGGTGGAATATTTAGGCCATATTATCTCTAAGGAAGGTATTCAACCTAGGATTAGTCATGTGAAGGCTATTCGTGAAGCTCCAGAACCAAAATGCAAGGAGCAATTGTTATTGTTTTTGGGGCTAGCTGAATTCTACTCTTGTTTTGTGTTTTGTTTTTTGTGGAAAACTTTGCATCCAAGGTGGAGAACCTTCGAGCTTTACTGAGGAAAAATGTGACATTTTGCTGGGAACAAGTACATGCCAAGGAATTTGCAATTATAAAGGAAGAAATTGTAAATGCATCTTGTTTAAGATCATTTGATGAAATTACTGAATGTATCATATCAGTGGATGCTTGTGGGTATGGTATTGGAGAGGTATTATCTCAACAAAGGAAAGGAAATTCGTGGGTAGATGCATATGCATCTCATACTTTATCTCATGCAGAGAGGAACTATTCTGTGTTAGAAAAAGAGTTGTTGGCACCTGCTTGGGCCGTGCAACGATTAAGAATGTACATATGGGGGCGCAAATTCAAAATTTGTATGGATCACAAGTCTCTGGTTAACATTTTGAGTTCAGGAGGTGGAAGAAACCTAACTCCAAGATTAGCAAGAATTGCTTCAAAATTACAAATGTGTCATTTTGATACTTTGCATCTTCCGGGGGAACAGTAATTGTGTGAAAGATGGGTTGTATTGTTTACCATCGCCCCGGAAGTGTTGAGGGGGTTGATGATGGTGAGTGTGATGTTGCATTCACTCATGATGATGTGATGTTCCTGCAAAATGGGAAAATGGATTTTGGGATATCTGAATGTATGTGGATGGAGGAAATGCAGAAGGATGAGATTTTGTTGAAAGTAAGGGATTTTATCTTGAAGGGTGGCCATCGGAACGGAGTTTGCAAGGTGAATGTAGTACATACTGGAAGGTTAATGAAGAATTGTCAGTGTTGAAAGACATTATTTTGAGAGGTGATAAAACTGTGCCTCCCTATGGTATGCATGGGACTACTGTTAGGTTGGGCATGAAGGTCATGGGGTATGGCAAGTACCAGGAGGAAGATTAAGGACATTTTTTGGTGGCCGCATCTGGATGGTATGGTGGACTGCTAGCTAAGAGAATGTAGTATGTGTATGTTGAGTAATAGAACTGTTAAACCATTAATGGTGCCGTTACAAACGGTTGAATTGCCTGATGGGCCGTGGCGTAAAGTAGCAATAGATTTCTATTTCTGAAGCATTCAACTTGAGGTGGCTCCATGTCATCCACTGATCAACGGATCCATGGCAACTGAAAATTTGTTAGTTTCCAACACCTTTGGGGCTTTCCAGTTTAAGGAGCATTTATTTTTTTAATAGAAAATTATTTTTATTGTTTCAAAAACAAGTAAACAACTCAGTAACATAAGTTGAACACATTGTGACAACTGTGTCATTCTTATAGCAAGCGTGATAGTGACAGTCCCTCAAGCAAGCAACATTTACTATATTATCTATCCCTCCTGCCCCTCCACAGCAGTTAATTAGTGGAAAGATTGTCAAACAAGATGACAGTGGTCATTCCCCGGGGGGGCATGCATGGGCTGCCTTGGTACTCGTTCAATTTTGCCCATATCGTAGTCCATTTCCCAGGGCAGCCTCTTCCCCTCATACACAACCTTTTAGATGAGCATGCACCAGTTTAGGTTTTTTTTTTCCAGTCCCCTAAGTCGGGTAGTTCCTTTGCACTCCTCCCCCCCCCCCAATGTCGTACAATGTTGCAGTTTGCTACCATCAGGCTCAGTGCAACCCACGTTTGCTCCATTCTGGACATTTCTGTGGGATCCCAAATACTGAGGAGACACCATTTCATGTTGAGTTCCAGCGAGTGGCCATTCACAACGGATATACAATCAAGTACTTTTTGCCAATATTGTTGCACCACAGGACAGGCCCATAAGATGTGAAAAAAGGTCCTTACTTGATCACAGTGCTTTCGGCAGCCATTGTCCTGCGAGTTCTCTATTTTCAACAGCACTATACTGCAGTAACATGCCCTATGTAGGATTTTTAGTTATACTAAACAAAAACGCACTGTCATAGCTACTTCTTTGGGGGATGCAAGGGCTTCTTGCTATTCAGCATCCTCCAAGGTATCTCACAGTCTTTTTCCCCTTGCGTTCGTAAATGTGTCAGGGTCCCTCGCATATTATTGAATAGTTTTTTATATTCGAGTGATATGGCTTTACGGGGCATGTGTGTCTCAAGCAATATACTTTCTAGGGGTGATGCCTACTGGAGGAGTGGTGCCTGAGGGTAAGGCTTGATTTAGTGTGTGGTATACCTGGAGTTATGGATACAGTTCAGTGGGTGCTAATTGGTACTCTGTTTGCAGGTCAGGAAAGGAGAGTATTTCATCATGTGTCCATAAGTCACCAACGCTAGACAGGCCTATAAGGTCACATTTTGCAAATACCTGTTGTGTCCCAAGATTGCCCAGACCAGTAGTGTCCCAAAGGGGGGTGGCCTGTGTTATTTTATTGTGCCAACCCATAGCTCCAAGAGATGCATGCCAGGTTGTTAAGGTTACGGCAGTGGGGCCCGTGTAAGCTGAGGGACGTTTACTGCTGTACAGGGCTTGTAAGCAACTCCCAGGGTGCATTATCCATCTGTCCATCTGTGGGGAAGGTTCTGTCTCTGGGAGGTGCATTCAGTAATGCACTTGTCAGTTGGGCAGCCCAGTAAAATTTCTGAATATCTGGAAAATCAATTCTCAACTCATACCAAGAGTGAATTTATGAATGACGATTCGTGGCTGTGCCATATCCCACAGCAGTGCTCACCTCCCTATCCAGAACTTTGAAATAGGATTCTTGAATCGGATATAGGGGGTTTTGTAGTATGGAGAGAAAGCAGGGTAAGGACATAATTTTAAATAGGGCCCGCCTGGTCTAGGAGGGAGAGGGGCAGTGTCCTCCAATGTTGGACATCTCGTTTGAGGCAAGTTGGGGTGGCAATAAGTGATTGGCGTAGATATATTTGGGGTCACAAGTGACACTGATTCTCAGGTAGCAGAATCCATCATGTACTATATTTTCCTCACACTCTTGAGACAAACTTGGTTTGTCCCCATAGTGTAAGTAGATTATACTTTTCTGCCAGTTAATGGTATAGCCCGAGTAGGTTCTGAGTTGAGTGAGTATATGCGTTATCCTGTCAATTGATGATGATGGGTCAGAGACGTAGAGCAGAATGTCATTGGCGTAGAGTGAGACTCTGTCTTCCCAATCTTCCAACCACTGTAGGTCCCGGATGAAGGGGTCTTGCCTAATCCAAGCCACTGGGGGCTTCAAGGCAAGAGCGAATATTAGTGGTGAGAGCAGGCAAACTTTCCTGGTGCCGCATCAGAGCCTAAATCTCTGGGACACGCTTTGGTTGACCGTGACTCAGGCCAGGGGTTTGGTCTATAGAAGCTTCACCCATTGAAAGTATTGTGGGCTGAAGCCTATCTTTTGTACCACTGAAAACATATATGACCATTCTATGGTATCAAAAGCCATTTTGGCATCTAAGGAGAGAAACAGGGCACCTTAAAGGGGTGGGGTAGTCCACCCAAGAACCCACTGGAGCCTTTGCAGATTGCGGGACGTATTTCTGCCCAGCATAAAGCTAGTTTGATCACGATGGACAAGGGTTGTGATTACTTGCACTAATCGTGAGGTTAGTACTTTTGCCAGGATCTCAGCATTTAAAGGTAACATGGGTCTCTAGGATGCACATTCATCCAGTGGTTTACCATCTTTATGATTGACCACTATGTTTGCTATTCGTTGGTCTCTAGAAAGGGAACCTGTTGCACAACTTTCTAGAAACATTTTGAGCAGGTGTTGGGCAACCTTCGCTGCTGTGAGCTTGTACAGTTGTATGGGGATCCCGTTGGGACCTACCGACTTGCCTGGGTGTAGCTCTCTAATAGCTTTCATTTTTTCTGCTTCAGTGGGGTCCCCTTCTAACATATCTCTGTCCTCTTTTAAGAGACACGGAAGTTGGATAGCAGTCACTACCGGCGAGTATAAGTGAGAGTAGTAGATAGCAAAAACCTCTGCCATTGTCTGCTTTCCTTGCACAAGCTTGTTCACGTCAGTCCGAATAGTGGAGATTCATTGGTTGTTTTTTTTGTGTTTATCAAGCCATGTATTATTTTACTAATACCCTCTCGTACTTGTGGGATTCTGAAATGCCAGGGATGAAGTGTTATGTCTCTTATCTGGCCTCTCTCTAAGCGACCGTAGACTGTATGGTTACAGATGCCTCTAGCCAAGTGTCAGGTGTCGCGAAAGTGGGAAGTATAACTGGGTAGTGTTAGGATATAATCAATGCCGGATTAGCTATTATGAGCCTTTGAGTGAAAAGTATATTGTTCCGTTAGGGGATTATGGAAGCACCAGACATCCATGAGTCTGCTAGGGGATGTCTCAGGGACCCTGCCTGTCTAGGCAGGTGTCTGTCGCTATGGTCATCAAGAGCCATGTTGAAGACTCCACCCATTATTAGGATATCGTCTGGGAGGCACAAAAGAAGTTTACTCAGTTCAAGGAACATGAGCGTGTGAAATCGTGGGGGATGTAAACTGATATTATGTTGATATGTCTATTATCCCGCAACACAGATATCGCAACATAGCGGCCTTGGGAATCGGTGAAGGTTTGATGAACAGTGAGGGGCAGTCTGTTTCAGGGCAGGATACCTACCCCTCTAGAGGCTGTGGAGTATCTTGCATGTGCCACCAGTTTGTATCCCCAGCGGTTCATTGCTTGACACAAGTTGTCCTTAAGATGAGTCTTCTGCAAAAGGGCTAAGTCAGTGGAGTGTTTCTTGATGTATTGCAAAACTACTCCACGCTTGATCTTGTCCCCTAGTTCACTGATATTCCAGGAGATCGACCTTTGTCATGAGTCCATCTTTTGAACGGTTGCATGTGTCTTGGGATTAAAACGGTGGGAAACAGGTGCATTGTAGTAGGATCTGGTAAGTGTCTGAAGGACCAACATCTCTTAGGGATGAATTCGATGTGATGTGCAATATGAAACCAAAACCGTTACATGAACAACAAAGTTCCCCAACAGTCAAAGTTCCCTAGATAAGTCCTCCTCACTGCCTTCTTGCTTGCGGACCTTGAACTGTCTGCCTTCTCAACATTGCAGAGTGCCTGTCGACCCATAACATACTTACTTCCCCGGCTCTTCCCCAAGATAAAGGAAAGTTGTTGCCAAAGTCAGGTTTCTAGTGTCTGTTGTCTCCGCTCCCTCCTGTCAATGTTTGTGGGCAGAGTGTGTCTTTAGATAGTGATCGTGGTCACCTCTGTTCAGTGATGAAGTGATGCTTTTCTTCATTGGTCATTTCCAGAGAGAGCCCACATTAAGGGAGTTATTTCAATGTGGATCAGGATCTGTGCTCTGGGAAGTCGTTAATGCGATGTCAATGGTCTCCATTTTCTTTCAGTGGTGCAGTCATAGCCATGTCTCTTTATTTCTGATCTTGCTTCAGCTGTGTTTTGGCGCTCCCTACTCGTCGCCAACCCTCCAGCCACTCCCTCACCTGCGGAGAGGTTTTGAAGTACCAGGTCTTGCCTTTAGCCATTATCCATAGTTTGGCCAGGAACATCACTGAGTATTTGATTTCACGGTCTTGTACATCCCTTCTAACTTCAAGGAATCTGCATGTAGTTCTTTGCACTTTGAGAGTGAAATCTGGGAAAAATGTTATTCTAGTGTCTAGAACTCAATAGGAGGGTAGCTACGTGCCGTTTGAAGGATGTCATCCCAATCTAGGTATCTAAAAATACGTGTGATTACTGGGCGAGGTGGAGCACCCAGCTTTCGAGGAGTAGTCAGGGTGCGATGGGCCCTTTCCACTGAGAAGTAGTTAGAGAGACCCCAGGGCTGTAGTACCCTAAGTATGAGATCCGCCACAAACAGGTCCACTGCTGGACCTTGTGAGCTCCCCTTTAATCCTGATATTTCTCTCTGATCTACTTTCAAAGTCTTTCAGCCCGTTTTCAAGGATATGTTGTCTGCTGTGAGGGTGGTCACGGTGTCTTCAACATCTGTCACCCTGCCCCCCCCCCCCCAGGCTTCTAAGATCTGCTCGTATTAGTGTATCCTCTGTTATACCAAACTCTGTTTTGTTCTCCACTGAGGTGCGAACCCCCTGAATAGCGGCCAAGTTGTACTGGAGGAGAAGTGGGGGGTGGGGGGCTGGGCGGCTGCACACGGATTCCCAGCATCTCCCCAAAGCATTTGGACACAGTAAATTTTTCTAGCTTTGTTTGATGAGAGGCAGGGCTCCCTTGCTTCCCGTCATTCACTGGGGGTTGAGGCTGAAGAGCAGCAATAGGGTCCAGAGAGGTCAGGGGCCTGGGAAAGCTGACTAAGTATCTATTCCGCCTGCCAGGGAGCTATTTGTAGTCTCTCTGTGGCCTGTTGGTTTTCCTGGGTCCGCCTCCCCATTTACTCACAGATTCCCCGGAGTCAATTGGGCTGTTTGGTGCTGTGTTGGTACCAAAGTCTCAGTGAGGCCCTCAGTGTGTGGGTCTCAAAGGATAGTTTTGTGGTCTCACGGTTTTCTAGGCTCTAATTTCGCAGGTCCAGTGTCTCAGGTGATCGGCTCCTTTGTAGGTGAATTGGGCCTAAGCGTCTCTTTACTACTAGAGGCAGGCCCAAGTTGTAAGGGTGTTCAGGCCTAGGGTGAGACCAGGATTAAGTCACCTCATAGTTCAGGCACTCACTGAGTCTCCACGGTCTGGGCACAGTCCCTCTCACATGCTACAATAGCCCCCAGAGCTGTTAAAGAGGCGATTGGAAAAGACGTGATTGGGTGTAAGCCCCCTTGTCTGACTCACTGGCATGAGTTGTGTCCTTTGGCACAAGTCTTGCAGCAATTTGAGGAGCCGGGCTGCCCCCCCCAACCGGGTCACCATCACAGGGGAGCCATTGCAGTTTGTGTTAAGCAGGGCCTCCCAATTTCCGCGCTGTCTCCGATGTTGACTGTTTTCCACCAATGGGATAGAAGTGGGAAAGGCCCACTCACTTATATGGCTCCTGGATCGTTGTCTCGTTGTTTCCTATTGTCGGATGGCTCGCGAGGCCCCAAGAGCCGCAGCCCGCTCAGGTTTCTCAGTGTACTTCAGGCATCATTATGTGCGGGTGAGAGGTATGGGTGTCTTCGTCTTCTGGCAGGGAAGGGAGAGGCAGTCCATCGGTCTACTCGGCTCTCCAGTGATTCTTAGGCTGGGCTCCGCTTGGCATGCACGATCGGGTCCTCTGGAGTCAGCATAGGCCGCACCGCAGTGGCCGCTGTTAACACGTGTTCAGGGGTTTCTTCTGGCCATAAACACGCAGCAGGGGTCTCCGCTTATAGCCCCCCATCACAGGAGACTTTGGGTGACAGATGGCCTGACTGAGAGGTCAGCTGGTGTCGGGAGCCACACTAAAATGCGGCCATCTTTCTCGGCTGCAGGCCACGTGCTTTCAGTGTGTCATGTGCACAGTTGTAGCATAGTTGTAGCTTGTGGGAGAAATGCCTTTATCAGTGCCGGTAATTACTTCATGTAGAGGTTGAAAAGCATGGGTGATATGATAGAGCCTTGAGGGACCCCTGCTTTTGTAAAGTACAGTGTGGATGAGAAAGGGGGGTATGGGTGACATTTGTTCTGTTTTGAAGGTAGGATGTCATGCAGTGAAGAGAAGTCCCTTCTATGTATTAAAGTGTCCTGGTCAACTGTGTCAAAGGCAGCTAAGACGTCCAAGAGAAGTAGTGTAGCAACCCAGTCTTCTTCAGATCATCCCAGAAGGCAATGAGGGCAGATTCTGTGCCTCTTCCTGGACAGGAATCCTGTTTGGAAGTCTGACAGTATGGAATTATCTTCAATGAATGGTGACATCTGGGCGAATGCTGCTCTTTCTATAGGTTTGCCCAGGAAAGGTCCATTTGTAATCAGTATGCAGTTGTTGGGGTTAAGTGGGCCGAATTCTGTTTTCTTTAGTAATGGCATATGAATATTTTTTTTTTTTTTAGGTATTCTGGAAATATTCCTGCAGATAAGGAATTGCTGATGATTCTTCTTACTGGAGTGGCAGCAGGGGTATTTAGAAAAAGGTCTGTGGTGGACATGGGTCAGAAGGGCTGCCGGCAGGCGTGCTTGCTTTGACCAGAACCATAAATTCGCTTTGTGATACGTAAATGCTGGTTAATCTCCTCTTGGAAATGTTTTTTGGAAAAGGGTCGGTGCTGGTTGTTTTCCTTTGTTTTAAATATGACTCCAATGTGTCTGCTTTGGTTGTGTAATGATTTGTCAGTTTGTGAATTCTTGAGTAATTGTATGAGCTCCTTCAAGGCAGTTTGGTTTAGGAAATTCGGTGAGAATTTATTATTTTATTTTTTAGAGTTCTTTATGTACCTATTAGGCATTTTGAATTCTGTTTGAATAGTATTTTTTATTTATTTATTTAGATTTTTTAGATTGCTGACTTGTAGGATGTGTTAAGTTTCTGCAGCTGAAGTTTGTCTTGATTGGTGTTTGTTTTGAGCCAGGTACGTTACGGGTTTCTAATTTGTTGTTTTATTTCTTTTAACTCTGTATTTCTCCAAGGTGCTTGTTTTCTTTTATCCTGTTTTGTTGTTCTTAGTGTTATTAGGGTATCAAAAGCTTCCTGTAGACACAATTTTTTTAGCCTAATTCTATATTGGATGTTAGTTGTGTTTCTAAGCATTGAAAATCGAGTTTGTTCCCCAGTCGATAGGTGGCTGCAAGTAAGGTGGTTTTAGGTGTGTTGCTTTGTGTTGTTTTATGTTGGAAAGCAAGCAAATGCCTGTCTGACCATGTGACTGGAGTAATGGTTTGAAAGCTGACTAGTTCTATATTTGCAAAAATGACATCTAGGATGTGTTGGGTGATGTGTGCGGGTTTGTGGACGATCTTATGTATATTGAGTGCATCTAGGCCAGTGATGATTGTTTTTGGGTGGGGCATACTAGGCTTTTTAAACCCAATGTTTAGGTTTCCAAGAATGCTTAGGTTGGAGAGCAGGGTTATCAGGTTTGAAACTATGTCTAGAAGTGTGTCTCGAAATATTGCATTGCTAGGTGGAGGTCTGTAAAGGAGTAGGAAGTTACAGGACGAAGATAGTGAAGGGTTGCATCTGGTGAAGAGGACCTCACAACCTTGTATCAGCTATAGTGATATTTAATGTTTGCTTGAATACACAGCTAGGTCACCTTCTCATTTGTCTATACAATTTTGTGCAATAGCTTGATAGCCTAGAGGAACGGCTACATGCAACACTGGAGCCATGTCACCTCCCAACCATGATTCAGTTATGAAGAGTAAGTCAGGTTGTATGTCAGTGAGAAGGTCGTAGATGCTTGTTTTTGGAGAGTGATTGAGCATTTATTAGTAGGCAGTTTAGAGAATGTGTTGTGGTGATGGTTTGAATGTTTTGTAGAAAAGTGAGCATTATTTTGTGGACTTGTAGCAGGTGTGCCATTAGTGCTGTTATTAGCCGTATGAGGATGGCAACAGTGTAGCTTTTCGGTATTGTACTGCTGTTCCAGCAGGCTAAGAAGGCATTTTGATGGGTCTGTGTGTGTAGGTTGGGGGGATGCCGGTTGAGAGTGATTTGGTGAGCTGTGTTGTTTTTGTAGAGTAGTCTTGATGTGAAGTAGACGCGGAGATGTGAATTTGTGAAAACTGGCATGTAGTTTAATTTGTTTGCGCGTTTTAGGGTGGAAGGTGTATGAGTTAGGGGTGGTGGTCCAGCGTGTGGGTAATGTTGCAATGTTCTAAATGATTAAATGGATGAGAGGTGGTTAGAAAAAAGTTTCTGCATTGAGCTTGGCAGTAGAGTTGGTTTAGGGTGTGTACGACTTGTGTAGTCAGGAGGGTGGGAGTGAATATGTTTCTAGTTTGTTTTTGAAAGTATTATGAGGTAGTGTGTGTATGATATTTTGTTGTGGTGGTATGTGTGTTAGGTTTTGATTTGAGGAGTAGTTAGAGAAGATGATGATATATTTGTTTTCTGAGATGTATTTTTTGTGTGGCTGTGTTTTTTTGGTAAAAAAAGGGAGGAGGGTGTTTTTGGATAAAAAGATAGAAGGGTGGGTGTAGGTTTGGTTACGACAGAAAGGGGTCTGTTAGGACTAGGTCGAGAGTAGAGCAGATCCTTTGCCTGAGCCAGGAGTGTGTCTCTGGATGGGATATAGTTATGTATAGTGTGGGGTTGTGTTTGTGATGTGTGGATTACATAGCGGTATAAGATAGAGTGGTGTTTTGTGTGACAGTGAAGATGCCATTGTGTGGTAGCTGGAGTAAAAGGGTGTACAAGTGTGGTTAGTGGGGGGTTTGGTGGTTGGTGACATGCTGAAATGTGGTTATTATATTTTTGTAGTAAATGAGTGAGGTGCATTTGCTGTGAGTGTGTTATATTTGTAGATGTGCTCAGGTAGGTCCTGCTGAATGGAAAAAAGGGCATCATTTTTGGCCCAAAGCCAGACCTGACCCAAACAGGCAACTGCCCTTGTCCTCTCTGCCCTTAGCCTTGATGTTCTGTCCAGGGCTCGAAAGATCCATGGTGAATTAAGCTATGTATAGTACTTACTGGTACCTTCTGGGCAGTTGACACAGAACAGGTGTTCTGTTGAAAAGTAGAGGGGCAATAAAAGATGCCTTTAAATCTTGTTCTTATGTCACATTTGCTCTGTGTTCACAGACAGAGGTCAAAAATCATTTTTTCCAGCAATTAATTTTCCTCTGACTGCAGAGTTCCAGGACTTTGTAAGGTGAACTGTGTAACCTGCTGCTTATAATGTTAAATAAAAGGATATAGTGTGTCAGGTTTTTCCTAACACACAACATTTAAATGACTATGTCAACTGTGCAAACATTTCAAAATATATTTCAGTAGTTGTTAAAGCCCTTATTTCTGTGTGATGAAAAAATATTTTCATAGGATGAAAACAAATCAGAATACTTTACATGTTGATGTGCAAAGGATATGTTTTCTGAAACCCAATATTCATGGATTGTTAATACACTATATAGTTTTATCAGTAAATCTGCAAGTTAGTGGAGAGGTTTTTAGACATTTCTTGGAAAGTTATTGTATGTAGATGACAATATGTTACCACATCATGGTTTAGTAATATATTTATTAAAATTGAGTGTTTAAACACTGCCCTGATGGCAATGTTGTTAGTAAACTAAAAGAAGTCCCAGGTTATGTGGGCTAGACCTCATGGGTATGTGGGCTAGATTCTTGTGATGCATGCAGCAAACTTTAGTCTACTTAATCAAACAAAAGAGGTTTCTTTGTACTGTAGAAATCCTGAGCTCACATTGAAGGTGCAATCATATGTGAGAATTAAGAAAAAGGTGACTCTGAAAACTAATTGCTTAGGATCACACAATTTGAGACCTGTTTACGGGTCAAGTACATGACAGTTAGGTTGAGTAGATTATTTAAGTTACTCAACCTGCAGGTCTAGTAACATTTGTATGAGTTTTCGAGCCCTGCTCTGAGTGCTAAGCTTAAATAGCCCTAGTGATCAAGTAACACCTTCGGTCAAAGGGAAGCCTAGCCCTAACCCTAACCAATCAGAACATTATCTCAAAGCCCAAGGACCTATAGGAAACCAGGTCCCTACAACCAATCACAGCCTTAGTCCTAGCAACTGATCAGAACCCTAACGATAAGCCCAATAGGAACCAATCAGTGCAAAGATGTAACAACCAATACCAAACTTATATAAAGTGGATGTGACCTTAAGCACAAGCAGGGGCCCCAGGGGCAGGGAAGCTGCCCCTGAAGACCATAACTTCCTTGGAGGCAGGTAAAAGACACTTTGCAGATCCAGGTTTTAACTCTGCAGGTAAGGCCAAAATCTAAGCCACTTCATATACTGCTTTTCACACACTTAAACAAATCAGTTTTTTTCTAGCCAAAAACGGTGCTAAATACACTTTCCAAACACAGTTTTTACCATATAGCAGAGGAAGCTGTCTTTCAAACACGCTCTGCTTAGCCTCCGACGGTGTACTTTGCCTTTTTAACTTTAAAAATAATAAAAAACGGGGTTGTCTTGCCCCTGCCTAAGCACAGTACAGGAGAAACTAGGACACAAATTCAAACAGTCACGGGTGAAAAACCAGCAGTTTTCACAACACAGTTTAAATCAAAAAGAAGATGAAGTAGCCCTTTAAACACACTCTCCTTAGCCTCTGAGGGTGTACTATGCATTTATAAACTTAAAAAAACACAGGGTGGGGTAGGGTCTGGGGGCTTGCTCCACAGGCCTAATTACAGAAGTGCTCTCTTTAAACGGCCACAAGTAGAACAACAGCCATTTTAAAGTTTCAGAAATTCACAGCACAAGTTTGTGTTCTTACCACCTTCTTTGTTGTTTGTTCACAGGGCTGTTTAGGGCACAGAGAGGCTGGGGCTACAAGATGGAGGTGCCTTTGCTGTATAGCAGGTAAGCAACTGAAGCTTCTACCTGCAGTGTTATTTCCCAAGATGGTGGGGGCACTGCAGATTCTCCAGAATAGTAGGAGCTCTGCAGGGAAGCATGTTGAAGGCACCTGCCTCTGCAAGTATCTGGCTGCCTATTTTGCAGCAATGCAAGCTTTAACTAATCAGGGAACATTCCAGTCATCTTAAAATGGCATTATCCAACAGCGAAAAATAAAACCACATTCTAGGATAGTTGCCTTGCCCATGTCAACTAAAAGATGCACTGGACTACCAACTACTTTATTTATTTTTTTATGCCTTTTTGTGCCTACCCACCATTCATGTGCAGGGGCACAGTCAAGGCACAAAGCCTCTCCCGATGCTAATGCATCTCACAGTCTTACAGCTCAAGCTAACTTTATTTGCCCATTACCATTGCTCCATGAGCAAATACAGTGTCAGGGCTCCTTTGGTACATTTGAAAAGAACATATACTGTCATCTGACCTCTCTTTTGACCAAACATCCACCATTTCATACAACTACATGAGCAATAGAAAAGTTTAAGCAATGTCAATGGATTCCTTGACAAGCAAATGCCACATCTGGTGATACATCACCTAGAGCATGCTGACAAACTGAATTCTGCTATTGCAACACATTTCGACAATGAAGAACGTCAGACTGATAAAACTTAATTTTGGAGAAAAAGTCACAATGCTGATACACCTTTTCAACATAAATATATTATTTTTGTTAAAAAGCATAATGGGCTCAGGTTAAAACCCCAGGACTTGGGAAAACCTTAACACTCACAATACGATATGAATAATTGTATGAAATAAAGTGTATTATTAAAGAAAATGGAAGCCACAGTAGTCTCGACCCAGAAGAATATAACAAAAAAGAAAGAAGAGGACCGCAAAACGATGCTAAGAATGAAAACGTGTGAGGGAGGGGAAAGTACTGTGTGAGGGGAAAGACGTAGATGGGGGTTTGTAAGTTGTTGGGAGGGCAAAAGTAAAAGAAAACAAACATTTGCAACACAATCAGTCTCGCCATTTGTGAAAGTAAGAGCTTTTGGCGTGTTGAAAATGACAACATGTTTTATTTTTGTATTTTTAGTTGCAGCAGAGTGTTCATATTTGCATAGCGCTATTGCCATTCGTCTGACCTCGCGGCGCAGAGTCGTGGTATCCATTATATAAACTAAAATAAGGAAAACAGCTGATAAGGATAAGACTAAACGTTTTCCACTCTAAGCATCAACCAGGTATTGCAGTACCCACAGGAATGGTGCACTTGCTCACCTGGGGAAAACAATTTTGTTCAAAGAAAGACGAGAAAACAAAAGTAGTGCTTCACTGGCGAACACTGTAAAGTGCTGCTAAAGTGTGTGGGTGTGACTAAAATCAATCTGGCCACTTTGCGACAATTTTGTCTTGATTTATTTAGATTTGCTTGTTGTTTAAGCAGTGCCTAAAACTCATCTTTGTATTTTAAAGCGAGGGGATTACGGCCAGTATGCAGCATGGGAGTGTTTAGGGCTTCAAGCATGTGGAGAAAAGCAGGTAAACATTAAGCAAGCAGAATGTTCTAACACACGTTTAAACTCTCGCTAAGGAAAACAGCTGATAAGGATGACATTAAACGTTTTCCACTGTGCGCATCAACCAGGTATTGCAGTACCCACAGGAATGGTGCACTTCTCTCTGGGGAAAACAATGTTTTTCAAAGAAAGACAAGAAAACGAATGAAGTGCTTCAATGGCAAACTTTGTAAAGCGGTGCTTATGTGTGTGGGTGTGAATAAAACCAATCTGGCCACTTAGCAACCACTCGATCATGCTTTATTTAGTTTTTTTTATTTATTGTTTGTATTCTGAACCTTTTTTCCCCCCTCTCTGTCCCAGAGTCTGCACTTTAGAATAGAAAAACGTCAGAAAAAGACGGCATTTGCTGAAAAAGTGTTTCTTTTGTTTTTGATTCGTTTCACAAGGGAACAAATAAAGGAAAGGAGAGGAAAGAGAGGGTAAAAAGTGTTTGTTAAAGTCATGGTTTTCAGCCAGTGAGGTGTTAATACAACGGATTAAAACTCTTTGGCACAAGAGTTGAATTTGAAAGTGGCTGCGTGCGCCACAGGCAGTGAAATTGAAACTCTCTGTGGATCGAGGCCATGGATTGAGATACACGAGAGGCGCACGTGAATGACCTTTCATTAAGTCATTGTGTCTGAGGACAGCAGAAAAGGAAATCTGATCTCCCGAGGGGCGTGCAAAGAAACTCCCTTTCAAAACAAGCAGCGGTGCAGGAAAGACAGCAGCAATGACAGGAGGGAGCGGGTGCGAGCGAGGAGGCAACAGATGGACAGAGATGACCAACAAAAATCAGTGCAAGGTAACTTCCTTTCAGAACAAGCAGCGGCGCAGGAAGGGCAGCAGAAATGACTGGAGGGAGGGGGTGCGAGCGAGGAGGCAAAAGATGGCCAACAAAAAGGATCAATCAGTGAGGTCCACCGGGCTGGAACAAAGCACCCAAAGCGAGACAGATGTACACTATTCACCCGCCACAGCAACGGAATTTAGAAAGGCAGGCCCAGCAACCAACCAAAACCGATGAGCTTGTTGAAAGCCCACAGACTGAATACAACATGTCAAGAAGAGACAGTGTAAGCACTGCCTAGGCGAGACCTAAAAACAGTAGCCTTAAACAGGAAAAGGAGCAACACAAAGAGACTTTGAAAAAGTGAGAAGGAATTGGCAAATAGTGTTAAAAGGGAAACAGAAAGAAATAATTTCACCAGATTCGTTTCATCAACTTGGTGAAACCCATACATGAAGACAAAAGTTGTCAACAATATAGTTCATCCTAACCATTTTCTTCAGGCAGGTTTTTCACTGAAATAACATACAACACCTGCAAACATAATATAGACACCTTTTTTTTGGCAAAATTGATGCCTCTATCTGCCATGTTTCAGAGCTTCTTGTATGCATCCGAGAATCGGAATTAGTGCCATACTGGTGGTTTGTTTCTGGCTAGTCCTACTCCCGATCACTGGTTGCTCATGTGAAGTTCAATCCCAAGTGCCTCTTTCCCTGAATTTCACATTCACTGCTGCTGCCTGTCATCTATTTTTACTCATTTTTAGGTCTTGCCTAGGCAGCTCATGGGCTATCTCTCTGAGTTCTTTTGTTTTCTATTAGTGGGCTTATAGACTGCCCAACTGCTTACCACTGATTAGCTTCATTGACACTCATTTGCAAGCTTCTTACTGGTCATCTGTAAGCTTCCTCTCTCCTTGTGTATCCCTCCCTTTTTAGGTTGCACCAAAATCTTTTTTATTGCTGCAAGGGTTGTCCAATTTTCTTTTACGTGCCCCACAAATTGAATTATTGGTCTGGTTGTCACAAGTTGTATAACGTGCAATAATATTGAATTATTTGAGAGAAGATGCAAAAAACACAATGAAAGTGAATCCTATTAAGTTCACATGATGCAATCAGGTGCTGTATTATTAACTGGCTGCTACCTGGAATAGCCAATAAGCCAACCTCACAATTGAAAATGCAAGTCAGGCCGATCTGCAATGCAACCATGAAAAAACTGTTCCTAACACACTAGTGATTAACTTTGACGTAAGGGTCATCCATGTTATATGGCTCACAATAAAAGGGAAATTCTAGGACTGGAATGCTGTATGTAATTGTTGCCATAAATGGGCACGCATGGCATAAAGGGGCATCTATGATAAAATGCTGGCCCTGGTACAATGGAGCTTATTTTTGGCACATGGGGGCAACCATAGCACATGAAGAAAAAAGGAGATAAAATTCTTGGGTGTGTCATGTTTCATTGCCTTGGGATAGATACCATGAAAGGACTTATATATTTAACTAGGGCCCTTTCAGAGTCCATGGATTCCTAGCAAATTTACCCGAAAGTTTGTTTTAAAGTGTAATAATTGGCCCCATTTTTTAAAATGGTCTTGAGATAGAAGCTCCCCCCCATCCCCTTTCACTTTGCTCACTACTGTTATTTCATTACACCCCACTACTTTTAAAGATCATGTCAACACCCTTATATTGGTATATCCAAAAGAGACATTTGTGTTGTGTTTATATTAATCACAAAGTTATTATGGAACTTCAGCATCATCAATTATTTTGATATCATCCAGGTTAAGGGCAAGTGGCATCTTCCTGAGAAGATTCAGAGTCAAAGGTCATATGATGCAATTCCCTTTAATGTCATGAGGGTCAAATAGCATGTGTGATGTGAATCCTGCTACCCCTTGTATTTTGGTGAATTGACATCCATATACAAGCAAAGGTTAAACAGGCAGGTGCTCATTGGTTCCGAGCACCTTGCACTTCTTTGATTTGAAGGTAAGAGTACCTGCACTTCTGGGAGGAGATTTAATAGTTTTAATGAGAGAATAGCAGCACTTCTAAGAAAAAAAAAACAGACACTGCAACAGTAACTGCACTTTTATATTTCCATTTCAAGCACTGCATACAGGCAAACTACACTACAGATCGCAAAAAAGGGTTTGTTTTCTTTGGCCCCAAGACAATCTCTGGTGTGGAAGTGTTTGGCAGCTGCAGAAAGGGTGTGCAAATTACGGCGTTGCTACACAGAAATCAAGACGTTATGTTCAGATGCACAGGGCATGGTGAAGATTGTATTCACAGTTTGTGAGTGTTGTTCGTTAATTGGCAAGCATCGCCGAGCCTGCAGGCCAGTTGCCGCGGCTTTGGGTATTTCAGCTAAAGCGCTTACGCACGCTAAGGAGCGAACAAAAGGTAGGCAGCCAGCGAGAGCTGCTCTTCTGCATCTGTTCCTTGGGTCTGTATCTCGGTGCAGAGTGTAACACGATAACATGGTGGCTTGAGAGGTTCCAAGTGTTATTTCAGCTCCTCGATCCAAAGAATATTTGAATGGCGTTCAGATTCCAGAGCATCATGCAGCATGTACACATTTAATTAGGCCCTGGCAGGCGCCCAGCGCAGCAGTGTCTCGATTACATATAGAAGGTTTAGGAGGCTGCTAGATGAGGAGAGGTAAGGCAACAATTCTCTCTCTAATTAAAGTGCATTAATTGGTAGTGACCAATTTCATTACCCAGACAGGTCAGAGTGCACAACAATTTAACTAACGCAATCTATAGTGTGTGAAATTGCACACTGGCTCTCCATGCTAATTTCAAAAACTAACCTGAAAACCTGTTTTGAGAATAAGGAAGGACAGTGTTTTTCTGGTCTTCGCTGGAATTAATGGGTGACAGTTTATAGCAGGATCAGTGGTGAAACCAGATTTCAACACGTAGAAACTGGAAACAGTTTTGGTTTGAGGTATAACTTTGGCAGACATATTTCTTTTTTAAACTGCTTTTATGTTCAGATTGTTCAATGACACCATTCTTTTTTCAGAGCCTTCCCCATTTACGACATAGCAATTTTTCTTTATGCAAATATTGGCCAGATACGTTGTACTATTGTTTAACCAGGCTTATGGGAGTCGCTCAATACTAGCTTAGCTAGAGAACGATCATTACGACTTAGAATATTAGTACCAGCCATTATGGTGATAGAACAAGCAGCCAAGAGCAGCTGTGGTTTACTAGCTAGAAACATCTTCCAGGTTACTTTTCAAAATTGTTTAGGTTCGCCAAAAAAGTCTGTCTGGTTCAAAAACAGATCTGTAAAAGAAAGTCCAACCTTCACTCAAGTGTCATGGTGAAGATGTGGAACCCTGCTCCCCAGTCCACGCTTACTATTATACTTTCTATGATCAAATTTATCTTGACACAACTTATGATTAACCAGAGTGGCATGGGACTTTGTTCAAAAATACAATGTTAGATACTGAGTGAAAAAAGCAAGAGTGCAAGTTTTTTTTTGGGTCGAGAGTGACAGCACAAGCTACGATTACAAAAGACATATTATGGGCATCTCACATACTGCACGCCCTTTGCTTACCAGTGGCTGGTTTTATTGACACTCATTTTCTTGCTTTCTTTTGAATGGCTTTCACTGCCCCTGCGTGTCCATAATGCGTTTGTCCCTGCCCTAGAACATAGCCTTTTTACCATTTCTCCGACAACCTGGCTTCTATCCTTCTACTGCTCACTTTTTGGGAACTACTTTTTCTTCTTGATTAAGCACTCAACAGGGGTGTGGAATTTAATAAAATATCTACTTGACCATGGGACAGGTTGCTTTACAAATCTACTTGTCCTGTAAAACATCGACTTGTCTCTTTGTTGCTACGTAGTGCAATGATAAATTAAAGCAGCAATCTCATTAAATAAGAGCTCTGATAATAGCCTCACTGATTATGCCAGAATTCTGATTATGTTAGAATTCAAACCCTACTATAGCAGGGTTTGAATTCTAGCAATACCCACATTTTGCCATATTGTCACAGATCTACATACAGGGCTCGTGTTGAGCAATAGCTCCATGGTTGGAATGTGCTTTGTAGTCTGTGCAAACCTACTCATTTGCATGTTTTAGGCATTTTCACCAGCTCTTCTCTAATCTTTTCCCATAGTGAGAATGGTAGGGAGGTTGGAAATTTACTCCTGACAAGGGCAGATATAAAACTTCTTCCATGATTGGGAAAGAAGTGGTTGGAGGGAAAGTGAACTTGCAAACACTTAAACTTCCACATTGAACAAATCTACACACGCATATTTGCTTGCGCTAAAATACAGTTCACAAATATTTTCTAGGAGTACGATTTACTGGCCTACTTCTGTAAATTATTGTAAATTCATGAAAGCTGCTAATCTCCAATAAAGCAAGGGGATATATCATGGGTGTACTTTTGTGACTTTATTTAAGATTTGGGCCCCTAATTAAGTCTTGAGTTAACCAAAAGCTTTTCTGTTTGTTAAAATTCTGTCTTTCTCTTTTTCTATCTACAGACTAGCATCCATGTGAGTGACAGCATTGTGCTCTTTCACAAGGAGCATAATAGCACACAAAGCAGTTTTGTTCAGGGACTACTGTGGCAATGTGCGCTTTTTGAGAGCAAAAAATACTATTACTTTTTGCCAATGTTTGTTATGATGGTGAGGGCCTGGCAGCTCCCACAACAATAACGTTTTTAAAAAACACACATTAAACTAGACACACTGTCAAAACCAGAAGGCTGATCACCAATGCCTGACCTATTGGTTTTTGCCAATGATTGTTTAGTTCCATGCTTCCCATAATCTTGTTGAACCTGGTAGCACTGATTTTCCGTTATGTATGTTTTTTTAAAAATACTAGCATGCATCAACATATTGTAGTGGATGATGCTTCAAATAAATGTTATCTTAAATTTCACGATAGTTTAGCAAAACATTTTTTTCCTAGTTGCATTTTTTGTGAACATTTAATTTGAAAGCAAAGGAAGTCCACAACCCTGCTTTATGATGGAACATGTTTCCCCCAACTCTCTCCCTTGTGTGCTTCTCCCCCTAAAACAAAGTGCTTTCATGCTGCTGCTTATTTTTTTTTAGGGCAAGCTTAAGGCCTCTTGTATAACTTAGTGTGCTTGCTGTGGAGTTAAAGTGATTTAATTTACTCGTTCCAATGTCATTTAAAAATCCTTCCTTGCTAGTGGTCAGTCATGCCCGTTAGTTCCTCTTTTTTCTCTTTGTGAGCAGGTACCAACGACTGTCTAATTACGCTTTGTCCTGTTTACCTGGTCTTTAGGGAACTCTTTTTTTCTTAATTTCCTGCTTGTGTTTAGAGAAGCTTCTCAAAGGGTTCTTGCTCTTAGTTTAGCTTAGCTGTAAACAAGGCTATAAATCGGGCTGTTATCTTGGTCGCATTTGGTCTTTGTGGGCTCTCTGAGCCCTCTCTCAGCTGCCTGTCTCCTGCCCTTCCTTGCTTGGATTTTCTTTATGGGGTGTACCGGCCTGTGGAGCAAGGGCGGAGGGTCGCCTGTTTTTACCTCCGGTTGCCAGGTCTTATTATTGAGTGTTCTGTGGTTTTCTTAGTCATAAATGAAACATTTTTAAATGAAAAGTAAATGTCGGGCATGGATTGGACTGCTGTGATTGAAGGCCAGTGGGCATGTCCCAGTCCATGCGCTCATCCATGCCTGGCCAGGGCCAGCTGCCTCCGGAGCTGGTACGGAGGCTCCGGGGAGATTACCAGCAGCTGTCTGTGTGTAGGAGTCAGGAGTGGGAGAGTTCTGGTGAGGGAAGAAGCTTCATTTGCTGAGCAGAGACATTCCATTGTCTACAAGGACAGGCTTTCAGAAATATGCGCTGTCTTTGACTTAAACTTCAGTGTTTTTTTTAGCTTTCTTTTTTAATGTGCACTAGCACTGTGAGTGCTATGCTGGCCTAGGACATCTAAGCACTTCACTTCAAAGACAAAAGCATCAAAACAATAATACACAAATCATAACGTAAATCAAAAAAAACAAAAACTAACAGTTGTGTGCAGCAGCAGACAAATGCTGTGGACATTTCTGTACATGGAGGGAACTCCTGGATTCACCTGGGTGTGGCTGGTGGTAGGTTCCTACTATGACCAGCCCCACAGCGTGGTCCTGAGCCACGGACCACAAGGGTAGGTCTGGATGGTTTTTTTTTTTCCTCTGTGTAGTGTGGAACTGGATGAATGTGACAAACCACTTTTTTTCCATAATTGTGAAATTATGCCAGGTAGTGTTGTTTCACAGTGGTTTTAGTGGATCACCAGTTCGTGTGGAGGTGGCGAGGGAGGGAACCCGCCCAAATTCTGAAAAACTGGGAACCACCCAAATTCTGAAACACTGGGAAATCTACAAAAAAGTGACAGATCTGTCTCCTGCAGGCGAGTTTTACGTGTTTAGTGTTTCACCGAAAGATTTAATTCCTGACTTTATCTATTTCTATGTAAAACACTAATTTTCTTTCGGATTATGTTGGCACTATAGCAAAACTAGAAGTAACATGTCATCAAATACTACCCTGGCTAGGTACTTTCCGTATCCATTGTCAACATGTAACCAATTCTTGGCAAGTTGCAGATGAGGATTTCTGCACATATTTCTATTACAAGTAGTAAAGTACAGGTTACTTACCTTCGGTAACCTTATATCTGGTAGAGACATATTCTAGTTGCAGATTTCTTACCTTGGAAATTTCCCCCAGGTGTCAGACTAAATCCGGAGATTTTTTCTTTGAACAATGCCCTTGCACGTTGGTAGGTGGCATCAGTTGACTCCGCAGGCGTCGTTGGGATCGTAGTCGCCATGATGACGTGGGAAGTAGTACATAGATGCCGCCTCAGCACAGTGACGTCAGTTTCTTTTCACGACTTTCCACGCAAAAGTGCAGAGCCGCGAAGAACACTGAGATTGGTGTGCCAGAGCTAAGGCCTTGAATGGGGAAGCCCTGTCCCTAGAAATCAGTTCGCCAGCGGGGTGGATGGGTGGGTGGGTAAGGAATCTGCAACTAGAATATGTCTCCACCAGATATATCATTACCGAACGTAAGTAACTTAGACATCTGATCGAGACTTCTAGTTTCAGATTCCTTACCTTAGAATAGATACCCAAGCAATGTCATCCTCGGAGGTGGGCTGGGAACCAAGATCATACTAGAAAGTCCTGCAGGACCAAACAATCAAAGTAGCCGCCCCGACGGACCGGACTGTCCAGTACTAATGTTTAGTAAATGTGTGCAAGGATGCCCACGAGCTGCCTGGCAGATATCCAGGACAAGAACTTCATGTGCGAAGGCAGTGGAAGCAGCGGTCGCTCTGGTGGAATGAGTGCGCAAGCCCTCAGGGAGTTGCTTCTTGGCCAAAGCGTAGCATATCTTGATGCAAAGAAGTACCCATCGAGAGATGGTACATTTTTGCACCACCTTCCCTTTCTTCGCACCCACATATCCAACAAAGAGTTGATCATCCACCCGGAAATCTCTAATACGATTGAGATAGAATGCCAACGCTCTTTTTGGGGCCAGATGGTGGAGTCTCTCATCCTCATGAGAAGGATGTGGAGGTGCATAAAAAGTAGGCAAGGTGATGGACTGGCCTACATGAAAAGGTACAATGACCTTGGGAAGGAAGGAAGCCTTAGTGCGTAACACCACTTTGTCAGGGTGCACAGACAAGTATGGGGGCTTGGAAGAAAGTGTCTGAAGCTCACTCACTGCAAGCAGAAGTGATGGCAACAAGAATAAGAGTCTTGAAAGTAAGGAGCCGTAATGGACAATTGTGCCTCAGCTCAAAGGGTGTACACATTAAAAAAGTAAGTACAAGATTGAGGTCCCAATGAGGCATGATAAATGGATTGGGAGAAAACAAATGGGTGAGACCCTTAAAGAATCGACTGACAAAAGAAGATTTAAAGAGAGAAGGCTGATCAGGAAACCCAAGAAAGGCCAAAATAGCCGATAACTAACCTTTAAGGGTCCCTAAAGCAGAGCCCTGCTGGGCTAAAGAAAGAATGAACAAAAGAACCTCAGTAAGAGGAGCAGAGAGGGGGGTCAACAGATTTGTTGGTACACCATGCCACAAATTTATGCCAACAACAGGCGTATACCGTTTTGGGGGAGGGACGCCTGGCTCCCAAAATAACGTCACAGACTTCGGGTGGAAGGTCAAAAGCCGTCAACTGCCGCCGCTCATTCTCCACGCATGAAGACGGAGACTGGACAGGTTCGGTGGAGAACCGTCCCCTGCTGCTGCGACAGAAGATCCTTCCGAAGAGGCAGTCTGAGTGGAGGATCAGTGGCCATGCCATGCTCAATAGCTCTGGATGCCATACTCTCCGTGCCCAGTCCAGAGCCACCAAGATAACTTGGGCCCAGTCATTCCTGATCTTCTTGAGAACTCTGGGCAGAAGTGGAATATGGCAGAAAAGCATAAAGGAGGCCGGAGTCCCACTCGAGACAAAAAGCGTCTCTGAGCGAGTGCTGCATTGGAAACTCCAACGCGCAAAACAGCTGACACTGCGTGTTCTCTGCAGAGACAAATAGATCTAACCAAGGCTCTCCCCACTGCTGAAAGAGACCTTGCGCCACCTCCGGATAGAGACGCCATTTGTGATCCGCTATGTATCGACGGCTGAGTTTGTCTGATCTGGTATTCAGGGAGCCTGCCAGATGGTGAACCACCAGGGTAATGTCCTGATGAGCCAGCCATGTCCAGAGGTGCAGTGCTTCCTGACAAAGGGTCCAGGACCCTACTCTGCCTTGTTTGTTGCAGTACCACATGGCGGTAATGTTGTCTGTGAACACTTGCACTACTTTCCCTTTGAGAGCGGGAAGAAATGCTTTCAATGCAAGCCTGATCGCCCTCAGCCCTAGAAGAATGACATGAAGCCCAGACTCCACCAGAGACCAGAGGCCTCTGATCTCCGCCTCTCCCATGTGGCCACCCCATCCCAGAAGTGACTCATCCGTCACTATGGATAGATCTGGCTGTGGAAGTGCTGGGTCTGGACCAAGTACCCAAAAGGACATCGGTGAGGGCTTCATTGAAAGGTAGAAGAGGCTCTGATGTTGAAGCCCCTTGCTAAAGCACCTCTGTCAGGAGATTAGACCTGACCTGAACAGTAAGCTGCTCAAGTCCGAGGACCTCAGCCGCCCTACTGACCGCAATGGAAGAAGTCTCTCCCTCCGCCGTAGCCACGGTAGGAGAAGACAGCATGCCAGCATCTGGAGAGGTATCCAGACCACTGGCCTCGCCCCACTCTTGTGCCCAGTCCAAGTTAGGGTCATCCTGGTATTCATCAGGGTCCTGGGACCCCCACAATCCTTTCACGAATTCATACCCATAAGAAAAAGTGTCAGAATCCAACCTGGAGTGAATAGGCGTTATCAAAGAAGGAGGTGGCGTCAGCAGACGCCGGTCCGACTCCGAGTCCTCGGGGATGAGGATCGGGTCGACTTCGATGGTGGACAATTCCTAATATGTTTACATGTAATATTCAAGGACAGTGATGTGTGTTTTCAATACCTGTAACACAGCAGCAGCTAACTACTATTACTGCAAATAACCTCTGTGACGCCTTCCCATTTCTCATATGTGAGGTCCTGTTTTGGTCTCTGACTGAACTCTGAATAAACGGAACTCTTTCTACCATAATGTGTTGCAGGAGGACTGGTGCAACGTAAGAGTGCAAACCAAATATGTGAAATATAAAGAAGCATTTCATTTACTGAGATAACCCATCTCCACGAATCCTGTTGCTTCCATTCAGCTGAACCACATAGGATGATGTGATCATATGAATAAATAGTGAAAGCAGATGATCAGACTCCTGTCTCAATGGGTTCATGTCAAAGAAACATACTGATGAACAAAGTGGACTGACGGGGAGAATCAGGTAAGCAACAAACCCTAAAGTACTAAGTTGTGCCTTATTCTCACAGAAAGACAATTGCAGCACATTTTTGACCTTAAAGGATTTCACCTACACCATCCTTCACCAGTCACCACTGGAAAAACAAATCAATAGCAGAAATTAGAGCAATCTCTCAACAAGTTGTTCCTCCACATGTAGTGGCTGAACAAAACAGCAGGACATCCAATCACCTTCTGCATACAGACTTCATGAACAAACACCCTCCCAATAACACTTTTAAGACACACCAGTGGCAGCAAGCAGCAAATAAATGCAATGAAACCAAGAAGCACTGAGACAGCCGCATCAGGACATCCAGTGCAGTAGGGAATATTATGACAACTTGTTGAGAGGCAGACTGAAAAAGTCTCACATGGATTGTTGTAGCTCTCATGGTGTGCATCCAGGCTTCCTAGGCTGTAATCTGGTCCTAACTTCCTTCTTCGTAAGTGTCTCTAGTCAGCCCGCTTAGATCTTTACTTACTCTGATATAAGCAGAAGTTAGTGCCCACAGCCTGCATGGGGGCCATTTCTCATGATGCTAAAATAAGTTCCCCTCAGGCACATATATTTTTAGAGTAACCACATTTTATTAATTTTTAAAACACAACACATACAGTGCAAACACAGTATATGATTTCCAGTGAAAGCTACATCTTGGTACATTCCATTCAACATGCTAAGCCATAATAGTCCCACCATATCCCTCAGATTTTCCAATATTTTGGGGACATTTAAGGGACCCTGCTTTGCACAAAAAAGACAAGGCCAACAGCAACTAGGCCAGCATCAGAGTAGTCTCAGGGTTCACGTGCTTTTCAGTGTTCCTTTTAGCAATCATGGTTCTGATTTGAAACAAGGCATGCGCTCCTCAAGACCTCCCAAATCCTCCAGAATACCCAGCAGTGCAATCCGTGAGGAGGGGTCTATTAACTTTTAAAGAATTCTCAACAGCAGTGCAATCCGTGAGGAGGGGTCTATTGACTTTTAAAGAATTCTCAACAGGTTATTAAAGATCCCTTGCCAGTATGTTGCAATGATAGGATAGTCCCACACCGCACAAAAGTCATCCCCTTCACCCTCCACGTAGTGCAAGCATGCATTTGTACGGCACCTCTGCACTTGTCACAGTCTCTTGGCCATGAGGTAAGTAAGAAGCAAATATTTAAGCTGCATGAGCTGACGCTGTGAAGAAACGACAAGCACTGGCAGAGCCATATGTGCATCCCTCCAATTACAATCACCCACGAGTTTCATTTTGCCTCTAATCCCACAAACAGATCAAGGGGGTTAATAACCAGTAATTTATAAATCGTAAGTATCCCACCCCTTCCCAGAGGTCCCATAAAGATATTTGCCTCCAGCGGATTGTGTTCAGGTACTTCAGACAGGTAGCATGTAAGTGCATGGCATAGTTGCACATATCTATAAAACTGAGACTAGTGACGTTTGATTCGATATGGGGGTCCTGGAAGAACTTCATTTAGGCTCCCTGCCAGACTTCTCAGACACTTGATGTACAAATTAGGTCCCATCTACCAAATACTCCAAACCAAGCACAGTGCTCCGGCTAGCAGACCTGCCACAGGGGTGTCTCCAATGTAATTCTTTGGTACCAGCCATCCATTTAAGAGCCAATCTCTTCGCAGGCAACCTCTGGGAGGGCCTTGGGGCTGATGGATGCAAATGGCGTTCCCAAATTATTATCATAGACAATCACAGCCACCTCCAACCGAAAAGCAGGGTCAAACCAAACCCTGTTCAGGCAGTCATTCAATACCAAGATCTGGGATGGCTAATAGTATAGGGGGAGATCAACAATCCTGGTACCGCCCATCATAAGTCCTCAGGTGCATATTTTAAAATCGATCGAAACTATTAAATCTGCAACAAATCTAAAAACAATTATAAAGACAATCTAGTGACGTCCTAGAAAAGTGTCAGGGAACAGTGTACTCACAGAGCATCATCTTTTCTACATCAGTGAAAAATCTAGGAACTTCAGATTGGGGAAGTGGTGGGTAGTTGTTTACAACAGATGTAAAGTCTTAAACCCTCTCTTCTGTTCCAAAAACACAAAGCCATAATAGCAGGGGCACTGATTAATTCCAGAGTGGACTCTTTCAAAGTGTGCATAGACGGATTTCCACATCTATACTTGGTACAGAATGTCACAGTTCAGGGTCTAGTAGTTCTCAAACACAGAGACCATGTCTTTCAGTTGAGAAAGACCCTGCACCGGCTGCCAGTTAATTACCTCATCAGTTTTAAGTTGGCCTGTTGGATGTCTAGTTATCCGGAGTCCCAAAAAAGGAGCATTTCCAGTAAATATCTGCTCACCCCCTACTTAGGATCATGCCTTGTCACAGCTTTCTAAATACAGGATAAATCCTAATGACAGCGGGGCCTATCCTGTGGATTATCCAGTTTTAATTTAGCTTGAAAATCTACCTTTGTAGACCTTCATCCAAAGGATGTCAAGAGACTTCACTGGGGTAGCATACGTGTAAAAAGTGCAATAATTAATTTATTGATAATTCATTCACATATGAAGATTGCAATTAGAATACAGATCTGCTGATTCTGAATGTGCTTAAGTGTGCGCATGCAGGGCTGCTCACCATCCTCTTTGTTAGAACTGTAGTATGGGGGAACTGATGGGTTTCTCTAAAGTGAGTTCCTCTGTGGGCTTCAGCTAACAGGGACTGATCTTGTGTAACTCTGAGAATGCACTGCCAGTAATCTGCTCCTGCAGGCCAGTGTACAGCACTTGCATCATGCTCTCTCTGCCTGACATAGTGCTTTCTCTTGACAGGTAAGGGAAAAAAACTTTCATTGTGTACTTAATATCTGATCCTGCAGCAGAAGTCTTGCAAATACCAGACATAAAAGTAACTCGATTCAGGCCCTAATAGAAATCAATGGGAGAAATACATTATCCCAGTTTTTTTCAAGAAATCTCCCACTTATCTCTTCTAAAATGTTGGCATGTATGGATAAATAACACCTATTATGGGTTTATGGGGAATATGCTGATTTTGGGGTTAAATGCTCAAAAATTCGCATGATACGTTAAATACAGTATGTTTCCCCATGTTAAATTTCAGCAGGTTTCACCTGCCGAAATGTAATGAATGTTCGGCTATTTAAAAACATCCGATAATTATCGGACACGTTAAATCAAACCAAATTTGTGATTTCCGTCCAGTGCGTAAACAGGAGTTTACACACGTGATGGATTTTAAAGAGCTATTTATAATTAGACACTTATGGCCTCACTGCGAGTTTTGCGGGGAGGACAGCGGTGATGAAGCGTACTAAAACATCATAACACGCGTTCCTTTAAGGGAGCCGAGGCCAATATCATAACACTCAAGCACCCTCGAAATGTGCAAAGCAGACAGTGTGCATTTCGAGGGTGCTGGACAGAGGGGCAAATGCCGTGGGCATGGGCAGTGAAGGAGACCCCCTGTGGCCCCTGACTCTGGCTTTCAACCAGCCTTTTAATGGCGAGGTCCTCGCTATGAAAAGGCTGGCGGAAAGTGGGGTTGTAATCAGCCAGGCGATGTGGAGTTCAGTGCTGCCATGGTTGATTACAAATCCGACCGCCGTCACCCCGTCAGGGTCTATTATTCTGTTGTGGACAGCTGTCTTTAGGTGTGTCCACCCGTCATAGTCTTAATTTGGCAGACAGACTGCCACACCTCCGGCGGTCCGACCTCAAACCGCAAGTTTCACGGTTTCATGACCACCAAACTCGTAATGAGGCCCTTAGACTTAATACTAAAACTGAGCTTCCATAATGTACGTATGCATACAGTGTTATTTATGAACGACACTCCCAAGTCAGGACCAGGTAACAAAATGGTAAAACAATATAATAAATAATCAATTGCCTCAAACTTCTTACAGCTTTATTGGATGAACCTGTGTGTACCAACTATAGTTCATAGAAATTTAAAGCCATCTACTGAGCATGAAATCCGGACAAACATATGGGATGGGGTGAGAGAAGGATTGAACAATGCCTGAATGCAAAGATATCATTTATTGTTTGTATGCTTTTTTTATGTTATTTTCTGGTGATAATAGTTGATTTTCCTTCAACAATATCTATAGGTGTTTCTTCCTAAATTCAGTGGGCAGCGAAGAGCAGGAAGCAGCTTGCCTTTAGTTGGGGTATGTTCTCCTTTTTGTCTTGTGATCCAAAACTATTTCATTTTCTAACTTGAAAAAAACAGAGTGGCAAATTAGCAGAGTGGGCAAGTTGGTAAACTATTGGCCTGTTGGAAACACGTTTTTGCTTTAAGCACTTTACAAAAAAATAAATGTAACTAGGAAGTAGGAAAGAATGAATGCAAGTCTCAAAATATTTTTAAAAATCTGCAATTGAGCAAGGGAGGCAAATTCATAAAAATCAGTGTCAAAAGTCCTAATACTCTTTGGGGTGGGGTTTGGTGGGGTTGGGCCAGACACCTGGTGGGCAGTGAGCAGGAGGAGTTGGAGTCGAATTGTTAGGAAAAGAAGGTCTCCAGGAGTAGGCGGTAGTGAGAGCCACTGGGCAGTATAGCTGATGGGAAGGGGTGAGCAGTTGGATGCATAGAGGGGCAGCATGCAGGGATAGATACCTAGAGTTTGGCATTGGTATGGTGGGCACAAACAGCCACAAAAGATTTTATAATGTTTATTTGTCTAACCAACATTTTAATGTGGTTTTATTGCAAGCAGTACCCTGGTGCAAACCTGGAGTGGGATAGACTGGACAGTGATAGTAGTCAAAGAGCACTGCATTTCTTCAAGGAAGTAAAAATCATACACTGAGATGGAAACTAGCACTGAGGACAGGAGTCAACAGGAATGGAAACATCACAGAAACAGTGAGATGGACAGGTGCAAAGCAAGATCGAACTTAATGCTAATGGGATCAGTCAGCGGTCTAGTTTGTAAAGATCCCCAATATGCACACTTGGAAAACCTAGCTAACATTAACAATGTTCACAAGAATCTTCCTAGTGAATGCATTTTGTTATCAAACAAGGGTGCAAAATTACACATCTTGGGACTATTTTACCTGTTTTAATTGGTGAACCGTATCATGTAAAGTCGGGACTTGGGAAGATGGCCATTTTTCTTGGGAGTTAACGAACCACTGAAACATTTAGCTCATAAGTAAGGAATGCTGGGAACACATGCAGATGTAATTCAACTTGTGTGTGCATTGCAGTGTGGTTAAAGTTACTGCTGGGTTCAAGGGAAGGTCATGTGGGTGCCAATTTGGGGGCAAGTGGCTGTAATGCTATTTGTATTAAACCACCAGCTCCATCTTGACCACTGACTCCATTTTGTGCTTAGCTTCACACACTGTCATGTATTTTTCAGCGCACAGCTTGTGCAATGTGTTTTCACGCTTTCTCACTGAAGGATGGGTACATAACATGGGGGAGTGAGGAACACGGATGATAAGATGTACCTGGCTGAGAATGTTTATGGTAAGGCAGGGAACAGCTCGGTCTTGGAAAAACACAATGAGAGTTGGCCAGTCTCAAGAGTGCTCCTTTCCAACAGTGACCTGGTGCTGCCAGAGTTTGAACAACAAACCTAATGGGAGGGGTGGTTTTTAGAATTCTCCTCTCCAGTTTGTTTAAAGTATACAAGGGGAGGAAGCTTAACAACCGGGTAAGAAGGAACTCATTCTGAGGGGGGATGCCTTGCTCAGAATCCCATGCGGTTGGAAAAACTCCCTCTGTCTCGGTTGTGAGGGTTCCTCTGTCTGAAGTTGTCAGATGAAGGGATGATGTCGATGTCAAGCCCCATGGTGATGCATTTCTAATTCTTACTTTTAGCTTTGCATAGTGCATGCCTGAATGCGTAATTAAAAAGAAAAAAAATATATATATATATATATATATATATATATATATATATATATATATATATATATATATATATATATTAAAACCATTGTTGAATTCTGTGATCAGTATTATTTCACTACTGTGATCATTTTCAGAGTTGCCCATGTGTTTCTGCATCTGAAATAAAAGCTCATGTTCTTTTTATCTGTGCATGAGACTCGAGAAGCGTCTGAATACATTTATTACTCAAACGAAGAGTGCTGCATTCCTGGCATTCCTTTTATTTTGTCTCCTCTTAGTCTGCAGTAGAGCAGAACAGTGGCTCAAATCCCTTAGTATGCAAATCAGCAGCCAATGGAAACTTGAAGGTAGACTTTCAAGGAGATGGAAGAACTGAGGGAACTGCAGGGACATTTTATGTCTGAAATGGAAATATACATACTTATGAAAAACAGTTTGGATCACTACGAAAGGCACAGTGTGGTGGTGGGTCAAACTAGTGACTAATAATTTTCTTACAGGATCCAGCTGCTAGCTGTTACACTTAGAAGCTACACACATGTAAGGAGACACAGGAAGCTGGCAGGTACAGGTGCTTTATTCAGCAACAACTTACAGGTACTGAAAGCCAGCCAGAAGCTATAATGTAACCAGTTGGGCCCCTGCTGTAGACTAAAACGTCGCCAGGGATACAAAACACACATAAATGAGACCACACATTCCACACAACCCATGCCATTCCACATAGGATACCACACATCTTCCCTCTTAGAAAACACAGCAGGGTAACATAGTTAAAAGCCCTCAAATAACACAGGTAACCAAACACGTAATGGTCAATCTATAAGGGTATCCAACATATATTACCTATACAACACATATTACACTTAATGTAAAAAGGATCCTCACACAGAGCAGACAACTCCCTACTCACATAAGGCACACAAAAAACAAACTCAATATAAATAGTCCACTAGAGTATAACACCTACTGGAGTATGAACCCTTCACACACAGAACACATAACCTGTTGGAGAACTCTCCATTCAAAGATCATACAGGCATTCAACCCAATGGAGTAGGCACCCTCCACACAGGCATTCAACCCAAGAGTAAACACCCAAGACACAAACAGCTTATGGGCATTCAACTCAGTGGAGCATGCACTCCTAATACAAAAGGTACATGGGGACTCAAGGCTGGAGATTACAGATCCTTCACACAAACAGTAAAGGGGTATTACGCCCTGAGAGGACCTGGCTTAGCAGTTCTGGCTGGACTGTTGGAGAATGAATCATCCACACAAAACAACAGATGGGCATTTAACCCAGCGGAGAACATACCCTCCACGCAAACAGCCTCCTTGCATACAACCCAGTAGGACACACACTTTCCTCACAAGCACCAAAGTGGTCACCACACAACTTTACAATAACAGAAGTAAAAAATAAGGAATGAGTTACACTGAAAATGGAGTGCACACTCTCTGCCATTATCACTACATCCCCTTCCAAAACACGCATACATTTAAACTGCACTTAGCAAGACATAACAACCAGAAAATGTACTCTCTCACATTCGTGCACCAAACACAACTGCTATACATTACAACCCAATTAACTCAGCACATATTACTCAATTTGTAAATAGTACAAAGAAAATGCATAGCAAGGCCCTTGCAACATTTGACCACGCACAGAAAACGTACGTCAAACATAAAGCTCTGTCATTCAAGCCATTCCCTGACATAATAAATTAAACTTAGCTTTCTATATATTGAGTACTAACACCACAAACGATTTCCAGAAAAACAACTGTACGGCTACTTGAAACATCCAGAAATAATAGCATTATACAAAAACAAAGGCCTTATAACACATTTAACTGTCACATACAATGAAAAGGTTTTCTTTTTGGAAAAAGTGGCCTGGCAAACAACATCACAGACAGCACAGTTCCGCATGGGAAGGAAATTAAAAGCAGATCCTTGCAGCAACCAAAACTATTACCACCCAAGAGTATACTTGCAGAGATGGACAAAACTGGACTCTTCTTCTGGAGATGGCACTTGGCCAGGATACTGTAAATGAGAAGTCATTTTGTGAGGGAAACAAAGCCCCTCGCTTTCAGCAGCTCACCTAGACTGCGGCCTGAGAACAGATACACCTTCTCACTTTCACCAGCTCCTCTCTGAGTGCGTGAACATAGGCAGAAGACATGTAGGAGCAACAAGAAACTGCCCGCACCGTGAAGGAATCCTAACAGACTCTTGGTAAATGTTATTTTCTGGATGTCCATGCACCCCGGCGTTCCGAGCACTCAAATGATTACTCCGGTGAAGAGGTGAGCACATGTGCAGCTAATCAAACAGAAAGTGGGCAATGCACTGCACAGGAAGATAAAAAAAATAAGTACATGTTTGTCAAAGTGTGCCTTCTCTGCCCAGCACTGATCCCAGGTGCTTGTTATCCCACTTCACCAGTAACAACCGATCCGGCCAAGTGATGCATCTAATTAAAAAAAAAAAAATCCTCACCCACTAACAGTGCCTGCGTGGCCACATTGTCGCACTGGGATTTCACTGCACACCACTTTACGCCCACAGCAACAGTGCCTTCTCTTCTAACTACTTAATTGTATTCCTGCCAGAGTTGGCCTTTCAAGTGCTGACGACGGATACCAGTACAGCCGCTCCCATGCCTGGCAAAACGACGTTGCAACTCGATGTATACATGTTCCAACATTTCAAATCGGATAGAACTGACCATGGGTGGATGTGTGCTCCACACTGCCAGCACTGTTTACAACTCCCACAATCACCACAGACGCCACTGAACCCCAGTGCTATTCCGGAGTACTTTTAGCAAACAGGACCTCACTGGGCGGCGTACACTGAAGCATATTCTTCAGCACGCACTCACTGCCCCAATGGGCTGGATACTGGGAATGTGACCCACTTTTCACACATCAGCTAGTCTCTAATTTGGAGGTGCCAGAGTTTGTGCCACTGTGGGCTCCTTCTTCAGCTTGACAGTTACAGGAATCTCCAATTCAGCATTGTTCAAACTCCTTAAGTTTTCACTCATTGCCGCTGTTACATTTAGAAGTTGCATACTGGTCAAGAAGCACACGAAGTGGGCAGGTACAGGTACTTTATTCAGAAACATGTTAGAAGTATACTCCACCAGGAGCTATGGTGTAACGAACTCAATCACAGAAATAGACTAAAACTTCAAATGACAGGTATGGAACACTCACACAAATGACACCACACATTCCACATAACTCACAATATTCTGCACAGGATACCACAATAGCCTGTGCTTCTGCCTAATTTTCCAATTTCAAGTATACAGAGATAGGTCTGAATGTTACCAGAGCCAAAAATAAAGTACACTGGATGCAGGTAGACCTCTGCCTTTTCCATGTTAAGGTCGGGAAATGGGAAGAAGATTCTCTGAAGCACATCATACTTGAAATACTGCAAATACAGTGAGAAAAGATGCAAAACTGGACAAGCTAAATACAACCAACATGAAGCTGGAGACGAGGGCTAACAAGCTGGAAGGCTGTTCTAGACAGCAACAAATTAGATCCCGGAAACCTGCTTTAGAGGTGAATAATATCAGACATTTGAACACCAGGAAGATTAGCGACAGAGATATAGCAAGAGCTAGTAAAACGTTGGAGAATCATAAGAGGGCTATCTACCTCCATATCCTCAGGTTTCTGGGAAAGCTGGGGGAGAAGCAATATGGGTAAACAGGAAGATTCCAGCTGGACATTGTGGACAACTGATCAATTCTGAGAGTATGAGTTCTCAAGGAGGGTAATTATCATTCAGGGCAGGAATAAGCAGGTCCATGATCACATCCTGCGCAGGGTGAGAAAGTGAAGGTCCCATACAATGCCTCACAGATTGTGCTCTACCTAGATGTGGCTGAATTTAATTCAAGCATTCCATCCACCACTTTTTAGTATTCTTCATTGTGATGCACTAAGAGCAACAAATATGCCCAAACGTGGGTCCTGCATTCATGGCCCAACTAGAACCAAGGTGAACCCAACTAAATATACCCAAATTGCTCAAAACCAGTAGTGGGTTGCACGCGTTAGGGTTCAGAGAGGAGCTGGCTTGGTGGAAGTACACATACTGCACAGCACTGTATCCTTCATTTACTGTACCACTCAGAGGCACACACACCCAAGCACATACATTTACCATGCATGCACTGAACATTCACAGGCAAACATACACCCAGTACATGCATTTGATATACACACACACACACACTGCACAGCACTGTATCCTACATGTACTGTACCACTCACAGACACATTTACACCCAGCACATGCATTTACCCTGCATGTTCAGCACAACACTACATCCTTTATATATTGTACCACTCAAAGGCACACATACCTCCAGCACAAGCATTTACAATGCATACACTGCCCAATGCTACATTAGCCCTGTAGTTATTGCTGGAGGATTGAAGGGAGGGTCATGTGGGTGCCATTTTGGGGTCAGGTGGCTCCAATCCCTTAGCATGCAATTCAGCAACCGAAAATCTTGAAAGTAGACTTGCCAGGCACACATACACCCAATGCAGATACACCACTCATGATCTCAGATACAGGCTAAGGGATGAGTTAAGCACACAGCAGCAGAAACTTTGAATGAGTGAGCTTGTAGGCCTCACTCTAGTGACCTGTCATTCTTGCTGATCACTAAGTGGTATGCTGCCACCACCACGCTCATGCTGCTTAATTCCTAGTAAATGCAAAAAGTACATATGATGGACAGAATGCTGAACAAATGAAACATTCAGCCTCAGTCACGGATCTGGGCCTAAATTATCATTTTTTTGCTTGCTATGCCATTACAATTTGGAACCAGCCATATTCAAATCAGTCTTGACCCTGCTCGCATGGGAACAGTCCAGTCCGAACTGCCAGGCCAGGTCCTCCCTCATCCTTCATCTGTTCTTTTTGCTAATTTCTGGTAAAGGCAGTAGCCTTTCACCACTAGGAAGGTAGCAATTTGGACACTCTACCCGGTTTACAAGACTGCAATCCGTGAACAGACCCTTGCCATAGTGAACATGCATGATCTATGCTTGACTAAGACAACAGAAATCAATATTAGGGATCCAGACATCAGTACATTTGGGACACTCAGGGCAGGAGTGCACCTCCATTATCATGCAGTGGACTTTTCCATTACAACACATTCCATTACTTTTTTTGTATTCTTCATACTCAGATATAAGCAGCCCCATATAGAAAAGACTAAAACAACTGAAAGCAGTGAAGGAGTTATTGGCCTTTGCAGCAAAGGAAGGGACCCTGTTCCCCATTAAAATGAGTGATTGTGCAGTGCCAGTGTAGCTTATAGGTTGCAGAAGAAGCTAGTTGCCAGCTGAGGGAGTAGCAAACATGTGGCACTCAATATAGAGCTGAACGGGAGCATGATGGGTCTTTCCAATCATGCTTCTTGGAAGAGTGTTTTGGGGCGGGGTGCAAGTTGTAGTCATAGGACTCTGTAAAAAACTGTCAAATATTGAGTGAGCCTTGAGTTTCTTTTTTGTGTGACTTCTGACACTGGTGGTGACAGATAATTCGAGAACTATAGCTAAGGCGACATTGATAGAGTCTGGGGAAAGTTATATTGGATTAAAAAACGAGAACACTTCTCACAAGACCTGAATGTCAATGCTGAGACTTATTCACCTTCTTTGCTTAATACTAGTAGTTGTATGGGCAGGGGGGGTTTCCCCAACATTTGTGCTCAGTTACTTGATTAAAGGTCAGTACAGATGAATTCAGAAAGCTCGGACCTGAATTCTGCACTGACAAAATGGATTCACATGTAATGACGATTTCAATAAATCTCCATTAATTTAATAGAAATTTGTATTCCTTTTTTGATAACATGCTCCAGAACAGAGAAATAAAAACGTTGCAATTACCTTCAATGCATGTCAGATGTAAGCACTGTACTTAAATACAATATTTACTATAGTCCAATAATTTATTTAGTAAATATTGCATGGTACAAATATAAGCAAAGTTGTGTGTAAAGGTTCCTCTATAAATATGTGTGTATACATGAATAATTGTTTTTACTCTCAAACCTTTCTCTGATGTACACCGACCGAGGCAGTTCAATAATTACTTTAGAACTGAAACCAGCATGCTAATCTATATATGCCCTTGAGGCAGCTGCATAAACTGTCTGGAAAACAATAATGAGATAATCTAAGGCAGTGATTCCCAACCTGTGGTCCGGGGACACCTAGCGGTCCGCAAAGCCTCCTTAAGGGGTCTGCGACTGCTAAGAAAATCAATAATATTAACAATTTAGGTCCCCCGCTTTCAGGGGGGGGGTTCCCGGATTCCAATAATGATTCAGCGGGGTCCCCAGGGCCAGTAATGATAAAATCGGGTTCCACAGAAGTCAAAAGGTTGGGAACCACTGATCTAAGGTGATAAAATCCACATCAACTACCCTGCTACTTAGAACCATTGCCCCGTGTATACCCTCCGTCTCTTTATGTGAGCAAGGCAGAATACAAACAAAATGCTGGTGTTTTAAATTTAAAGTGTTTTAAAATATACAAAAAGGTGCCCAACCGGCCAGAAATAATGGAGGAATAAAGCACATGTTTCCCAAAAGTTCTCCAACCCTAGGATCTGAAGTTATTGCCATAAAAAAGTATTGAGGGTTAAAACTCGAACAGAGCAACAGTGTATCCGGTCAAATGTTGATGCCCTCAAGAAAATCAATAGAAGATTCAAATCCTACTGAGAAACAAACTGAAGGTGAGAAACCAAATAAAGTGATCCTTTTAGAACAGGAGCCATCAGTGTTAATGGAAACGAGGAAAACTAATAAGTAATACCCATGAAGGCAGACAGGGTAGCCACTGCCAGACTGCTGTACTAAAGACAACACAAATCTCATGAATTAAAGGAGCTGAGGTCTTTCAACCCACACAACTGAATGAGCTTCTTCCAACACCCTAGATGAATGGATTTGGATGCGGGCTTCCTGGCCACCAACTTGATGTCTGCAACTTCATCAGAAAGGCAAAGGCACTCTAGCTGGCACTACTTAATCTCCACAAATGTAGAGTTTGGGGGCCTGGGTGCAAAAGCTGATCTTCCTGTTGCAAGACCAGGTCATCTTTATGCAGAAATGCATACAACAGACCCTGAGACCAGTTAAACCCAAAGCGTCCAAGGAAAGCATTCAACAGGTTTATGGCACGAAATGGAGGACTCTGTGTTCAGGAAAATAATGGAAATCCCATTATGGAGAAGACCACCTAAATCATAACAGGGTGTAACTTCCACACCTTATCGTTCAGTAATAGATAACCCAGGGCGTGAGCTAAAAGAGCTGTTTTCAGAAAGATTCCCAATTGCTGCATCCATTGCTGCAGGTGAATCGCCTCCCAACATAGAGTCAAGACCCCATTCTGATATGTCTACTGTAATTAGTGGACCGCAGTGGTGGTGTTTGACAAAATCTGAATATTACTCCCTGCAATGGAAAGAAGAAATACCTTCACTGCAAGATGGGCCATGCAAGCATGAGCAAAGTTGTGCACATTCAGATTACCCAGATGCACAGCCCAGTGAAGGGGTGTCTCTGACTACAGCAGCCTTAGGAGAGCTGAAAGGATGACCCACAGCACTGGTGGGTGGAGCAGATCATTGGGAACTGGAGACATGACCGTGAGCTGTGAGACTCTCCTGATGCTGGAACCACACTTGTCTCAAGCAGCATGAAAGAAAACCATTTACCATCTGGTATTTGGCAAACAACAGGAATTTAAGCAGAGGCAAAAACTACAGAACTGGCATCTAGGACTGTGTGGCTGAAACCTTAGCATCATCGCGTGAATGCCCACAACCCAGAACCACCCTTAATAAATTCACTCTCTAAGTAGGAGGGAGATTAGACAATTGAGTGCTGATGGTAAAGCCCAATTGTGATAGAGAGTTATTGCCTGCTGAAGCAATGGGGGACTCCACATTCACTAGTCAGTTATCAAGTATGGAAATACATGGACTCGACTGTCACAGTGAAGAGGACATCACAATCTGTACATGTGGAGCCCTGGAAGTCTGAACTGAGTGTGCTCGGATCCCAGTATGATCCTTCGGTATCGCCTGTGGGTGGGAATAATTGGAACATGAAAACAGGTGTCTTGGAGTTCAAGGGACACTCGCCAATACCTTGCAGTCAGACTTTGCTCAGAGACAACATCTTGAACTTGTCCTGCCAAATAAAGAAGGTTAGAAGATGGAGATCCAAGAAGGTCTGTGACCCAAACTCATCTTGGGGACTAATAAAAAAAGGAATAAAATTCCATGCCCCTCTTTTCCAGGGGTAACACTGCTTTAGCCCCTTTGTGAAGCAGGGCAAGGACTTCCACCTCCAAAATTGAGTCATGCCTGAGAGCAACCCTGTTGGAACAATAGTGGTACAGAAGGTGGGACAAAAAGTGCAAGACATGGTCCATGTGGAACAGCTGAATCACCTACAGACCGGAGGTGAGCCTATCCTAATATACAGAAAAGTGGGAGATGCCCAGCATAAGATGACGGGCAGGTAGATCAGAAAGATTCAGATGCAGTGGACAAAGCGGAGGATGGGATAGACTATGAGCCGACCACCGGACTGCCAGTACGATGGTGGTGAGATAGCTGCCAAGCCGGTAGTCTCCCCACCCCGGTATCATGAGTTCCCTACTGAGCTGGCCAGCGCAGACCGTGCAGCGGCATTGGCTTCATCTCTCAGGGAGAACCAAGGCCAATGCTGCTGCTTTGTCTGCGCCAGCAGCACACACAGAATGCGCACTGTCTGCAGTGGAAGACAATGCGCATTCCGAGTGTGGTGACAGGAGGACCCTGCACTGTCCATGACATGATCATGGGAAGTACTGGGCCGCCCTGTGGCCTCGTTCCTGCCTTTCCGCCAGCCTTTTCATGGCAGAGACCCCGTCATGAAAAGGCTGGCGGAAAGGCAAGTTGTGATCAGCACAGTGGCGCTGACATCGGCACCACTGTGCTGGATCACGAGTTGCACCCGTGCCAACCCATTGCGATCCATGATCCTGGTCGTGGCGGTGGTCTCCTGGCAGTCCAACTACCAGGATCATAATCTGGTGGTGGGACCGCTGCTGCGAGTACGAGGTCTTAAGACCACCGTACTCGTAATTAGGCCCTATATCTGTTACTGCTGATGGTGTTCCTTAGATCCATCCCTTCCCCAAAATGAGAACTATATCAGCTGGGATGCCTGGACTAGCTGAGAAGATTGCCTCTCCTGGGGTGGTTGTGCCCTGGAACAGCCTCAATACCTTCTATATTGTTAGTGGAATTGTCTTACTTGAGAGGATAGGCCTAGCACGCAAGCAGTAGCTCTGCTGTTTTTTCAAGTGCTTCAAGGAGGAGTCAGCCCTTTCTCGAAGTAGCGGTTCATTATTGAAGGGCATGTCCATGAGTGTGACTTGGACATCTCTGGGGAAACGAGTAGAAAGCATGCCCGCACAGCAGGACAACTGTGCCTATGGTATACGAATAAACCAGGCCAAACCTCAAGGTCTGCTTGAACACATACAAGCCATGATTGACAAGATCAGTAAATGTTTTTTCCATGTGGTCTAGCAAGCTGATGACTGTCCATTTCGTCAATGCCCACAAGGCAACTAAGAAGGCAGATGACATTTGCAGTGAGGCAAGCCCTGCTACCAGAATAACAAGTTACTTACCTTTGGTAACACATTATCTGGTAGAGACTCCATCTAGCTGCAGATTCCTTACCTTAGAATTTCCAGGCGTCAGCTTGGAATCCAAACCTTTTTCTGAGCAATACCCTTGTGCACCGTCAGGTGGCGTCATTCGGATCCACGTGGCATCATCAGTGTTGTTGGAGCAGTCCGTGACATCACAGTCGCCTATAAAGCACCACCCAGGCGCGCGTACTTCAGTTCCTTTCCCACTAACTTCCACGCCAGAAGCGCAGAGCCATGGAAAGAACTAACAGCTTGTCTGTACAAAAACTAGGGACCTGAAAGAGGCAATCCCTGACCCTATTAGACGTGAGCGCAGAGGCATGGGTGGGTGTAAGGACTCTGCAGCTCAAGAGAGTCTCTACCTGATAATGTATTACCAAAGGTAAGTAACTTGTTCTTCTACGGACCTGAATGTCTAGGCAGTAGTGTCTTGCGAACATGTGGAATGATGCCCACGTTGCTGCATGGCAGATATCCAAGACTCAAACACCTCCTGCTAGCGCAGTAGTAGCAGCCTTACCCCTGGTGGAATGAGCCCTCAGGAGGCTGCTTCTTAGCCAGTGCATAGCAGATCTTAATGCAGAGAATGACCCAGCATGAAATGGTTAGTTTCTGCACTGCCCAACCCTTCTTTGCTCCTACGTACCCAACAGAGTTGGTCATCCACTCAGAACTTTTTTGTGCTGTCAAGGTAGAACGACAATGCTCTTTTTGGGTCCTGCCGGTGGGGTCACTCTTCTTTAGAGGGATGCGGTGGAGCAAAGAAGGTGGGCAGGGTGATGTTTTGACCCAGGTGAAATGGGGTGACCACCTTGGGGAGGAAAGGGGCATGAAGTCCGAGTATCACCTTGTCCGGAAACATGGTGAGATACGGCGGCTTAGATGAGAGAGCCTGCATGTCTCTCACCCTCCTGGCAGATGTTATTGCCTCTAAGAAGGCTGCATTTGATGGTTAGCATCCTGAGGGGGACAGTTATGATTGGGCTCAAGGGGGTGCACATGAGAGATGTGAGAACTAGATTTAAGTCCCACTGAGGCATAACAAAGGGCGTAGGGGGAAACATATGTACAAGCCCTTTTGAGAAATCTATGTACAATAGGTGATTTGAATAATGAAGGCTGATAAGGCTGCCAAAGGAACACCAATAAGACAAAAGATAGCCTTTGAGAGTGCCCAAGGCAGAACCCTGCTGAGCAAAGGATAAGATAAAGAGAAGAATGTCAGAGAGAGAAGGAGGATCAATAGATCCTTCTGTACAATAATTTACAAGACGATTCCACTGGCAGGCGTATACAGTCTTAGTGGAGGGACGCCTAGCAGCTAGAATAACATTTACAGACTTTGAGAGGAAGGTCGAAGGCTGTCAACTGTCGCCGCTCAATCTCCACGCACAGAGGCGCAGAGTTGACAGGTTCGGGTGGAGAACCTTCCCCTGCTGCGACAGAAGCTCTTTTTGAAGGGGCAGCTTGATTGGAGGATCGATGCTCATTTTCAGAAGCTCAGGATACCAAACTCTCCGTGCCTAGTCTGGAGCCACGAGGATTACTTGGGCCAAGTCGTTCTTGATTTTCTTGAGAACTCTAGGCAGAAGTGGTATGAGTAGAAAGGTGTACAGGAGGCCTGAACTCCACTCGCAACGAAAAGTGTCGCTGAGTGAGTGCTTCCTTGGAAACTCCAACTTGCAATACTGCTGACATTGCGAGTTCTCTGCAGAGGCAAACAGATCTAACCAATGCTCTCCCCTCTGCTGAAAGAGTCCTTGTGCCATCAACGGCTGAGTTTGTCTGCCCTGGTGTTCAGAGAACCTGTCAGGTGTTGAACTACCAGGGTTATGCCCTGCTGTTTCAGCCATGTCCAGAGATGAAGGGCCTCTTGACAAAGGGTCCATGACAACGAAGGGCCTCTTGACAAAGGGTCCACGATCCCACACCGCCCTGTTTGTTGCAGTACTACACTGCGGTGTTGTTGTCTGTGAACACATGCACCATCTTCCCTTTTACAATAGGAAGCAATGCTTTCAATGCCAGTCGGTTCACCTGCAGCTCCTGTAAGTTGATATGGAGTCCAGATTCCACTGGAGACCAGAGGCCACTGATCTCCACCTCTCCCAGATGGCTGCCCCATCCCAGAAGTGACGCATCTGTTCCTACTGTGAGATCTGGTTGGTGAAGGGAGAGGCGTCTGCCTCTGACCCAATTGCAGTTCACTGCCACAATGGCAGATCTTTTGCAGTTCCCTCCGAGATCTGAACCGTGTCAGTGAGATTCCCCTGATGGTGTGCCCATTGGAACTTCAAGTCCCACTGCAGAGCCCTCATATGTCACCTAGCATATTTGACTAACAGGATGTAGGAGGCCATGAGACCCAACAGCCTCAGAGTATGCCTCATCGAAATCCAGGATAGAGGGCAAAACATCAGAATCATAACCTGAATATCCTGGAATCACTGCTTGGGAGGATAAGTCAGAAACTGCACTGTGTCCAGAACAGCTCTGTCGAAAGGGAGCATCTGAGAGGGAGTCAGGTGTGACTTTGGCACGTTTATAGTGAACCCAAGCAAATGCAGGTGGTTCACCGTTGTCAGAAGGTGGGTGACGACAGCCTGGGGCAAAGAAGCCTTCAACAGCCAGTCGTCGAGGTAAGGGAAAACTGAAACCCCTAACCTGAGGAGATGAGCTGTTACCACTGCCATCACTTTGGTGAACACCCGAGGGGCACTGGTGAGACCGGAAGGGAGCACAGTAAACTGCTCGTGGCCCACCTTGAACCGCAAGTAACGCCTGTGTGCAGGCAGGATGGGGATGTGAAAATACACATCCTGCAAGTCCAACGCTACCATCCAGTCTCACCGAAATCCAGGGCAGAGAAGACCTAAGCCAGAGTGAACAATCTGAATTTCTCCTTTTTGAGTAAGAGATTGACATCCAGCAAATCTAGAATAGGTCGAAGACCCCTGTTCTTTTTGGGTATCAGAAAGTAGCGGGAATAACAACCACTGCCAACATCTGACATCGGGACCCTTTCTACGGCTCCCTTGGCGAAGAGAGTTGGTACTTCCTCGCGGAGCAAGACTATGTGATCCTCCATCAGCCGTTCTTTTAACGGAGGCATAGAGGGAGGGAAAGACTGGAAGGGGAGGAAATAGCTCTTATGGATGATCTGCAAGACCCATTTGTCCAATGTTATGGATCGCCAGTGAGGGAAATGAAATGTAATCCTCCCTCCAACTGGTCGCATATGGTCTTGCAGACTCACACTAGGAGGACTTGGGCGCTGTGTAGGAGGGGGGGCTGGGTGGTGGATGACTTCTGGCCAGACTCCCTGGGTCTGAAGGTATCACAATCTCGTCCCCGCACAGGATGTTGACCTGACGGAGGATGTTGGCTGGTCTCTGGATGGCATGGTACCCCACCCCTTCCTAAGACTCGAATGGGGCGAAAGACAGACTGTTGGCGAGGAGTTGCTGCGAGACCCAAGAACTTGGCCGTAGCCCGGGAGTCCTTGAAGAGCTCCAGCGCAGAGTCTGCCTTTTCACCAAATAGGTGGGATCCACTGAAGGGCATGTCCCTAAGGTTTGCCTGGACATCCCCCGAAAGCCAGATGTACGAAGCCAGGCGTGGCGACGAAAGGCCACTGTCGACGAAATCGCTCTCCCCAGCGAGTCAGTCGTGTCCAAACCACATCTGATAGTAAGTAAACTTGGCTGCATCTCTCCTGTCTTTGCTTGTGAGAGAGTGTCCCGCACACCCTCCAAGACATGAGGCAGCACCTGTGCCACTTTATCCCCTAAAGTAAGGGAAACAAAGGCCCAATAGGCATGAGGTGTTTACTGACCTCAATACCAGGCTGGAGGAAGAAAAAATCTTTTTTCCAAGCTGGACCAGCCTCTTGGATTCCCTATCCGGGGGAGTGGAAGGGAAAGCACTATGAGAAAAGGAGGCTTGGGCTACCAAGCTCTTCAGGGTGGGGTGTTGTGTGAGGAAGGTAGGATCACCTGGAGCTGGGGGATGGCAGCAGCCAACTGTTCTATTTACAGGAGCCCCTGTGCTGGGTTTGGACCATGTCCCCAGCACCACATCTGTGAGAGCGTCATTAAAGAGTAACATTGGTTCCGCTGTGAAAACCCCCAGCTGAATCACATCAGTCAGGAGGTTAGTCCTGGCCGTCACTGTAGGCAGATCTAGGTCCAGAACCTCAGCTTCCCTACACATTACCATAGCATGTGAAGCTCCCTCCTCCGTAGCAACAGTAGGAGGTGACAGCATGCCAGTATCTGGAGAGGTGTCCAGTCCACTGGGCTCTCCAAACTCCTCATGATAGTCCAGGTGCTCCAATAAGACTCTCTCCAAATCATCGGATATAAGGATGGGGCTTGCGCCACTGGTGGGTTCCTGTGGCGCCAGGAGTGTCGACGTCAGAAGCGATGCCGGAGGAGGCCAACTCTCTGTACTCGACGTTGTTCTGGATCCTATATCGGAGCCAAGAGACCCCATTGGTCCCCGAAGGCGCAAGGCCTCATAAAACTAAGTTGAGAAGGGGCCGCTCCGACTCCCAGAAAGGGGAGGAGGCTTGAAGTCAGCTCGGGCAATGGCTCAGCTGAAGTGTGCCTGGAACGTCGACGTTCCTGGCTTGCCTCGTCCTCCGACAGGCGAGGTGAAGTCAAAGTCCGCTTGGACGTCTTCTTCTTGTGCCCAGAGGACCTCAAGAGGGATGAAGAGAACTTGGATTCCTGGAACGGTCCCGCGACCTCCTCCTCGACCAGGACAGTGACATCCGAGGAGTCACGCCAGCTGATGTCAACTGCCCGGCTGCCATGAGCTTCAGTACCGCTCCCTTAAAGCTTTTGGAGCCATGGCCCAGCAGTCGGAACACGACTGAGTTGTAATCTCGGTCTACACACCAAAGACATAACTTATGGGGGTCCGTCACCGACATGGTGCAGTGGCAGGCGCCACAAGGCTTGAACCCTGTCTTCTTAGATGTCATCCTTCACACAGACAACAAAAATCTTCAATAAAAAGTTGAAAAAAAGGCCTCTAAAAAAAAAAAAAAAAGGCAAGAGGGTACATCGATTCCGGATCTGCGCTTTAATCAGTGCAGAAAGAAAAGAACTGACATACATGTGCCTGGGTGGTGCCTAACAGGAGACCGTGACGTCAAAGACGGCTACAATGATGCGGACGACACCACGCGGATTCAAACAATACCATCCAACGGCGCGCTCAAGGGTATTGCTCAGCAAAACATCTGGATTCCAATCTGACGCATGGAAATTCTAAGGTAAGGAATCTGCAGCCAGAAGTCTATCAGATGAGAAGATTTTTCAGCCTACTGAAGCAAGTTATCAAGCTATTCAGAGAAGCTATAGGAAAATCATACACGTTCAAATTAAAGGATAACATTTGGACTACCAGACTTACAGGATGGAGAGAGGTTAAAAAATGGTTGGGGGGGGGGGGGGGGGGAGGGGAGGTGGTCACCCAGAGTAGACTTATGACATCAGGCTATCTGTCGACTGATGAGCCTGAAAAGCATTTTACCCATGCAGCCATGACAGGATATAAGAAGGATGTAAGAAGCACTGATTCACTGGAAACAAGGCCTCTGACACAGAGCAGGAGGAGGGTGGGAAGATCTCAGTCAAAACCTCTTCAGAGGACAAGGTTATTTCCAGAGCTATAGGTGCTTTTCATACCACAGCTGCAAATGGGTAAACAAGCAAGGCCAGAGGGGTGAAGGATGTTTCCTTCTTGTGAAGTGACCAGACCACTTGCATTTGTTAAGCCCAAATATATGCCAGCATTAATATTATGGTCGGGAAGGAGGCTATCAGCCTCCACATCGTCTATGCAGCCACAGTCTTTATCCAGCATAGCAAAGGCATCAGAGTCAGAGCGCAACAGCTCCACTACCCAGGCAGAGAAAATCTGTGAAGTTTTCCTTAACTTTCTCTCTAGAAATATAACAAATATCTTCCTACATCAATGACTTTGAGAGCTATGTCTGCATCAGCGACAAAGGAGGCTTTGATCAAAGAGCAGAGGATGCCTTGGCAGGCATAACTTCTTGGATCCCAGGGTCAGAGCCTATGGAGGAAAAGAATGGAGGTCAAGGCTGTTGCAGTTGGCAAGTCCACAGGAACATGCTCTTCATTGTGGAAAGGCCCAGAGGTTATAGGAGTCACCCTGGACAGTTTCAGCCCACCCAGTCTGAAGGCCTGAACCTGCGCAGGGTTGGATGCTTGACCTTTTAGTGTTGTGATCTTATCTGATCTTGAGTGCACATTGGGGAACAGCAGTGAAACTTTCCTTGAGGAAGAAGATGACTTCTACATCTCTTGCCATTTTTTGTGGTTTTGTATGGTAAGATCCCTTAGGAGATTGTTCCTTGACAGGTAACTTATCTGACAGTGAAGAGAAAACTTTGGCACGTCCCTGTGTTTCCGCAAATGGTACCACAGAACATGAAAAACGCAGGAAAAAGGATATTAGCTGGGTCATGTATTTCAAGTCTGACCACTATGAACAGGAGTGCAAGTTTCCTCATTGATGTAAGGAGCTATACTTGGAGAAGGAGATATGATTGTGAAGGCAAGACGTTACCTTTCTGGGAGAAATGAGTGGGAAGAAGGATGGAGGACTCAAGGCAGCCTGAAAAGGACTATGAAAAGTCCAAACATTTCTCATACGTGTTATTTTATATGGCAACATTTTATTTCTAAAAAGGGCATTAGTAGTGGGGCACTGAAAAATGCTACTGAACCTTTTAAAGCTGCAGATGATTGAGTAATGCATTGACTATGAATGTGACTATGTTTTATAGCACATTTCATGAATAGTTCCTTATATTTCATTTACCCTCTGTATCATTGATATTGTTTAGTATTAACCACTTCTCAAGCTTCCTAAATCCAAGCGTAAAAGGTATATGAATTGATGAACATTAAGACATCTTGGGCTGGCAAAAGCATCCTTTAAATGACCATTGCCATTAGATTTGCCTATGAATCGCAGCTTTTGCTTCAAATCATTGTAGACAAAAAATGGGTGTTTCTAATTCTTAAGTATATATGCATACCAAAGATTCTACCTAGATGTCAAGATGAAACGTCTCAATATAGTGTCAGAGGAGAACTGAGCAGTGCACAGCAGATCATTGGAAATACATCTTTTCTAGAGAACATCAGAGTAAACAGCTTCTCCCATTTTCTGCTTTTAGTCATTAAACAATGGTTTGTCCACCCCTTGAAGCATAAAAGGGCAATAATATACATCATTCCTAAAATGATTAGGCTCCCCTGAAAATCATATTTAACCAATTGTTATTAATAACCGCAAGTAAGCATCATCAAGTCAAAATATATGCTGGAAAATTCAGAAATAAGTTTGTTTACCTTCTGTTCTCTGCAGGAAACTGTGGGGATTCATCCAGTTTTCAACCACAATGTACTCTTGGAGCTGTGTCTGTGACATCAGCGTCCCATCAGAAAAAACAGAGCGTGCGCTGCTTGTTTGGGCATCAGCAGCTGCACAAAGGAAATCTTAGTTTACTGAAACATAAAATATTTAATACAACTTTCATGGTATTTTAAATTTGACTTGTGGGCCTGCCATTTTCAGGGTATTCGTGGGGGGGCAAGACTGGATACAGAACTGTAGCTGAACAGGGAATACAGACTTCTACTTTTTGTTTTAATGGTGCAGTGGTGGCATTTTTCAGTAGGCAAAAAATACTGTGCCGCAGTTAATACGTTCAGGTTTTTCACAATTTCCAGTACTCGAAGGTTAATACAACATGCTGACATTAAAACGGTTTTTGTTTATTTTATTCTGACACTAAATCACAGGACTCCAACCAGATTAATGAATGGTCAGACATTATCACATAAAAAATTATTTTGAAAGATATATTTTGCAAACACTATTTGGTGCACTTGGTCCTAATTCCAGTGTTATTCTCATTTAAAACATATTTTTGAAGACAAAAAAGACCAAGACTTCCCAGATTTTTTTTTCACTACAATCCATCCAGGAGCCATTTGAACTCCTGCCAATGAAGGACTGGTCAATACCATACAATCCCTCAGATCTTCATTGTATGGCACAACCATACTGGTCATCTCTCTTATCAAATCTCTCTCCTCAAAAGCAATTGCTCTTTCTACCTGGACAGACGTCTACTACTGCACCAGCATGTTCCCTTTTGCGAAGCAGCACAAATCCTCCCTCTGATCAAAATAAGCCTTATAGACTTAGATGATCTGGTGAGTTACTGTCCCAGTATCAATTCTGGATGTTTGATGCAATGTACTTTCTAATGGTGGGAACCATTCTCTGTAAAGTACTGGGCAATCAATTATTCTATCTGTGCATGAATCACCCCATCCCTCAATTCTTCAGTGGACAGGTGCCATGCAGAGTGGTGCTCACAATGACAAAGTGACCATTAGTGGATTGGGATGTGATCCAAGAGTGTGAGCCGCAGATATTCAGCCTGAATTAATTTAAGAACTATGTCCGATGAGCAGTGTGGCTAGATAGCTGTGCAGTGCATGGGAACCAAGTCCATACTTTTGAACATTATGCATAGGAATCTCTAATCTATCCTATCAAAAGCTATTTGTTAGCCCTGACAGCATTTGGGTGATCTTCCTCCAACGTTTTACCTGCCTCCCTCCATTTTCCAACCTCGCTTTTGCTGGTTTTATGACTCTGTGCACTTTAATACTGCTAAGCAGTGCTAAAGTGCTTGTGCTCTCTCCTCTTAAACATAGTAACATTGGCTCATACCCTATTGGTACATTTAATTTACTCATAAGTCCTTAGTAAAGTGCACTATATTTGACCAGGGCCTGTAAATCACATTCAACTAGTGGGCTTGCAGCACTGATTGTGCCTCCCATCTAAGTAGCCCCTTAACCATGTCTCAAGCCTGCATTGGAGAGCCTGTGTGTGCGGTTTTAAACTGCCATGATGACTTGGCAAGTTAAACCTTTTGCCAGGCCTAACCCTTCCCTTTTTATACATTTAAGTAACCCCTAAAATAGGCTCTATATGACCCATAGGGCAGGGAGGAAAGTATGTAAAAGGCAGGACATGTACTTTTAAGCTTTAAATAACGCAGTCCTCAAAATGGCACTTTTAGAAAGTTGCCATTTTCTTAGTTTAGCCATTTTTGCCTACTGTCTGTCTCCAATACATGTCTGGGGAGGAGTGTCAGCTGGACCTGTGCATTCCCTACAGACAGTCACACACAAAGGGAGCGTAGGTTTGACTGATAGGCCATCAACATCCTGATGGGCCAGCTTGGACAGGATGGGAGAGAGGGGCTGACACACCTGAATGGTCAGTGTCCTGCACTGGCATGCACCCTTGTAGTGAGTCTGGAGCCAGAGCAGGAAGGAAGGACCTCTGTGCACTTCAAATACCCTTCTATGAAGTCACAACCACTTAAAAAGCACAACTGGGTATAAGTACTGGACCTCAGACACAACTACCTCACTACTCTTCTGGACATGCGGATACTCTACTAAGAAGGACTGCTGTGCTGCTACAAGGGCTGCCATTCTGCTGGACTCCTGATTTGTTGAGCTGACCTGCTGCCCTCTTGGCTGGGAGTGAGAAGGATTGGACCTAAATCTCTACAACCCAGAACACAGAATGACTCCAAGGGTCAACTGACTGGTCTCCTGTTTTCTGAAGTCTCAGGGACACACAAGACTTCGACTGAACTTTGTTTGCTGCAAGGATTGCCCTGCCCAGTGGTGCCAACCCAGTGTCGTGGAGAAAATCGAACCACCTTGTTTGCTCCGTTGCTCGACACTGATGCATCGTTTCGGCTGCACCTCGCATCTTTGACAACGCATCCTGGATGAAGGCACTTTTGTTCAGCGGGCCCAAGGGGGGCCCTATATGCAGCCTGAACTTTTGACTTTGTCCCAATCAGGAAATGTCCATATATCCCATTTAAGCGCTTATGGCTTCTAAGCGCTATTTTACTTTTGTTCTTTAAAAAAATCATCTCAACTTCTACTTATTGAGGCTTTGTTGTTTTGGTCTTGTTTTATTTATTAAATTAAGCTCTATTTACCTAACCTGGTGTGGATTTTTTGTGTGTGGTATATTCACTGTTTTACTGTTTGTGGTGTTGCACAAATAATGTACACATTGCCTCTTAAGTTAAGCCTGACTATTAAGTGCCAAAGTAAAGATGGGTGAGCACAGTTCAATCTAGGGTGTGTTTGTGACTTACCCTGACTACAATTGTGGTTCCTACTTGGATAGGGTGGATACCTCTCCAACCAGAAACGCAATTTCTAACACCATTCCTGAGTCAAGCAAGAGAAGGATCAAAGTGGACTTTACTTTGCGTTGCTACTTCTGCAAGATACAACTCAAAGTGTATATTATCTGTCTTTAATAATGCCTGATTGGTCCACATGAATTAACCTTGGACATACGTTTTCAAGGCTAGTTGCAAATACTTTTGCATATAATGTAGAATGCATATTGAGGAGGGAAATGAGTCAATAGGAGCGGCAGGGTTTTTTCCTGGTGTGAGAAGCAAAACTGTCTCTGATTCCATTACTGTTTCTATCTCTTCTTGAAAGGTCAAAAAAGTCATGAATACCTTTGACAGGAGTTTGCTGAGAATGTCTTTAAATGTTTTGGAAAAAGAAACTGTGAATCCACCTGGTGTGGGGCTTTGTTAAAGAGTAGGTGTTTGATTACGTCTGACTTTCCCTGAGGTAATTAGTTCTTCTAACTGATCTTATGTTTTTTTTTTAAATCAAGTTGTGGGTTATTTATGTCCTCCAGGTACTCAACTTATTTGTTGTCATATATTGCTTCTAAGCAGTATAAATGAGCAAAGAAGTTGAAAAACTCCCCAACTACATCTGTGCTGGCATTTAAAATGTTTCCTTCTTCATTCCTTGGGCATTTGATGGTATTGCAAGTTTGCTACATTCTCAGTTTATGAGCTAGAAGCCAGTAAGCTTTTCATCCTCTCTCATGGTACAGCTGCTTAGTTCCAAGCGTTTGTCTAGCTCTTACACCTGTCAAAATCCCTTCCAACTCCCCTCTAGTTTGAACTAATTCGGTATATTTATCATGTGAACCCCTTCTTAGAAGATACTATCCAGTATATAGCTTTGAGTTGAATGAGAAAGAGGTAAATTTTAGATGAGGCCATAACTATCTTTGAGTAAAAAGTGTAGTGCATGTCATTATTATGGTGAACCATCCAGGCTTCTATGAGAAATAAATCTTCTATTCACTTTACCAAGGAAGGGGGGGGGTGCATATTAGTTCTCATGCCACACCCTGTGCAGTATTTATGTTGGTTCAAGTAGAGTGTTAAGTCCCCACTGCTCCCCTCAGCAACTGATGATCCGCAAATTTTGATATGCAAGGGAATAAATCAGCATAGAATTGCACTTTACTATCATCGGAGCAAAGATGCATGCCAAAGTCACGCACCAATCCTCAACTGTATCACTGACCAATAATATTTCTCCTTTCCTTGCCCCTAAATTTTTCATTTTTTTCATGAAATTTCCTATTCAAATAATACGGACACTCCCCTTTGTCTCAGAGTAAGCTGAGAACTAAAATTGCAGTGAGTATGATAGAGATTTTAGCCTGTGCATCTTCTGACAGAAGGTGTGTTTCCTTTAACTATGCTTCCCCCACTTTCTTTGAAGTCATGTTTTTTGATATGTTGTTATATGATTTTGCAATGCTTTTTTTCCCCCAAACGTTTGTGCATCCTTCTAGGTCTTTTATTTATAATTTACCTGGAATAAATTCATCTCGCATAAAGTGCCTTCTTATGTGTCAAATATGCTTACTTTTATCATAAAGCCGTTTGTAAATGAATATTCAGTGTTACATGTGAACATGCTTAAATGTTTTCAAATAATTGAAATTGTTTGCCCTTTAGGTTAGGTCTGAAACAATATTCCTGTGGAATATTGGGTGGCCTTTTTTGTCAACACATTTAAAGAACATGTGGAAGAATGCAAATTGCAGATTCACAGTATGCAATCAACATCACTGCCAAGACTAGAGCAATAGTGACCATTTGAAAGGTCTCTACCAGGAGAAACAGATACTACTCAGTCCTAAAGCCCTTAGTGTCCTCGGGGACAAAGTACACGGAGTTCAAACCCAAGACCGTATCTCTTCAGAACCTGCTAATCGGAATATAGGAGCTGCGCAGAGCCATGCTACCAGAGGTGCACAAGGGGTGATGGGGAAGAGACTTCCAGCGCATTGAAGGAGGCCGCAGAGTGGGAGGGAAAAGCCGGCCCGCATTGGGGGATCGGATTACTCAGCTACCTAAGGCATGGACAGAATATGGTGTGTCTGTATCCTTGCGGCCAGAGTCCCAGTGGTGCAGCCGCCTGGCAGAGGAGTGGGCCCTGAAGTTGGGAAAGAGCACTAGGCACCTGCTGTCCTCGAGGTGCACCACAGTAGCTGTTATTAGGCCTGTGCCGTTCGTGCCCCTGGGGACGCTTTTTTATTTGCCTCGAGCCCAATGGATCTTTGCAGTTGCTGTGATTACTGCAGAGGAGCAAGCAAAGAGGGTAGAAGACAGCACTCTCAGCTCAGACCTAGGATATGGAGTAAGGAGCAAGAAGCAGCAAGAATAATATTGTAAGGTTCCACTAGAGCCCTCATCACCTCTATCTTCGCCCACTCTGAAGGAGTTGGGTGAGTGTTGTGGTCTAGGGCTTTGGGCATTGCAAAGGCTCATACTGTCTGTACTCCCTCATAGATAATTTGTGGACTGACTCTCTGGTAAATTATTTATTACTTAATAAGCTTTAAAGTTCTGTAGAGTGCATGGACTGTGAAGACGGTGCTAAGACAGTTGTTAGTGTGGTGCACAAGTGCTACCTGTGTAAATAGCCCGGTTGCCGTGACCTTTACAATAACAGAAGGAGTAATAAGGAGAATTCCGAAATTACCATGCATAAATTAAGGTCTAATAAGACCCATCCAGACAATAAAGTGAAGGGAAAAGGCAACCCTTCTAAACAAGGAAAGAGCGATCCTGTTGGGAACCAACAAATTAATGGTACAGAAATGGGTTTAACTTATGCACCCCCAAAAGACAGGGGGCCCAAGTCTTTGTAATCGGAACAAATAAGGGAGTTTTACCAAAACATTTCTATGCAGCAAAAGATAGTAATGCAAGACAACAAACCCTCAATCTAATAAGTCTGTGAATACAAGTAGTGAGCTTGGGGTCCAGAAAAGTGTGGACCTAGCAGGGTCATTTGGCATATATGAAGGCTCCCTGGTCCCAAGACTATCCTCTTTGCCTTATGTACAAGAGAGAATTATGGAGACCTTGTTAAATTCAAACTCTAGACCGAGAGCACAGACTCGGTAGTGCTGGGGTTGTCAGAAAGTCTAGTAGATAAGGATTTATGTCAGGACAAGCAGAGCAAGGCAGACGTTACTCTACCATTGTTACTGAATGTAGGTGAAAATATAAACCAAATAACTTCCTCTGCCCCACTGGATGTAATCCTGCTTCTGCAAGGGACCCTAAACGGTATATTGGAAGGCCTAGTTGTCATAAATAAATATCAGCAGTTCCACATCTGTATAAAATCGGAATTACAAAAAGTTAATATTTGCCTGCCTACTCCATGAGGCTGCTAAATAAATCTCCGGAGGCTACCGTGCCGTTATCCAAGAAACAGGTTAAAATATGAGAAGCTAACGCAGCTCAAAAGGGAACTTCTGATACGACTGGAAAGGAGAAATGTTTTGCATAGATTTCTTTCCAGTCTATGCTGATTAGACGAAGACACCAGTATTCTTCGATTTACTTCAGAAGACCACAGCAGGAAAAACGCCTGGGCTTACAGAAAAGGAAGCAAATAAAATTAGAGGAAAAATTGTTACCCCGTCAGGTGTTGTAATAGCTAGAACCATAAAGGAGACAAAAGACTATCAGCAGAGCAATCTGGAATTGCTATTTGCCTCCTTGATGGGGCTGCACTAAAAGAGAAAGTTAAAACTGCGGCTGCTCCCCAATTTTACTGTAAAAAGTTGGAACTCAAGTTGAGCAGGAAAAAAAGGAAGGTATGAAAACAATGCCGAAAGCACTGACATATACTAAACACATTAATGGCTTGAAGCTGCCTCAGCAGTCACAAGAGGACTATGGCCATTATCCCTCGGTGTTCGATATTTTATGGAAAGGTAAAAAAGCTAAAATTGCGACCCTTAAACAGAGCAAAGATTCTGTTGTTATTTAGCCAAATACCTGAGTTATCAGATATTGGATTTACTGATCTAAAAATTATGGGGCTCCTGATAAATAATGATGGAAGAGCAGTAACTAAAGTTGATTTCATTCTCTGGTGACAGCTGTTACAGTTTGTAAGGAAGGGGGGGGGGTTGAACTCCTTGAGGCTATCAGTGTCACTAGATCTGGTAATACATCCACAAAGCGGTCAGACAGCAGGGGCAGGGAGGCATCATGGAGGGCTGGCAGGAAGCCAAGTCCGTTTTAATCAAGAAGAAATCCCTCCTATAGTCATTTACGTAATGGGAGCTTTTGTGGGCCGTGTTACAATAACAAGACTAAGGAGAACTTGAGGATAGTGGTCACCAATAGACGAGCGGCGCATGCAGGGTGGAGGGAGGGGAGGAGGTGCATGGCGGGGGAATTATAAAAAAAATGTTTAAAAAAAATATATATATACTTACCTTTCATGCCGCCGCTGCTGCTGCCACCACCGCACCGCTCCTCTGCTGCAGCTGCGGGCACAGGCTCCCAGCCTGCCATGCAACCAATCTGAACGTTACTGTCATGCAGCTGTCAGCATGACAGCAGCGTTGGGGTCGGAGCGCCCAACGAGAACTCTCCAAAGGCACAGTGAAAGTCTCTGTGCGCATGTGTGTTTGGCCAGCCTGAGAGGGTCGGCCAAACATACATGCCCACAGAGGGGGTGTGCTGTGCACTCATCCTCCGTCATAGCCTGTGGCCGCCTCTTTTACTATAAAACAACAACAAAACATAGTTTATTATCGTTTTATAGTAAAAGGATTGCAGCAGCTGCTGCTGGCAGGGGGGAGGGGATAACGCTCCTACGCCGTAGCAGAGGAGCCGTGCCTGCAATAGACATAAATATGAGGGTTGCTCGAGCACCATTAATATAAGAAATGGTTTCTCTTCCCTTAGTTACTGAAACATGACTTAACGCATCCACATTGCCGGAGATTTCAGTAGCCATACCATCAGCTTACAAAATATTACGGTGCAATAGAGATAGCCATCGTGGAGGGGCATGGCCATTATATTTAAAGATGTTTTTATTTGTTCTGCTGAACTAGAATTTAAATCAAAAGACTCAGTAGTTAGCTTTTAGGAGGTATGGTTCTTTAACGACCTATAGGCTATGAGTCATATTGGATTGAAAAACTTCTTACTCGTGTAATGGAACTAAGCATGAAACACGACCATTATGTTTTTAGTGGCGATTTTAATATGCACTTTGAAATCCACAATGATGCATTATGCAAACAATGGGTGGATGACATGGATATGTTACATCTTAAACAATGGATTTCAGGTCCAACCCATAGAGCAGAACGCACATTAGACCTCCTATTCTTTAATACTGAGACAAATAAAATTGTGGAGGTGACTCCTCTCACATGGTCAGATGATTGTGTTTTTGGCCATACTCCTTGGTGACAAAATTAATCAGGAAAATGCTCTTTAAAGCTCAAAAGATCGTGGAAGATTCTAACAGAGCAAACATTTGCCAATCACTTGACTTTTACGACAAATGACACCACTGTATCTCTCAAATGGAACTACTTAATGCTGCTATTATAAACTCTCTGGATGCTTGTGTTCTGCTTAAAGTGAATAAACTGAAGAGGGATTCCCCCTCAGAAAAATGGTACTCAGTAGAACTGAGCAATGAAAAGAAAATGTAAAAACCTTCAACAAAGGTCGGGGTCCTCAAGAAAAATAATAAAGCACATAAAATTTTAGGAAGAACAAAACAGATAATAGAAAGTCCTAAAAAGAGCTAAGAAGGACTACTTTATCCAACAAATTGAAGAGAATAGCAGCTCTTCGAAAGAATTAATCAAAATTGTAAAGGAACTCACCCAGCCCATCTGCCTTTCTCAATCAATTCCACATACAGAGACCTTCTGTGAGGAAAAAGGGTAATTTTTCTTTTACAGACAAAATTGTAAAAATGTACTTGTTCTTTGAGAAGCAGCCTCTTCGTTCTGAGGCGGCACAGGCTTTCTTAGCCCCCCACCCAGATGCTAAGGCTCAGCTGGGATCCTTTGAACTAGTATCAGAAAACCAGGTTGCTCGGCTGATGATGGAAGTCAAATCTGGCTCCCCATTTGACCCCTGCCCCTCCTTTTACTTAAGCTCAATTAACTCTGATCCTAGTCCCCTATCTTGCACATATTTTTAATCGATCTCTGGCAGAAGTAACTTATCCAGAGATTTAGAAGGAAGTTGTACATTTGCCTGTAGCTAAAAAATCAGGCATTAGTGTGTTGATTTTATCAAACTATCGACCTATCTCGCTCTTTCCCTACATGTCTAAAAGTTTTGAAAAATTAGAGAATATGCAATTGATCAATTTTATAATTTTTTTTTTTTTTTACAAGCTAACAAGCTTCTGGATCCCACTCTGATGGATCTTCGAGCTAATAACAGCACAGAGTCTACACTGCTATCTTCGTTGGAGGCTATCGGGTCAGTAATCGATCAGGGCGGGGCAGCTACCCTGATCCTACTTGACCTGCCTGCAGCTTTCGATACAGTATCTCATAATTTTCTGATGGCCAATCTGCACGAGATTGGCTTACATTCCCACGCTCTTAGGTGGATAAGTTCTTTCCTATAGAACAGAACACAGAAAGTGCAGTTGAGTGCTTGCAGATCTCACCCCTTCACATCAAAGTGTGGAGTTCCCCAGGGCTCATCACTGAGCCCCACCCTTTTTAATGTTTATGTAGCTTGCCTGGCTAAAATCGTCAGGAATTGTGGCTTTGAGGTCACTTTCTATGCTGATGATACCCAGCTGATGATATCACTGGGGGAGAACCATAGTGAGACCCACTGCAATCTATGGGAATGCCTCACTGATGTAGTGGGATGGATGACAGAGCAGTGCCTAAAGCTTAATGCTGAAAAAACAGAGATCCTGGTGTATGGTGGGGCTCATTTGTGGGATTTGGGATGCCTCTTGGGGCCTGCGTCATTAGGGGAGATGATCAGGAAAACATGTAAGAACATGTCAGAGCTACATGTGGCAAATGTTTGGGCATTTTCAAACTCTTGACAAGGCTATTCAAATAGATCCCAATTGCATGGCAGAAAACGATAGTCCAAGCCCTCATAATGATTAGGCAGGATTATGGCAATGGCATATTTGTGGGCACGGCTGATTCCCTCTTCACAAGGCTGCAGGCAATACAAAATGCTGCAGCCAAGCTAACATGGACAGATTTGGCTCTGCATACAGATTTGGTTTTGCATTGGCTTGCTTATCTTCTTTACATTGGATGCCTATGTGGAAGAGAGACGATTTCAAACTCAAAGCCCTGCACAATGCGGCTCCAGAGATCCTTCAAGCCAGAGTGGAGTTTTACAACCCCACCCATGATCTGAGAACTCAGAACCTGACCCGAGGGAAAACCAAACTAATAAGGAAGGCCAGATCAGGGGGCTGAGCTTTTTCTTACTTGGCCGCTGCTCAGTGGGACTCCCTCCCTTTGAATATTTGGCTAATTAAGGATCACACTAGATTTAGGAAAGAATTAAAAACATGGTTCCTTCTGGGCTAATGGACTGTATGTGTTTTTGGTGCAGTGGGTTCGGGGAGTTCTCTTAGTGGGATAGGTTGGCAACTATCTAGCTCTGCGACATCCCCTGGGGGATAAGTGTTGCACTTTATAAATATGGTAAATTAAATTCATATGTTAAAAAATACCGTATGGTTAAGTCAAGGTTACAGGCATAGGATACAGAACTCTCCAGGAGCACACAATTCTGAATTTGGCATATACACTGTTATGAACAGTGTGTAAGGCCAGGTAATTTACACTCCTCTAGAAGGCTTTCAGATTATCCTTCCACAGAAGACATGGTTCAGAGTGTTCTCAAGTGTAAGTGGTTTTGTTTCACTAGGTATAGCAGGACATCCATAGGGCAAGGGCAGATTGTGCAGGGGGCTTTTAACATTAGTCTCCACTAGAATTGCAAACACAGTAAGAAAGACAGAATCTATAAGTATGTGGGCACACATTACAGTTACTGAAATATTGACAGAGTAAAAGCAAGAGGAAACGTTACTTTTAGTAAATGTTTATTTGGGCAAAGAAACTAAGACCAGCTTGCCCGAATTTTTGTAAAGTTTGGAAGCAAAATTATCATGGATGTCCTCAGAATTAATTGAGGATGTTGTGATTAGCGTAGGTGATTTTAATACTAAAATAGATTATTCTAGAATAAACTATTACATGATATCCCAGTGATGCATAATATCCCAGAGGCAAACTTTCTGATTGAGCCAAAAGAGTGTAATTTAAAGGGTATTAGGACTGCCTGGGTAGGAACTGTCTTATAAGTTTGACTGGTTGATCTGAGTTTGACAGCCCGGCAGGTGCTAATTTTAGGGCTAGTCCATAACTCTATCCAACTGATTACATCTTTGCCCCTTGGAATAAGTTTAGGATGTTTAATGGTCTTAAAATTATTACATCATGACAGGAGTGATCAATGGGTTTGACAGGGGACTTTAACACCAAGGGAAATAGTATTAACTGAAAAAGCGTTACCTCTAGCCATGGATTTGTCCCATAGATTAAGCACTGGGATGGTCCGAAAACAGTTGAAGGAACTCAGTGAGTTCCAAATCATCTCTCTGCCCGGTACCAATTTGAATATTTCTTCAACATACTGGAGATGTTTGTATCTTAAATGGACTGTGTGGTTAGAATCCTCTGTACCTTCTAAAGGTCAGAGGGTAACATGAGGATTAATTATATAACTAGATATACAGGAGGATGGTTGGATGATGAATATAAAAAGAGTAAGAAAGAGTTAAGGAAATTACAGTCTTTCTATAAGAAATGTCCATTAGAGGAGGCAGCCACCAAAGCCAGAGCGATGCTAAGGCAATACAAGACCTTAATTAAAAATAAAAAGACAAGTTTTTATTATAAAAAATTGAATTAAATGTTGGAGGTCATACAGATGGGAGGATCTCAGAAAAACCTGGCACACATCTTATGTCCTCTACTTATATGATAGCGGAAGAAGAGTGGGTAATGCACATTAATAAAACTTATGGCCAGCTTACTACAACAGATCTGAGGTATGATAAGACAGCTGATTCAGAGACTTAGAGATGATTTTAAAAGAGCAGATTAAGAATACAATAGTTGGGTTTAAATTAAGCAGGGCTGCAGGACTGGATAATATCCCAGCAAATGTTTTAAAGACAAATATGGACTTGTGGACAGAGAACCTGTGCATCTGTATCAATGGATAGCTGAAAGAGGATTTATCCCAAAGACCTGGAGGGGCTTCATAATAAAACCCGTATTTAATAAAGGTGATGGTAGAAATACAGCAAGTTATAGGCTGAGAAGCCTTTTGGGTATGACAGCTAAAATATTTTAAAAAATCTTTCTTACAAGGTTAGAGGAATGGGTCTTAACAAAATACATCCCTACCTTTAGAACATGGTTGTTTACATTCTGGGTATTCAACTACGGACCACTGTTTTGCATTTTGGTCCTTCTTGGAAATGGCCCTCTCTACACAGTCACCCAAAACGCTTTGTTGGATTTTTGCTTGCTGGGCTTAGGTCTCTGTGTACTTTACCACTGCTAACCAGTGCTAAAGTGCCTGTGCTCTCTCCTTAAAAAACATTTATTGGCAAATATAAATATTTAATTTAATTGTATGTCCCTTTTAGAGTCATATACCATATACCCAGGGCCTGTAAATTAAATGCTACCAGTGAGCCAGCAGAACTTATTGTGCCATCCACTTTAGTGGCGTTTTAAAACATGTCCAATGCCGACTTGACACTTAAAACCCCTTGCCGAGCCTTACATTCCCCTTTTATTACATATACGTCAACCCTAAGATAGGCCCTATGTAGTCCACAGGGCAGCCTGGCGTGAAATTAAAAGGTAGAACATGCACTGTTTTAGTTTTACATGTCCTAGTAGTAAAAAACTCCTAAATTCATTTTTTCACTACTGTTAGGCATATGCATCCCATAGGATAACAATTCCTAAAACAGAGGTGGCAGATATGTCACGTTTAGTATCTATAAACTTGCAATGATAAACCCTATTTAATGGTAAAGTCCAATTTATCATTATAAGCTTGAAAATGCTACTTTCAGAAAATTGCATTCTTCTGCTCTTAGCCCTCTGTGCCTGTAGCCTGCCTTAGGTCACATGACAGGGTGTAAGTGACAATTAAGACTTTGTAAATTCACACAAGACAGTCACACAATAGTGGGATTAGCAGAGCCTGAATAGGTCATTAAACGACTTGATGGAGCGGAAATAAGCACAGACTCACTTCACTTACAACTGAATAGGCTGAGCTCTGCTGTCACACAATTGGTTTAACGATCCTGTATTGTCAGTACAGCCAGCGAGGGGACAGGGTAGGGGAGGCATGAAACTCCTGGAACTTCAGAGAACGCTTTTGGAAACTTCTCCCAACTTCTAGGAGCAGGGCTCTCAGACCCACTCTTCAGTTCACTACTGGACCTGCAGAAGGACTCTGAGGACTGCCTGCTGGTGTGACCTGCTGTGCATTCTACCAGATTGCTGCTGTACCTGAAAGGACTGTTTTGTTGCTCGGAGCCGGTCTTGAATCTTCAGAGACCAGCTTTGCTGTGAAGACCTGCATCTTCACCTGCACCCAGGACTCCAGAGGTTACCCCAAGGGCTAGTTTAGCTGTGCTTCTGTTTCGAGCCACAGGGCCAACCTGCACCTGGACCCACCCTGAGAGAGTCTTGAAACCCCAAGAGGTTTCCATCCACTCTTGGGCCCTTAGTTGAGGTGCTAAAGATACTGAGGTAGCCATTTTTTTTTAAACTGAGGACTTGCCATTTTGAACCTTAAGCTTTAAAAATTCATAACTCCGGTTCTACTAGCTAGAGTTTGATGATTTTGGTCTCAAATAATTTATTAAGATGTTCTCTATTCTTCTAAATTGGTTTGGGGCTTTTCTGTGTTGTTCTTTCACTTTATTATTGTTTGTGTGCTGCAAACATACTTAACACATTCCCTCTAAGTTTAGCTTGACTGCTTTTTGTGCCAAGGTACCAAAGGTTAAGCACAGGTAAAATGTGTGACTTTTTATGTTTCACCCTGCAAGAGATTGTGGCTGTTGGTCGCAACCCAGTCAACCAACAATACAATTTTTCACAGGCCTTAATTCAAAAATATGTAGAAATAAACCAGATATTATGTAGGTGTTTTGTAGACGTCTGCACAGCCTTTGAAATGGTGGATAGGGGAAAACTATGGGATAAACTCCGTACTTGGAAGGCCCAAGAGACTTGTTGCCACTGATTCAGACACTGCATGCTTGAAATTGGACACAGGTGGAGGTGGATGGGATTAACTAAAAAAAGAATTAACAATGGCCTTCAAAAAGGCTGTGTATTAGCCCTGACCCTTTTAAGTCTTTATGTAGCTGATCTCCCCACATGTCGGAGTGAAACTAATTCCTTTTCCCCAAAAATGGGAGCAACTGATATCCTCTGCTTGCTGTACATGGATGACCTCGTTATTTTAGACTATACCTCAAGAGGTCTTGAGAAAAAAACTGAAAGCACTGACAGAGTATTGTAGAATAAACCACGAGACATAACTTGGATAAGATACAGGGTTTAATTTTTGGGAAAAAAAGTACCCCATTTTATTTGGCATATTAACAACATGAAAATATAAGAAGTTATGTCCTATATATATCATATAAATACATAACAATATCATAATATAAAACGTTAGAATGGAATGATCATTTGCAGGATATAAGATCAAGAGCACAGTTACAGGTGGGCTCCCTAGTGAAGTTTAATAATATGTATGGGTTCTGACATTTTTACCGCTTTTAAAGGCATCCCTCCCTTAGATTTGAATGGGTCCATAATATTACGTATCAATAAAGGTGATATTTTAGATCATTTGGAAAAGGTAGGTTTAAAACAAGTTTTAAATGTCCCACAAGGATCCATGATACACAGTATTAGATGTGAAATAAAGTTGATCTCTTGGCCATATATGACAAAATTAAATGTTTAACATTTTCAAATAACCTCACTTGATTGGACAGTCCTGTAAGAATTACCCAGGTATGTTGGATTGACGCCCAATGGAGTGAGTTAAAATGGGCTCAGACTCCCAGGAGTAAAGTAAAGAAATCTTATCTGCAGAGGTATTTGGTTTCTGGGAGACCATCCCACATAAGAAACCATTGTGAGAAGCAAAAAGAAAAGGAGTATTTATCTCTGAAATCCTCAACTGAAATGACAGTGTCTTCCCAGGCCAGCCCAGATATATATCCTTATCTTTGTCACTTGTCAGATTCCTTACTTCGTATGGAAATTAAACAAATTAGAATTGTCATTAATCCACTCATGGCTATCTGTTTCTGGTTGAAATATAAGGGAAAGCAAAGGGTATTACATATGCTCTTTACAAAGTAAATGCACAGTTATTAATGTATTAATTGATTGTCCTCATTTTTTATCCAAGCGATGGAAACTTTTAAGACCTTTATTTTAAAAATATGTTGCAATGTCTCACCCTCATGCAATTGATGTTGTAATGAGTATACGCATTCTTGCTGTAACTTTGGGGCTTTTCTTCCAGTCTTTGCGAAAATTGGACTGTAATTTTAATATTAGTTTTAAGCTCTACTGTTGATGGGGGGAAGGTTAGAATTGTTTAATAATTATGGAATAATTATGGATTAATTCTAACAAAAGGTTATAGAGTTATTCTTGCAGAGTTATTCCATCATACATGATGAGAAATGTGGCGCCTATTTGAATTTGTTTGAAGGACAAATGTACAAATAAACTTAAAAATCGAACATAGCCTGCTGAGATTGCCACGTTGCATCCAAAAGCTGAAAAATGTTTTACTATTCAGTGCTTCATTAGCTAATGGCAAAAAGTAAAGTCCTGTCATCAAATATAGATCCATCCGTTTGTCTTGCGTATTCTAATGTTCAAAAGTTCATACTTGGGTGAGTATGTGCGTACACACAAAGCTATTGCCTTCCTAACCAGGGCTTTATAAATTTGGGGATGTTGTAAATCTATTTCATTTAAGACATTCAGAAACAGTTTTCTTTTGCAGCATTAGGGAAAAGGAACTCTGCAAACTTGCCCAAACTCTCCCAATTCTGCAAATTGTAAACTGCCATCAGAGACTTTATTAACGTAAGAACAAGACATGAACTTTGGCATACTTTTGTCCTGCTCGACTTTGCCTTGTCATCAAGTACTGTCAATGTCATTATAGCTGGACATTTTCCTCCTCCCCACTCTGCAGTTAATGCTGCAGACTGAGCTGAAATATTGCCAATTCGTATGCAGTGTTTTTCTTTTGTAGTTGCTGCATTAAAGCCAGTCTCTAATTTGCTTATTGCAGTCAAGTTGTGCTGTCTTGTCACCTGTAAAAAAAAAAACTAATGATGCAGCTGCTACGCCATAATCAATTATTAGATGACATTATTATTGACTGTGGTAATGGCCAAACCATGAAATATTAAACTGGTATTGAACTTTCCAGACTCTAATGGATTAATGGCTTAAAAGAAACCAGAGCAAACTGGTGTAGACGGAGGTGGAAATTTCAAAGTCCCCACAGCCTTAAACCTTGTCAAATTTCTGCTTCTTTGGATGAGAAGCATGACTCTTCCTATCCCTAGGGAGGCATTTCAAGCTACGACTAAATGGACTGGAAATGTGTGCAAAGGTTGGCACAGTCATTAGAATCCCGACTAGGAATGTGTCTAATTAAATATAGTGCATTATCATTCTGATAAATCTGTCTGGAAAATTGTGTTTCCTCTATCAAGTTCGACATCGTAGATGTTGCAGAATTCCTTGTAAATACAGGAGGAATTGTGGGAAGACTAAAACCATGTTGGCACAATGTAAACGGTGTGCTCCTATATAGTCAATTCCACTGGTACAGAAACCTGAATGTTTGTCTGGACGACATAGATTATGTGTCCAAAAACCTGTTGAGGGTGCTGAAAATGGTGCGTAGAAAAAGAAAGACAATATTCTAGCAGCGTAGATAATGTTATTGAGATAATATCAAGAGTGTTCCTAAAGTCCTCAACTAAACAGCTGGCTTGGAGGCGGTTAGAAAATGGGTCTCTAGTTGGCAGAGGTATGCACCCTGACTAAGTAGGGACCACAATCCTAGTCAGAGTAAGTCAGATCCACATCTTAAATTAACCTGTGCTTACCCTCTGGTAGCGTGGCACAGAGCAGTCAGGCTTAACTTAGAGGCAATGTCTAAAGCATTTGTGCAACACTTAAATTACAGTAACACAATGAAACCACCACAAAAGACTCCGCACCAGTTTAGAAAAAATTGAGAATATTTATCTGAGTAAATCAATACCAAAACTACAAAATCCGATCAGTAGAAGTTGAGATATTAATTTTTAAAGATTAAATTTTAAAAAAGGTCACCAGCGGTTAAAAGGTTACTTGAGGTTGTGAGGGACCAGTGCATATCCTAAGTACAAGCCGACTACGATGGAGAGTAGGCCAGCTAAAGAACCCACACAGGGTCTGATGAAACAGTATCTCTGTTGAAGCACATTGTCTAGGGTATGATGCACCTGTTTTTGCAGAAATCAGTTGCAGAACCCAGGACTGGAGGGGGCACCTCAGGAATGGGTAGGACTCACAGATGGCAGAGTCCAGCAGCGTTTGATGTCCTTGAGACTGCAGAGAACAGGGGGCAAGCCAACAAGCCCTTGGAAAATCTTGGGTTAAAAAAAGAACAGGTCCAGTCCTTCTCACTGCAGGTAAGAATCAGCAGCCCAACACAACGAACTAGGTAGCAAAGTGGAAGTGCCTTCTACAGCACAGCACACAGCAAGCACTAGGCCAACACAGCAATGCAGTTGCAGAATGGCAGTCCCTCCTGGCAGCACAGCAGTCCTTCTTCCCAGCAGTGTGTCCTTGGTTCCAGTAGAGTTCTGATTTGGTGGGGTCTGGACTCCAGTACTTATATGAAAATGTGCCTTTGAAGTGGAAGAGACTTTAAAAACGCCTTCGAAGATCACAAGATCCCTGCCCTTCCTTCCCTGGCTCCAGACACTCTATAGGGTGGTATACAGTCCTTTGTGTGGGGAGAGCCACAGCCCTATTCAGGTGTGAGGCAGTGCTAAGCTCCGCCCCCCCCCCATCAAGCCAGTTAATGGTCCATCAAGGCCCATTAATTCACACTCAAGCTCCCATTATTTGTGATTGTCTCGAGGGAATGCACGAAGCCCAGCTGTCACCAACCCCAAACGTTTATTGAGAGACAGACAGAGGCACAGAATAGTTAAAGTAAAAACATGCCAACTTTCTAAAAGTGGCATTTTCAGACTTAAAATCTAAAATATAACTTCACCATAAGTTGAGATTTTAAATTGTGACTCCAGAGACTCCAAACTCCAAATTTGTTTTACAACACAGCATTCTTTAGAAAGCCTTTTTTATTTCTGCCTTCAAGCAGCCATCTCCCAACAGCTGGACAAAGCAGTGAGAAGATGAGACAGAGTGATAGGGCTTATTTGCAAAGTGAGTATGGTATAGTTTGGGCAGCATCTGTAACTGTTTCATATTTTGGCCATTTTTTATATTTTTCTCGTTTTGTATAGATTTTAGTTCTCTAGATATTGCTGAAGGACTCACTGTCGAACCAATATTCAGTAGCCATATTCACATCTATATAATTTTGAAACATTAATACACTTACCCAATAGTTATCCTTTTATATGCTTAGCTAAAATGTTTTCCATTTTCACCATACGGGGAACAATGCAAAATCATTTCACCAGCTCTGTTCAGGTCCCACAGGAAAATAATTCTGCAAAACTTAAAAAGGATACCTCCCAATACTATATAAATATATGTACATTTACCAACTCCTCTGACAAATCTGTATACCTGTCTTTTTTTGGGGTCATTCAACTTTGTACTTATGACAGGGTTGTTTTGCATGCTGCTTTTAATTATGGCACCACCTACTGATCATTTTATCCTTTTCGAATAGTCATCTTTTTTAAAATTTTAAATTCATCTACTGAATATTGACATACATTGATCACTTCCTATTAGTTTAAATCATATTTAATTTTTTACTTCACTTTTTAAATGCTTAAGATTTTGATTTTTCTTAGATTACATGAAAATAGTATGACCAGGAAGAATCATGTGAAGCTGAGGCTGTAAATCTCTGGAGAATCTGCCTCTCTTTGTAAACTACTGCAAATAAAAGCATTTTCTATTGAAACCAAGGGGCTGAAAAGGTGCACTGCTGTGGCACTCAAGACACACCTCACAGAAAATGACCGTAGCTCCTTAACACAACGCTCACACTCAGGGCCCCGATATCACAATGGCTACGGTGCAAGACTGGGTCTATGAGAGAGCAAGAGCCTTTGATTACTTCATTCGGGCACTTGAAGCTGCAGCATAATCTCCCACACTTTCCTAAAATATGCAGCAATATCAATGGAAGATGAAGAGGGATGAGCCCGTCAGAAATATTTGCGTATATTGGTAATGTTGGAGAAATCAGTCTGAATAATGAGATGCTGAAAAAAATTTAAAACCTGATACTCTAAAAAAAAAAAAAAAAATGCTCTGCTGCTACAGCGCCATGAGGCAGACTGTGTCCAGGACTTAATTTGACATGGTGGTTGCCGGTGGGGCCAAAGGCACTCATTTTTGAGGACCGGCACTAATTTTTCCCTATCAGACATTTACGAGAGCAAAGGAGGGAAGATGGGAATACCGAGGAAGAGAAAGATGGAAAAACTGCTATAAAGGAAGAAAGCGGACACCTGCAAGAGTGATACAAACAGGCAAAGAGTGCCTGATGGTGGATTAAAGTGGCATGAGGTGGATTTAACTTTGCAGCCTGGTATTCAGCGCCCTGACATTTAATTGCACTGGCCACAGGCTTCTGAGAAAAGCCCTGGACACCAGTGATCGTTCTTGTACAAGTTAAGCACTGGCTCTGTCCTTTAACAAAGGAAGTCCTTTGACTTCTGACCAATGTGCCTTTCACTGCTGAAACTGACTACCTGGTTTCTTACGACGTTGGGTCACTATATACCTACATCCCTCAGGACAAGACTTTGGCCACTACAAAGTCTCTGCTTCGAGAGGAGGAACTTGATACCATTACTCCAGTGTGCTTCATCATGGAGTGTGCACGTCTGGCTATTCAAGAAAACTCTTTTCGGTCAGCAAAGAGCGCCTCCCGTTTCTGGATTTACTCATCTTTACCTCTGCAGGAGTGCTGTAGATTTATATAAGAAACCAATGGCTCACAATGCCTTGTTCCCTTACACGAGCTGTCACCCTAAATCATGAAGATACACTCTCCCGTTTGGGCAATTTTTATGTCTCCAGCACAACTGCTCCGAAGTTCAAGAAATACAGTGAGCATGCTGCAAACCTGTCAGGACACTTACTGAACAGGCAATATCTGCCTTCACTTGTATGGAGATCCACAGAGAGAGTGCGGAACAGCAACCGGGACGCCCTCCTACAGGAAGACGGATGTGTGAATACATTCTGCACTCTTTCTGGCTTGATCAAAAAATCGCTAGGTAAGAACTGGCAGATTCTCAACAAGGGAGATAGGTCTGCGGAGCGCCCACTCTGCCTATAAATGAAGTAGCAACCTTAGGGCCAAGCTGGTGCATACTAGACGTCTAGCACTCAAAACGGCAAGACAGGAGACCCTCTGGGGGCTCCCAGCGGTGAAGGGATACTTCCCATGTGGTACTCAAACCGCACACACTACTGAGATTCCCATTGGCACAGAACGACCATGGGAGCAAAGGCAAAACACCAACTGCAACAGCAAGAGGCTGATATACTCGAAGTCTTGCCCATGTCGCCTCCAATATGTTGGGATGACTACACATAACGTGAAGGTCCATATAATGGAACACAAGAGTACAATCAGATGTAGGAAAAACAGGCAACTAAACTTACGAGCCACTTCATCGATAAGGGGCACCTTTGCAGACAAGCTAAGATGCACGGTGCTTGACAAATTCAATACCCCTACATCCGTCACCAATGTCACCCAGTTTTTATTTGTCAGAAAACAGAAGTGGGCGTTTAGATTACGCAGTGACAGAGATGGATTGAACAATGAGATCCAATGGCCCTCCATCCCAGGATACACACTGATACATGGAAATACCACCATTCCAGTGCACCTAGATACGCATGTTTTGTGATGGACATAGGACAAATCCCAGCAATTACACATACCCCTTTTGCTTGGAGCTCAGCTTTCCACTAGCAGCAGACTGAATGACGGTGTTGTCTATCCCCTGACACGCTGTATGACTACATACACTCACAGAGGCTAAGTTATTGACACAGGACAAACCCCAGGCAGTGACAACCGAACGCAGGGTACAGTCCCCTCCCGTAGGGAGGGGGGCATGCACTTTTAACCCTCCATACTAGAGTGACCTCCTAGGGAGGTTGGCACTGCGATGCTAATAACAGTCACCAATGAACAGGCACAGTGAATTTATAGAACCAGGGCTCCTCCTGGAGTGGCAATTGCTGGATGGTGGGGCCCTGACAGTCACCAGTGAATACACATATTCACTGTATAGAATCAGGTTTCCCCTTAAAAGTTACCTTTTTAAGAGGGTGGTGCAGTATTTATTAAATGACACTAATCATCAGAGAACAAGTTTATCATCTCATAGGACTAGCTTTTGCAACGCCCTGTTTGACCTGAATAAGCTGCATGTTGCCTATGAGTGATCTAAGTACACATGTAGTAGCACTCTTGTAGCTCAGGGGCATTGGTGAGCTTGGTTTGTACAGTATGTTCACTCGTGTTCCCTGCCACCATGAATGAGACTACATTTCCCAGGTATATGCGGTCACATGATCAACAGAGAGGGGATTACGAAACCACAGAAGATGTGCACACACACACACTGGATCAGACTACATCTCCCAGGTACACACGTTCACATGATTGACAAAGAAGAGATCACACCTGTGTTTTGGTCCTTCCCGGCTATGGCGCAACAGACGACGGGCTCCCCGCACAAAGGTATCGGCCCAACACTATGATTTTCTGTTTTGAGTTGCACTCTTTGGCACCACATAGCACGTTACTTGACTCCAACTCCGAGTCTGACTCTGACTTGACTTGCACATTTGATACGGGGTTGGCAGCTCTACTATACCTACAGAGGCGCACGTTTCTGTCTTCCCCAGCATATTTTACCTCTCTCTTGAGCCTGGTTCAATCATAAACAACAACTTTCACCATCATCGTAATTTGTGATACGCCTCCATTAAGATGTGTAATATCATTTTATGCGTCAGACAGATATCTAACACTGCATGAATATAAGTTGGAGGACCCATTAGATACGAGTGCATGTGGAACATTACTTTGAAAAGATACTGCCTATGGTCTTTTTTTTACCTTTAGAGTGGATATGAACTCAATTCTTTTTGACACTCACTCTCTGTGATTTGCCTAAAGCCCTACCAGTCAGTCTATGGACGTATTGTTTAACACTCCTCTTCCTATGATCCCGATATAGAGTCCCCTGAGCCACATGCCAAGGTGAGTGGCTGCACATTTTCCAATGTCAGCGGGTAAGCCCTCTTTCAGTAGTAACGTTCTCCCTTTTTTATCTCATCAATACTTGAAAACATGACACAGAGTTTATAGTATATGGTTGCAGCATAGGACAGCTCAGGCCACTGCTCAGGAGTGCATAATTCTATAACTTGGAATTAGCAGAATGATCCATTTTTTCAGGTACCACCAGGGAATACTCCACTTCACAATGATTCATAGAATTAATGGATGGTTTTGTATACTCTACTTTCTCTCGATACACTTGCATGTACACATTAAGCACAAGCACTTATGATTAGATCCTGAAGAAAGCTGCGACACCTCTACGGAGGGTCAATAGGCTGAAACATGTCGACCTTCTAAACTAACCACAGGCATAGTTCTTCTCCCCCGGTGCCTTGGTTTCATCCTGGCCCAGGGGTGCATGAATAAAGGGAACTGCGTACACTATAGCTAGTTTTAATTTTCACCTTCACTTTTTGCTCTGCTGTTTCCACCACCCCGTGCTCATCAATGTGGTATTTACAATATCTGTCTCTATGACAAAACATCCCTGGGCTCCTCCCTCTCAGGGGGAGGGTTGTAGCCCATACCTTGACCAGGCATCAGGATACGCAGAGATTTCCAATGATTAAACATGCCACTTATGGTAGGTGAGGGAAATCATCCTTTAAATGGGATATCCCATCTTAGTTAGGTCTTCCTTTGTAACAGCGATCCTTATAGACCCAAGGGTTCCTTATTGTGATAGATGTATTGAAGTGGGGAGCTAACCCTTTCCGATCTCTAAACCTCCTCAAACCCTCCTGGTGTGACAGATATGCCTTTTAAACTCAAGCCTCTACCCTCCTCTTTTCATGCCTATTTACAATACACTACCGGTAAATGTTCCCAAATTTTGCACAAGTGCAATATTAAAGTTCATTTTCAAGAAAAGCATTAGGGCAGTATGCACCAGCTTGTGCCCTGCCTTTCTTGAGCCTACATAAAAACTGGCAGGGATGCAGCTGTTAGCTATGTTGTAAGACAGAACCAGCAGGAACTGTAAGATCTCCAACCTTTCAACTGGGATCAAAAAAGAAAAAAAAATATTTTTAACTATGTGATCTTCAAGGAATCTCGCCTATAGAGACGACGGCAGCTCATATGCCTTTACAGACTTAGACATACACTATCATACTATCAAAAGGTTGATGATAGAGCATTTCTTCTCAGTGTGATTATAGATATTTATCTTAACAACGTAGAAGCCATTCCATATGGAAAATTCCATAAGATGGAAAATATGTATTTTCCGATCCTGATTTGATACCATCTAGTCCTTCAGAATGTAACTAGCATGTATGGCCATTACTCATTTCAGAGCTTGCACTTCTCCAACCTTAACTCAAATGGTAGGTTACACCAACTTGCAGGTACTCTAGAATCGTACTTTGTTAAAAACAACCTATGCCCTACATCTATAGTGATTATTACACATCATGACTGTTCTTATACCATTCAGCTTTGAACTATTACACATCATAATTGTTCTTATACCATTCAGCTCTGAACACGTTTATACATTATTACACATAACATTAATTAAGCAAGCTGCATTATAAATAAAAACTCTGTCGGAAAATTAATGCATGCCCAATAATAAACTGTCTCAAATATGCTTCTTGTCGATGAACTATGATCTATTCCATAAGAAAAATCACTCCAGTAATGCACAAAGAAATCTAGGATTAAATACACTGGGCCAAATGAATTCTTCAACACAGCGATAAAAGCAGAAGTAAGCCCTACTAGGTTCTCAAAAAGCTTACTTACAGAGGTCATCTCTAATAACGGACAGCCAGTTGCAACCCATTTAGGCATGCTATTCCCACATACTCGGATAGACACTGGTTGCCGTTATGACCAGGTCTCCGTCTACAAGAAGAGGACCTGCATTTCATCTGCATACACATTAAAGCTGAAACCTCAGGACTGGCAGAGGCTCACAAGAGGCTCAACATACACATTAAAAAGGATGGGTGACAGAAAGGAAATTTACGGGTTGTCAGTGGTCAAAATTTTGGGGCAAAAAGAAATGAGAACACCAAGAAAAACACAAACACTGGCAAAACTAATAGGCCTGGCTCACATTTTGACTACTGAATAAAATATTTAAAAAGCCTTCTGCAGTGAAGACAAACCAAAAACGATAGTTTTCTTAATGTTGACTATTATGAGGTAAAGAATTGAATGTGTCATCATTTAGTAAGAGGTAAAATACTCTCTCAGGCATTCCAATGCAAGGACTTTCTAAATGATACATCAAACAACCAATGGCATGTGGTAAAAGGAAACTACTCTTCTGGTTGGAGCCAAAGTCCACTACGTATATTTTAAAGAATTGATGGCAATAGCTCATACAGACAAAGGGCAGACAAGCTAGACTTAAAAAGAGCGGAACCATTCTACACAGTCCAATCTTTGACAATATAGCGGATACCATGATCAATGGTGTTTAATGTTGCAGACAGGCCCAACTGTCCCAAGACACTGATGTACCCAACAAAACATTTATATCACCAAGAACAGCCAGGAGCAGAAATTTAACTAAGGGGGCAATTTCTAGGCAGCTCTTGTTGATTATTTATTTCATCATATTAGAGATTGTTGCTTAATTTGAACAGTCAGTGGAAGAATTTGATCAGTAAGGCAAACGCAATTTATCAAATAGGAATACATATATAGATCTCTGACTTCATCTGCCTACTGCAGTTTTAATTAATTTACTCAAATTGAAGGGCTGATCTATGTGGATCTTAAATTTTTTGTCGGTACTACCTCGAATTCTTTTTTAATCCCTTTTCCTTGTTCTGGTTTTACAATTCTGGCAATTGTCCACTACATTGTGTCGGATACGTATTACGTATTTATTAGTTCTTAGAACTAGTGCTGGAATGGAGCACCTCAGTGGTTCAGAAATCCCTTTGAAATATATGTCCTTCTGGAAGAAAAGTTTTAACAGACAAAGAGTATTATTTCCTAATGGCACTAAAACGTATTTCATCATTGTCTTTGAACTATTCAGCATTATGAAGCTTCTTCTATCTCCCAAACATGAACGTAAATATCAGTATCAGCCTTTCACTCGCTCGAAACGATGGCGTGCACAGGTGATACACGTTTAACATAACAATTTAATGTTGCATACAAATTAACATAGGGTTGATTAGTTCACTTTGGCGCCTCATTCTCGCCTTTTAACACTGCTGACATATTGAGACTGGCCTCAAACTGCCCGATGCTTTCTTGATTTCTGCTGATGCAATCTGTTCTGACTCTTGATTTATTTATTGCTTTCTTATTATGTCTTATACATGTGGCCTTTCTTCTCTAATTGAGTGAACATGTGATTTATTTACACTCTTTTTATAAGGCAATTAGTAAGCATCACGTATAATCACCAGGGGCCTCATGTACAAAGTGTTTTAGCTGTTGCGACGCTCAGATTCAGTAATGCTGAGGGTATGCTGCCGCTGAAACACTTTTTTTAAATGTACTAAACCAATTTAACATTTCCCAAAAGGTTTTACGAATCGTTAACTAGGTTAAGGAATCATTAAGGAATAGCTATTTGGAAGGGGCGTTTTATTGCTTCAAAATACCTATTCTTTAAGGTATGTATTAAGGTTTTACGACTGAAATTTGGCCCGAAAATATTAACATTTTACCCAAATCAAAGGATATAGTAATCCACTGACAAATGGAAAGATCCCTAAAGCACCAAATTCCCTTTGTGAATGGTGAAAAAAACATTTTTAAGAGTAGGCAGTGACCACTGCCCAACCTTACTAAAAGTTTGTAAACATTTTAATTTATTTTTAAACACATCCTGTTTTCTTTTTGCATCCCTTTTAGGAAAATGGGCACCATTATAAAAGAGACTACTTCATTTGAAAGCAGTGACAAACATGGTGGTCTGCTGACCCTAGCAGGTCACTCTGCGTGCGAGTGTAGCCAATCATAGTGGGTCGCAATTTGCGACCAACCTCATTAATATTTATGAAGTAGGTTTTATTGCAAAAAAAAAAAAAGGGATGCATTTGGTGTAAATAGAAGGTCAAAACTGCGACCTTTTTATCTAATGCATTCTTTGTACGTGAGGTCCTTTGACCTTTAAATTATTTTCAGTGCATCTGTATCTTAGCCCTCTTTGTTACCTACAGTTGTGTTCGTTTTACTTTAGACCAGCAATATTGGCTGATCAAAAGAGAAAACTGGGCAAAGTGGATTGGCATGGTTGGCTTCTTGCACGGCCAATGTTGTAAACTATTTCCATATTTCAGAGGTTTTTACTGGGGAGACCTCCTTCCAGACTTAGCCCAGCCCTTAGCTGATCTTAATTTCAATTGTATTTCTGGGAAGTTGTGCGTAGCACTGACAGGTCTCCTTAAGATGCACAGGTATGAGTGAGATCTCATTATGAGTCCTCGGGTAAGTAAAGGCCTTATGCAGATAAAGTTTCAAAGGCCCGTTTCCCTGTGAACTTGTACTTATATTGTAATTCCAGTCTACCCACCTTTACTGTAGTAACATTTATAGCCCATAGCATCATTTGGTAAATGCTACTAAATGAGCGCTCCTAAGGCTGAAATAAAATAATGGTTTGATTTTAAAGTGTGAATCATTTAATATTTTGCAACGGTTCTTGTAACGTCGATAGTAAAGTTTGGCTGAAAGTACCGCTGACTCAGTTTTAAGAATGCCATTTGGATTGATGCACTTCCTAACTTTGAAAGTGCCACTTTGGGGCTGCTTTCCAGATTGTTATTTAACATATGGCTAGTTTTGTATTCTGGGGGAAACTAACTGAATTCTTACTAAAACTGAGGATGTAAGCCAAACACTGTCCTTTTGGTCAATTTTAAAAAAACGGATATCCTCTTTGAAATCTGAAAAACAAATGTAACTGTCTTCTTTGAGGAACTCCTCTTCCTTTACTGGGTCATTCAGCCATTTCAACCTCATTTTCTCTCAGCCTCATTATATACAACAAAGCTAAATCTTCATGAATCATGTGTAAGCTCTTGGACAAACAGTTGTTTGTGCCATTTGGCTTGCTACTAAAGGTTTAGTGAATGTTGAGATATGGGCTCCCAAAATTGAAAGTATTGGTTATATACAGGATCTGCTCTACAGTTATGTTAGAAATGGGGTTTCTGGTTGGCTAGGGTATGCACCTCAGCCAGGAAGAACCCACCCACTCTAGTCAGGGCAAGGGAGTTACACGTCCAAGATAACCCCTGCTCACCCCCTTGGTAGCTTGGCACGAGCAGTCAGGCCTAACCTGGAGACAATGTGTAAAGCGTTTTCACAACACACAATACACGTGGACGCACTATCCCCACCACAAAGAAAACACAACACCAAGTTATATGAAAATATACTGTATTGTACACAACACAATCATTAGACCAAACATCACATATCAGTAATATCCTGCTACCTTAGCAGTTGTCAGAATGTTACACATTAGTTACTCTGCAAAACTAGCAACAGTCACATATAACACACAGGTTACTTAGTATTCTGCAACATAAGCAGCAGTCAGGAATCACGTTATTACACCAAAACACTTGTCATAAGAATATGGCAAGTCAAAAAACATATTGGCAAGTCATGCCCATAAAAGGAACATTTGCATACACATATGAAACATCATCAAACAAGTAGGCAACATATAAATCAATAAAGTGTTTAAAAATAACTTATGTTGTACATATGGTCTTTTAGTAGTACCTGGTATCCATGATGAGGCACCAACAGTGCCAAGATAACGAAAATGGGGCCCCCGGCGCTCCTCTGTGCAAAACGGGGGCCTCCCAAGAGGTCTGGGGCTGAGGGGGGTGGCACACACCCCCTCGGAATTAATGATGGGGCCTGCGATCGGTGGGGGCCCCCCCGGGCCTCAACTGGCCCTCACAAGAGGGGGGGGTGCAATGTCCATAAAGTAATTAGGGAGGAGGAGGGCGCCACGCACCCCCTCCGATTCGTAACGGGCCTCCCGGGCCTTCACTGGCCCTTCCACTAGGGGAGGGGGTGTGGCACCACAATGTCACTGGCCCACAAGGGGCCGCAAAATGAGACAGGTGGTGCGGGGGAACCTCCGGTGAGGTTTCCGCCCCACCCGCGGTCTGGTAAAAACTCCTTCGGGGCTCCGGTGGGGCAGAAAGAGGCTTCCTTCTCCCTTGCCCGTGCACTCAGGGGCTTCGGCAGGCAGCGAGCCTCCATTGAGGCTTTCTTCCCCGCCCGCTCCTCTTCTCACAGAGAAAAAGCAGCTCGCCCAGGCCGCAACGGTGATCGGCCCTAAGACAGGGCCTTCTGGTGCCCCGGGGGGTGCTCCTCAGAGCAGACCTCGCCCCCGGGGCACTGCTAGGAGCATGCGTGCTCCAAGTTCCTGTTTCCTTAGTTTTCTCTTGCACCAGGGGCACAAAGTGTAGCACGACTCCGGCACTGCACAGAACACAGCCCAGGTCGCGGCAGTGATTTCTGTAAAGGCAGCACAGTAAGCGCTCTCTAGCACTGAGGAAAATAAAGGTGTATTGCTTTTCCCTAAGCACTAGTTCTATAAAAGATGAAACGCTTTCCAAAGTGCTAGTTCTTTCAAGTACTGAAGCACTTTCCGTGCTTCACACGGTTGCAAGGGTCACAGCACTCTGCCCCAGGGGAGCAGAGTTCAGGAAGAAGGAGCACAAGGGACAGTGCCCAGCAGCAGGCCAGCGCAAGGGGGATGCAGGCAGTTCCTTACAGTGACCAAGCAGGTCACAGGTCAGCACAGCAGCAGCAGTCCATGGCGGTTCCTGGTGAGTCCTTCCAGCCTTATGTGTGTGTCCAGTTCCAAAATGTCTCCAAGAGTCTCCAAATTGTGGGAAAAACTCCCCTTTACTTATGCTCAGTCTTTACAGTGTTTTTCAAAGGTAGGGGAGAGGAGGTCCCAATCAGTTACAACTGGTTCTGGGAGTGCCCCCTTTCTCCTCCAGCACAGCCTCCAAACATCAGTTGGGGGTAAACGACCCTATTGTGTGAGGCCAGGGCATAGCCTTCACAGATGCAGGTGTGCCCCGCCTCTCCCTTTTCTCAGCCCAGGAAGACTATTCAGCATGCAAATGCACCTCTGATACCTCCACCCTCCGTGTGTACAGGCTGTTTGAAAAGTATGCACAAAGCCCAACTGTCACTCTGCCCAGACGTGGATTGGAGTCAAGCTGCAAAACACCAGAGTCATAAACACAGAGAAATGTGCACTTTCTAGAAGTGGCATTCCAGTAATAGTAATAAAAAATACACCTACACCAGTAAGCATCATTTATTATCACCCTCACAACCATACCAAACATGCCTACGCTAACCCTCATAAATCAGACAATACCCCTTACACATAAGCCAGGGCATTTCTAATGCAATCCTATGAGAAGGCAGCACTCACAGCAGTGAGACACCAAGTTAGGCTGTTTGTCACTACCAGGACAGGCCACGCAACCTGGCACATGTCCTGCCTTCTACATACATGGCACCCTGCCCATCGGGCTAGCTAGGGCCTACCTTAGGGGTGACCTACATGTAGTAAAAGGGGAGTTCTGGGCCTGACAAGTAAATTTAGATGCCAGGTCCCTGTGGCAGAAAACTTCACACAGGCCCTGAGCAAGCAGGCCTGAGAAAGGTTTGAAAGTCTACTTCAGTGGGTGGCGCAAGTAGCGCTGCAGGCCACTAGTAGCATTTAATTTACAGGCCCTGGGTATAGCGATACCACCGTACAAGGGACTTATAGGTAAATTAAATACGCCAATTAGGTATAAGCCAATCACACCAACTTTAGATGGGAGAGCACCTGCCCTTTAGCACTGGTCAGCAGTCCTAGAGCCAACAAGTGAGAGGTCAGAAAAATAAGAGGAATTAGGCAAAAAGTCAGGGGATGAACCTGCCACAAGGGCCAGGTCCAACAATTTACAAATAATTTCTATTACATTACTTCCTTGATTACCGTCCTCCATTCTCTAATAAAGTGCTGGATGGAAAATATCCCCAAACTATAACTGCGCCTGACATTTTCCATACATCTGTCTCATATTAATCAATGAAATAGTATGATCATTTTAAATTTGTTAGCCCTTGCTGATTTCAACAAGTAATTGGACGTAATCATGAAAAAAACAATTTTATACCTTGATTTCAATTTAAAGCCTTTAAAAGGAACATATCATTTACACTGTAAACATCGGTTCAGCACGTGCAGTGGTGTAGAGTCACATGCTGTGCATACTCCTGCCATCTAGTGCTGGATTTGGACATCTGAAAATTCTTTTTCTCTGTAGAATTCTTGCGAGTCACAAGACGTGATGTGACTCCCCTCTTACTGGACAATGTACATGCGCACCGACTCCATATGACATTGTTTTTCACACAGCGGGTGAGAATGCGTTTGGAGTGTTGGGTGAGCATAGTACCGTGCAATATGAAAATTGTGCAATGTCAACTAATTGATAGAGATAGAAAAGAGATCTGCAATCAACACAAACTTCTGGGATGCAGAGTGGGCACATGTGAATACAAACATGTTTAGAGTAAGTAACATTTTCTGCTCACAGCATGTGGTGGCTTTAGATACATATGATCTAAATAGACTATAAAGCAGTACCTTCCTTAACTGGTGGCTAGAGTGCAGTCGATGCAGAGGACAGGAACAAAGTTCTTAAAGATTGTCTGGCCAACCATAGCCACTTGTTGTGCTAGGATTTCCCCACAATAGTGCACAGTGTGGGGAGGGTATGCATTTCTTCTCAGGCCAAGGTGTCTCTATCCTAGTTTTGAATGGTTCTCTGAAGTTCAGCGTAGCAAATGTAATCATCCCCTTAAGAATGGGCAACAACTGTATTATGTGCTCTGATTTGGAGAGCACTTCCAGTAGAAAGTCCTCTTCCTCCTGTATAACCTCATGTAATGCCGTGGTATCAGCCAGCTGGGATGTCCCGGCCGGGTGAGGGTAAAAATGATGGTCACCAGGAAGGTCAACTTCATAGTCATCCCAAGCGTTGTCAGTTGGTCCTGGGCCTAGAGGCTGGTCATAGGAGTCAACTGCATAGTATGGACTACCTGGATCTGAAAAGGTGCCTGGAGAACCCTGGGGTGGAAGCAGAGGATGTGGTGTACATGCTTCTGGGAGTGGTGGTAGGGGAGGTGAAGTTGGGAGCAGAGGAGGGGAAGGTGGAGGAATAGAAGGGAGAACGTTACAGCACCTGTCTTTTTTTTTTAATGCCTGTTCATGAGAGGCCTCCAAAGATGGTTCTCCTTCAAAGGTGAGACTTCTCTTGCGAAGCAGTGTCTCTGAAGGCTTTGGTGGAGGTGGTTTTGCCAAGTTCTTGCAGGTGAAAGGATGGATATAGCGACGCTTCTGCCTGATGTTGAGCTCCTCCACAAGTGTCTGTAGGATTGCCAACTCTGATTTCTCTGATCCAGCTATCAATACAATTTTCAGCATGTTTTTCCATGGTGCCTTTTGCACTGGCCCGTAGAGTGGGTAGGACTTGATGACAAGATAGGTCAACATCCTTGAATCTCTTGGTGCTGAACAGAGCCTGGAGAAGGCATGGGCAGTCTTTTGTGTCCATTATCGGGGCTCGATTTGCGACTCCCATGGAAGCGGTGCTATAACTTTAACGTGGGACTCTTTTTGTGACCCTAGCCTTGTGACCTGGGTCTCAGAGGTGGGTGGCATACTTGTGACCCTGGGAGGGGTCTTAGTTCGAGGGCAGCTGGTATTTGGTGACAGTTCAAAGTACTCCTCTTCCTAGTGCTCTGACGCGCTCAAGGAAGCGGTCTCTGGACTGGATGATGCTTCGGCTTCTGCAATTCTGGGTGTGGCAGCCTCCTCATCTTCTTTGGACCAAAGGGATCCTCCTCTTTAAAGATGTCTGGGGTTTCAGAGGATGACTATTCTTTCCCTTTGGCTTTGGTACCTTAGGGTCTTCTTTGATTAGAAAGCAAGGTAGGACTCAGTGGAGGTGTTGTAGTGGTCAGGAGAAAGGCAAAGTTGCAGATGTCATGATGGTCTGACCACAAGTATCTGGAGATGCCCCCGGGTCTCTGTTTAAAGGGTGCAGTTTCTTCATGTCCTTCCAATCTGCAGTCTCTGGAGTGGAAGTCTGAAGGAGGACAAGTGTTCCCCATAGGGCACAGGGAGGCCCCTAGCATGCAGAATGTCGAACATTGGCTGCCTCAGTCCTCTGTAGGTGTCGGATGATGAAACACATGGAAGGTCATACTAGAGTGGACTGGTTTTTCTGATGTGCTGGGGTCTGGGCCTGAAAAATGTTTTGAACTGAGCCCTCTCGGTGCATGTCCGAAACATACGTCCGAAAAAAAAACACATTTTATGATGTAGTCGATGCTCATGCACATTGTTCACTAATAGAGAAGTCATAGCACAGCTCATGACTGAAAGGAGTATGCAGAGCATGTGTTTCTACAACCACACATACCACAAACATAATATTTTTTGCATACCTTTTACTGATTTTACATATTATAAGCAGTCACCAATCACATGCCTATACATGTATTCTCTTTAAATACATGGCTTACGTAGCCACAAGTACCAACACGCTGTTGGCATTGGCAACAGTTATTACAATTAAACATTAAAGGTTTCTCTATCTTGGGCTTGTGTTCAATTCTAAAATTTAGAAAAGACTGGTGGTCAAATACAGTAGAACGGACGGCATAGGTAGAGTATACATGTATATTTTATACATGAGACTTTTTTTATCGAGCTGTGGGCTACATGAACCAAAAAGAATCAAGAACGGAAAAGTAACTATCACATATTTTCCCATTGATTAATGTATGTGGTTTGGGGGGTGGAGTAAGAAGGGTCAATTATCCACTTGATATCAATAGACTAAAGTACACTAGCGCACTCTATTCACATGGGTCTGAAAGTATATTTTACTATAAAATACTATTTAATGAGAGGTAACAACTGAATCCTTGTGTCTGGGTAGCACCAGATGGAGGCATTAGCCTAGAACAGGAGTTGGCCCTAACAAGGACAGTGAAAGAATGAATGTCTCTCCAGCATGGAAAGCATATCGAGTGTTAGGCCACACTGCTAGTTACAGATAGGTGCGATCAGGCACAACACTGAGTACAACACAGAGGTTTTAATAAAAATTAAAAGGAAAAAAATCTGAGCTATGTTTGTAGGCTTCTTGTTAGCCACACCATTCATCATATTCTCTTCTTAACCAAGGATATCACGTATGTCAAGGCCGCTTTATCAGGCACTATAAAAGTACATTTGTGCTTACAGACACATCCAGTACATGCAGCGTATACCACATATTTCTATACATCAGCAGAAGCTAAACACATTTAATGTATTCCTAAACAATTATCACTTTAGAGCTCGAATTAATAATAAAATTGCCCCAGGTTTGGCATGTATATCACAGGTGGCCCATCCAGGTAGGCGTTGGGATAGTCCCCCAACACCTGGCAACTGCCATAAATGTGTGTGGATTTTTTATCACTGCATTTTAATTATGATGTACAGCAAGCAACAAATCTCAAGGTGAGTTAGTGTCATTTCAATGGAGCCTCACCGCCCGACACATGGCGGACGAAGGGAGCCTTGGCACTCCTGGTCCAGGAGCGGCAGATCACCTCTAAAGCTAAGTGTCCAGATCCTCTTGGCAGCTCGTCCAGGCCGACAAGAGCGCCAAAATGCCTCTTCTCTGTGAAGTAACCTGCATTGCAACAAGGTTGTATAATAGTGTGGCGTTAAGAACAGGCCAGCTACCCCACGTGCAGCCCACGTGACCATTCTACACCCCTAAAAGCACGCTCCCGTCTAAACCTGGCATGCAGTGTACTCTGCCATGTCCTGGCACAGCAGTCTAAGTAACAGCCCAAGCTGACCCCGCACACATGGCTGTACCGTCAGGTCCCACTCAAACGCTCACTAACTGAAACCCTACCAGATGTCTCTGTGTTTGCTATTCCTGTCAGCGGGAATACAAGGGATTGACGGGTCTCCTGTGGACAAGAAATCCCACGGGGGGAACCCGAGACGTACAAAAGTAAGTGCAGTCCCGTTCTAAGTTTCATATTTCCAATCCCAGTAGGGCACGGTGGAAACATTAATGTATGATAAAGCGAATAAAGGCAAGGGGCAGATGAGCTCTGCGCACCACAGCAAACGGCTGCTGCGGGCCGTGCAAGGTGGGGTGTGGTTGTGGCGCTTCACTCTGTGCTTGTAAGGGAAATTACGGTTGGAAACAGTGAAAGGAACAGCAGGCATTAAAGTGAGGGCAGAGAGGGCAGGGATCGAGGGCAGAGGAGGAGACGGTAGTGAACTGTGACAGCGCATGGTGGCATAGCAAGCACTGTATTAATATATTTTTGGTGGAGGTGTTCTTATAGCGCGTTCCATCCAAATGGGTGCTTCAAGGCCCTCCAGATGGATTAGATTATTGCAATTCTTTTGTTCCTTGGTGTGCTTGACTACCTGGTGAAACAGTTCTACTGTATTCAAACGTGGGCTGCCAAGCTAGCATCGTTTCGTCCCCGCTATTTATCATCTTCTAATGCTCTTAATACCTTGCACGGCCTTCTGGTGTCTAAAAGGATAAAAATGAATTCCGTGCGTACTAAGACTTTCGTGCTATACTCCTGCCCCCACTGGAGGCTGCCGTGCATCTAGAGTGATGGAGTGGGCAAAATACCGGTGAGTTGATATAATAATAAAAAAATGCACTTACCTTACTGACTTGTCACGCTGTCCTCCTCGTTCTGGTGTCTTCTTTCCTTGAGGATCCGAACCCAGTAAACTGCATTACCCAATCCTGGCACTGCTCCTATGCTGTTAAACAGCATGAGAGAAGCGTCAAGATTGGGAGGGAGCGGCCTGTCAGATCTCTTAAGAGCAAAGATTAAAGTGTGCATGTCAGGCTGGCCATTGTAAGACGGCCAGCCAAAGGGACATGCACACTTTAAATGTAGTGCACAGCTCCCTGATGCCACTCAGCAGCAATTGCCCCACCCCATCCTGACAGTTGGTTCAGGACGGGTAGCTGAAAAATGAAATGGTAACAAATAAACTTAATTACCATTTTATTTTTCAGCTTCTCTGGGGCATTTTTCCAGTGAGGTGACGCTCCGCTCTCATGGAGGAACCTGCTGCCCTACCCGCCTGCTGCCATCTTAGAAGGCTAATCTTATTGTGATCCCTAAATTCATGAAAGCGTGGGCCAGAGATCATGCTTTCGCAGTCCAGTCAGCAGTACTATGGAACACTCTCCCCTTTTGAGACAATCTATTTATGTTTAGGAAAGCACTTAGAACTCAGCTCTATACATGCCAAGAGGGCCATTTAGACCGATAAATCCTCCATATAGTGAATTTGATTTGTTTTGGTTATCACCAGCGCCAAAGCACCTTTGCAGGTATCAGTGCGATCTATAATTGGCATTAATAATAATATTAGTAGCACTAACAATTATCAAGCCGAAGAGGTGGGCGGCAGAGAATAGTATCAGATTAACAGACAGCTGGAGTGATGGTATAAAAAGACTGGACAATCACAGAGGACAGGGTGGCAGAGTAGAAGCAAAGCAAGAGATAGTGGAGAGTGAGAGATGGCAGGGTATGGTGTCAGGAAAGACTTCAGGGGTGGTGGCAGAAGAAGAAAAGGTGTGGTTGCAAGTGGAGAAGACAGGCAGGGTGTTGGAAAATGGGTTATTGGTAGGGCAGGTAGGTACCTACACCTAGCAACAAGCCACTAACCTCCACCTAGGTACAGTTAGGTCTCAGTAAATTAATCCCAGCTCAACCCTTGGTAGCTTGGCAACGAGCGTCAAGGCTTAACTTAGGAGACAAAGTGTAAAGCATTCAAATATCACAAAACAGTAATTAAATAAAACACAGGAAACAGTTTAAAAATCCAAAACCAATTTATAAAAATAGCTTATATTTTTATCTTTAAAATGACACAAAAACGATTAAAATCGGTTCAGGGGAACCGGAGATATGAATTTTTAAAGTATTATTATTTTCTAGCGCTTAGAAACAAAAAGCGCCAATCGGGTCATCTGGTTGCACCAGGACCGGGGCAAAGTCAAACTTTCAGGCCGACCGCGATGGAGCCCTGCTCGGCTACAAGTCGCGGGAGGCCTCGGTTAAAAAGTTACCTTCTGACTTAGGGGGTCATTCTGACCCTGGCGGTCGGTGATAAAGCGGCGGCCAACCCGCCAACAGGCCGGCGGTCAAAAAAATGCAATTCTGACCCTGGCGGGAACCGCCAACACAGCCCGCCGCATTAACACTCCGACCGCCACGGCGGAACAAACAAACAGCGCGACGGTCACCGCCAACAGCCAGGCGGCAGACAATGTACCGCCCACCCTATCACGACCCACCAATCCGCCACCTTTTCCGGGGCGGGAGCCCCGCCGATAAAAACACGGCGGAAACAGACATTTCCAATGGAAAACGCTCACCTCGAGACACTCCTCGCGGAATCCGGACAGCATGGAACCCGAATTGAACATCATACCTGCTCTCGTCTACCTGCTCATCTACCACGAGTACGAACTCCGGCGCAGACGTCAACGGTGAGTACTGCACCTACGACACACGGGAGGGGGGAGGAAGAAAGGTTATGGGCATACACATATGCGAACCCCCCACCCCCCCAATATGTACACACCAATGCAGAGCAGGAAGTCACAGTGACACCACACAAAGACCCTTTAAAAATACAATGACACAACCAAATTTGGAATAATTTTTCATGTACAAAAAAAGCACCTGGAAATAATTGAGCAACCGTGAAAAATATTTACAAAAACCAAAAAGATATACACATCAGTGTATCACTGAAGTAACAAGTCCTGCACATCCTACAAATCTAACATGTCCGTGGGCCAAGGTTCTGCGAAACAAGGGCAAAGCCCACACACGAGACCTGAGTCCTTTGGAGAGAACACTGCAGGGGCATCTGATGTCAAAACTACAGGCACCTCAGGGGGAAGGGAAGGGGGGGCCACCACAGCCACATGAGTCCACGACGCCAGATCCACGAGGAGCCACCATGCCCACTGTACCATCCTGGGGAGTGCAAAGCCACAGTCTCTCAAGTCTCTGCAGTGGGTGGGTTGCCCACTGGACCATCCTGGGGAGTGCAAAGCCACAGTCTCTCAATGTCTCTACAGTGGGTGGGTTGCCCACTGTACCATCCTGGGGAGTGCAAAGCCACAGTCTCTCAAGTCTCTGCAGTGGGTGGGTTGCCCACTGGACCATCCTGGGGAGTGCAAAGCCACAGTCTCTCAAGTCTCTACAGTGGGTGGATTGCCCACTGTGCCATCCTGGGGAGTGCAAAGCCACAGTCTCTCAGGTGGATTACAGAGTCCACTGGTCAAGGAGGAGGCATGGTGGGCACAGTGAACCATAAACAGTGCCTGAGACGGCGGGACCCAGCGCAGCGGTGCATGACATGGCGATGTCCAGCGGAGCGGTGCTTGACAGGAAGGGCCCAGCGGAGCGGTGCTTGACAGGAAGGGCCCAGCGGAGCGGTGCTTGACAGGAAGGGCCCAGCGGAGCGGTGCTTGACAGGAAGGGTCCAGCGGAGCGGTGCTTGACAGGAAGGGCCCAGCGGAGCGGTGCTTGACAGGAAGGGTCCAGCGGAGCGGTGCTTGACAGGAAGGGCCCAGCGGAGCGGTGCTTGACAGGAAGGGCCCAGCGGAGCGGTGCTTGACAGGAAGGGCCCAGCGGAGATGTGCTTGACAGGAAGGGCCCAGCGGAGCGGTGCTTGACAGGAAGGGCCCAGCGGAGCGGTGCTTGAGACGGCGGGGCCCTGTTCAGCGGTACCTGTCTTCACGGCGGGGCCCTGTTCAGCGGTGCTCTTCTGCACGGCGGGGCCCTGTTCAGCGGTGCTCTTCTGCACGGCGGGGCCCTGTTCAGCGGTACCTGTCTTCACGGTGAGGCCCTGTTCAGCAGTACCTGTCTTCACGGCGGGGCCCTGTTCAGCGGTACCTGTCTTCACGGCGGGGCCCTGTTCAGCGGTGCTCTTCTGCACGGCGGGGCCCTGTTCAGCGGTACCTGTCTTCACGGCGGGGCCCTGTTCAGCGGTACCTGTCTTCACGGCGGGGCCCTGTTCAGCGGTACCTGTCTTCACGGCGGGGCCCTGTTCAGCGGTGCTCTTCTGCACGGCGGGGCCCTGTTCAGCGGTGCTCTTCTGCACGGCGGGGCCCTGTTCAGCGGTGCTCTTCTGCACGGCGGGGCCCTGTTCAGTGGTACCTGTCTTCACGGCGGGGCCCTGTTCAGCGGTACCTGTCTTCACGGCGGGGCCCTGTTCAGCGGTACCTGTCTTCACGGCGGGCCCTGTTCAGCGGTGCTCTTCTGCACGGCGGGGCCCTGTTCAGCGGTACCTGTCTTCACGGCGGGGCCCTGTTCAGTGGTGCTCTTGCAGTATGTCACCTGGTATGTATACCTGGCCTGGACACCCTGCTCACTCGCTCTCCGACCGTGCTGTGTCAGGCCCCTTCGGGGAGTGAGTCTTGGGCCCTTTGGTGTCGTCCCTTGCAGCCGGGATGGGGCTTGTGGGGCCCTCCTGCTCCGCGCTCCTGGTGGTAGTCCTCTCCGCCCTGCTGTCCTTCCGCTCCTTAGATGGGGCTCTCGGGCCCTTGCCTCCCCTGGCTGCTGTGGCCGGTGAAGTGGCCGGAGTCACCTCCTTGGGGGCAGCCGTCTCTGTCCGCTCACGGCGGCCCTTCAATTTCCGGGTCCTCTTGCCTGGGGGGGGGGCTGGCTGTCCCCTTGCTGCTCACCGAAGTGTTACTGCCGCCAAAGGGTGGACTCCACATGCCATGCACCACTTGCACTGTAGAAGTTGGGCTGGTGGTGGCTGAGGTGCCCTTGGGACTTTTCCCAGTTGGAGGGGGGGGTTCGGGGGAGGGAAAGAGGTCAAAACTGGAGAGGTAATTTTTCTTGGGACCAAGGTAAGGGGTAGGAGTAGTGGTGAGAGAAGTGGAGGAAGAGGATGTGGTTGTATGAGAGCCAGGTGTGCTGTCCTTGGGTGCAGGTGACTGGGACGTAGGCTGTGGTGAGGTGGTTGGCTGTTGTTTGGGTGTCTGCCTGCGTTTATATGTCTTGGAAGAGGGGGTGACAGACACAGTGGGAGAGGACACAGGGGACGTGTAAATGCCAGTGGGGGTGGTGACTGCAGGTGTGCGGACTGTAGTGGAGGGTTTGCTGGTGGTGGAAGAACTGGCCGATGTTGGGGTGCATGCAGGTGTGAGTGTAGACGTCACAGGGAGGGAGGAGGGAGACGAGGAGGACGGGGACACAGAGGTGGTAGTGACTGTTGATATGTCTGCATCTGTGTGTTGCTTGGGTGAATGCTTGTGTTTTCTGTGGTGCTTATGTTTGGATGAGCTGGCCTTGGGTGTTGAGGTGTGTGCAGGCTGGTCTGATGGTGTGGATGGGATAGGTTGAGGTACAGGAGACAGAGAAAGGGTGGAGGCAGATAGAAGAGGGAGACTGGAGACAGGGACAATGGCTGCCGTCAGTGCTGAGGCCAGAGCAGTGAACGCTCGTTGATGGGCAGCCTGACCCGAATGAATGCCCTCCAGGTAGGCATTGCTCCGATGCACCTCCCTTTCCACCCCCTGGATGGCATTCAGAAGGGTAGTCTGCCCAACAATGACCGTCCTCACCAGGTCAATGAGCTCCGCACTGAGGGTAGCAGGGGTAACAGAGGCAGGGGCTGAGGTGCCTGGGGCGAAGGAGACGCACGCCTTCCTGGCCGAGCGGCCACGGAGCGAAGACTGAGGGGCTGCTGGGAGGGCGGTGCTGGTGCGCTGGGTGGCGGCTGTACCTGTTGTTGCGGGGGGCACAGATGGTGCCGCCCCCGCTAGGGAGCTCCCAAACGAGGACGTGTCCGTGTCGCTGGTGTCTCCACCGGCCCCCGTTGTGGTGCTCCCCTCGCCCTCCGGATCACTGGTGCCCTCGGTGTCTGTGTCAGTGCCCACCGGGGCCTGGTGACCTGCAGCTCCCTCCTGCTCCGACGCCAAATCTCCTCCGCCGGATGATGCTAAAACACAAGAAGACAAAGATTTAGGGTGGGGGGAGAAATGAAACAAAGTTGAGTGCATGCCTTAGCAATACCCTTTGCGGAGAGGACAGACACAGGTGCCTCGTGCACTAAGTCGCGAACTTGGGGTACACTACTCAGTACTTCTGACTAGGCAAACAGGTCTAGGGACAACACACGCGCACATGTGTGATGCTGGAGCATGGGTAGCTGCACTTGGCACCCTACAGAGGTGGGGGGTGGGGGCACAGGGCCATGCCTAAGGGAGCGGACTACACTACAGAGAGCGCCTTGGCCTAATGTCACCCACAGCCCTCCTCCCCCACCCAGACGCCTCCAATGCGCATACAGATAGGAGAATGTGCGGATACTCACCCCCTTGTGTCTGCTGTGCTGTCCTCAAGCGCCCATCCAAATTAGGGTAGGCAACCGCCAGGATCCGGGACATCAGGGGGGTCATGGTTCGACTGGCACCCCTCCTAGGTCGGGAGGCCATCCCCAGCAGTGTTTCTGCGGTCTTCCTCGTTCCGCGGCGGATGTCCTCCCACCTCTTGCGGCAGTGGGTGCCCCGTCTGTTGTGGACCCCCAAGTTCCGGACTTCATTGGCGATGGCACGCCAAATATCGATTTTCTTGTGGGCGCTCACCTGTTTGACATGTACAGGGTGGGAAAGAGAAACCGTCACATATCTGCACATTTGGAGTACATGCCCCCCCCTCCCCAACCTTGTCATGGTTCCCATTCTCTCATCTGTCGTGCGTTGCACTCCTCATTCCCTCCACACCCCACCAACTTACATCCCCCCCTCCACACAGGCATAACCCATTCAATGTGCACTGAGTGTACTCACCTGTTGGTCTGGAGGACCGTAGAGTAGCGCATACTGGGGGAGGACCCCGTCCACGAGCTTCTCCAACTCTTCTGAACTGAAGGTGGGGGCCCTTTCACCAGTAGCAGCAGCCATTGTCACTTCCAGACCGAGTTCACAGCAGCACTTGCAGTATAGGTCCTCTCCTGTGGATGATCAGGTCTCGAATGATTGAGCAGATAGAAAATGGCGGTCACGCCCGCGGCGGTGCGTACCGCGGCGGTGCGTCCCGCGACCGCCGGCGCACATCGTCATTGGCTCCTGAAACCCATAGGCTTCAATGTTAACCAATGCGTCTTCGCACAGCGGTCTTCGACCACCTACCGCCACGGTGTGCCCCGCCAGCGCAGTGACCTCACATCCCATTGTCCCACTTCCCAGGTCAGGCATCGGCCATTTCAAGGGCCCACATGGCTTAATTTCTAATGCATCACACAGGCCTAGGCCTTGCAATGGCACACATACAAACATATCAAACCATACATTTACCTGTACTGTGCAAGCTGTGTTATACGTACCTGTGAGTGGATTGACTCTGTACTCCATATTCTCCTTCCTAGGCACCGTCCGCTGGGACTAGCAATGAGAAGGAGGAATCCTCGCGTGTACCGGCCGCTGGTGGACTTGTCCACAATGGAAGAACGCAACATAATACTACGATACCGACTTGACCGAGCCTCCATCCATGAACTGTGTGCCCAGCTGGAGCCAGCCCTGATGTCCCCCATCCGCCAACCCACAGGAATTCCCCCTCTAGTGCAGGTTCTGTCTGTCCTCCATTTCTTTGCAACTGGCTCATTCCAGACAACAGTGGCCATGTCATCTGGGATGTCTCAGCCTATGTTTTCCAAGATCTTATCCAGAGTGTTGTCTGCCCTGATGAAACTCATGCGGAGCTACATCATTTTCCCAGAGGAGGGTGATTTGCCTACAGTGAAAGCTGATTTCTATGCCCTTGGACACATCCCCAACATCATTGGTGCAATTGATGGGACCCATGTGGCTTTAGTCCCCCCAAATGACGATGAACAGGTGTACAGGAACAGGAAGAATTACCATTCAATGAATATCCAGGTGGTCTGTTTGGCTCACCAGTACATCTCCCATGTAAATGCCAAGTTCCCAGGGTCAGTGCATGACGCGTATGTTATGCGAAATAGCAGCATTCCCTATGTGATGGAACAGCTACAGAGACAGCGTGTGTGGCTAATAGGTGACTCTGGTTACCCCAACCTGCCGTGGCTATTGACCCCAGTGAGGAATCCCAGGACCAGGGCAGAGGAACGGTACAATGAGGCCCATGGGCGTACTAGGAGGGTGATTGAGCGAACCTTTGGGCTCCTGAAGGCCAGGTTTAGGTGCCTGCATATGACAGGTGGATCCCTAATGTACTCACCAAAGAAGGTGTGCCATATCATCGTGGCCTGCTGTATGCTCCACAACCTGGCTTTGCGACGCCAGGTGCCTTTCCTGCAGGAGGATGGTCCAGATGGTGGTGTTGTAGAAGCCGTGGAGCCTGTGGAGAGTGAAGAGGAGGAAGACTCTGAGGACGACACAGACAATAGGGACAGAGTGATACAACAGTATTTCCAGTAACACACAGGTAAGAATCACCCACGCCATTTCACAATTGCTTATAGCCTCCTGCATCTGTACTTTCTGTAGTTCCCCACAGATGTTTTTCATTAATTTTTGCCTTTCCCTTCCCTTCTCAGTGCTGTCTGACTCAGTACCTGACTTCTGCTTGGTTCGCCCATGAAATACAGCGTATTGACATTAGTATGTTGTCATGACTAATTGACAGAACAGAAATTGAACAGTAATATGTAATACATTTGTAAATAATACAGCATGACTCAAAACAGATTTGTGTGCAAAATGTGATTTATTTACAGTGCTAGATATCGGTACATGTGATTCTAAGGGTGATGGGTGGGGGTGGAGGAATATCCATGGCAGAGTCCAGTTCTCAGTCTCACAGGTGCATTGTCCTTTTGCCTGTGGAAGGATGGAGCATAGGCAGTTCATGGTTGGACAGGGTGGCAATGTGGGACAGTGGGAAGACTTGAGGGGGTATGTCCTGCTGGCGGGGGTCTTGACATCCTACTCTGTCTTTTTCTTTGGTCTCAGGCTCCTCTTACGGGGTGGTTGTTCTTCAGCAGGAGGTGGGGTTCTGGGGGGCTGTCGAGGTGTTGGGACCTCCTGTCCACTAGCGCCGGCGGAGGTGGTAGGCTGTTCCTGGTCCGGGCTAGTGACAGGGGCCCTGTGTGGTGCACCATGGTCCCGCAACGCGTCCTCTATCCTGTGGAGGGCCAGGACGATGGTCCCCATTGCGGTCCCGATGATTCTCAGCTCCTCCCTGAACCCCATGTAGCGTTCCTCCTGCTGTGCCTGGATCTCAGTGAACCTGGCCAGTACCGTCGCCATCGTTTCTTGGGAGTGGTGGTATGCCCCCATGAGGGTGGTGAGGGCCTCTTGGAGAGTGGGTTCCCTGGGCCTCTCCTCCCCCCCCTGTCGCACAGCAGCCCTCCGAGCTGCCCGGTTTCCCCCGGCCTCTGTCCCCTGGACGGTGTGCCCGCTACCACTGCCCCCAGGTCCCTGTTGTTGTTGGGGTGTTGGGTTAGCCTGGGTGCCCTGTAGTGGCTGACACACCGCTGATTGAGCTGTCCTAGAGACAGAGGCATGGGCCCGCTGGGTGGGAGCTGTGCTGGTGTTGGCAGAGGGGGTCGGGTCTGGTGTGGCCTGTGGCTGCCTGAGGGGAACCGACTGCCCATAGGTCCCCGATGGTCCGGGCTGGTCATCAGGTTCACTGTCGACAGAGCTGCTATCCTCAGTGTGGGCCTGTTCCAGTGGTGGGATGGACACTTCTGGACCCTCCTGGCTGGTGTGTTGTCGTTCGGGTCCTGCATGGGGTAAGAGAGTTTGGTTATTGTTTCTGTGTGTGCAATAGCGTGCGTGTTATGGGTGCCCTTGTCCCCCAGTGCAGGCATTCCCTTGAGGGAGGTGTTGTGAGGGTAGTTAGTGGGGGGGGGGGTTAGTGCAGTGGTCATGCTTAGGTGATGGGTGCCCATGATTTGTGTTGGCATGCAGGAGTTGGTGTTGGGATGGGTGGGTTGTGCTGGTGAGACATTGTCAGGGAGGATGTGTGCTGGGTGGTTGGGGGTGAGGGTGGGGGTGTGGGTTGGCATGCTGGTGGGGTGGGGGGGATCTAGTAGTTGAGATTGGACTTACCAGAGTCCATTCCTCCGGCTACTCCTGCGAGGCCCTGAGGATGCAGGATGTTCAAGACGTCTTGCTCCCACGATGTGAATTCGGGAGGGGTGGGTGGGGGTCCGCCGCCAGTCTTCTGGACCGCGATGTTGTGCCTGGAGACCATCGATCGGACCTTCCCCCGTAGGTCGTTCCATCTTTTGCGTATGTCCTCCCTATTCCTGGGATGCTGTCCCACCGCGTTGACCCTGTCCACGATCCGCTGCCATAGCTCCGCCTTCCTAGCTATACTGGTGTGCTGCACCTGCGAGCCGAAGAGCTGGGGTTCCACTCTTAGGATTTCCTCCACCATGACCCGGAGTTCTTGGTCCGAAAAGCGTGGGTGCCTTTGGGGTGCCATGGGGTGGTGTGGGTGAGGTGTGGGGTGGTGTATGTGATGATAAGTATGTTGGTGAGTGGTGCTTTGTGCTACTATGTGGTGTGTGTGTGATGGTGTAGTGTGCCTCAGTGTGTCTTGCTTTGGATTGTCTGCTGTGTCTCTCTCTCCTTCTCTCAGTAATTATGGTCGCAGGGGTTTGTGGGTGATGTGGGTGTGTGTTTTATAGTTGGTTGATTGTGTGGGAGTGGTGTGTGTATGTGTATCAGGTGTGTGTATTTCAAATTGTCCAATGTGGCTGTGTTTTGGTGCTGTGTGTGTATTCTGACCGCGGCGGTGTGTAGCGCCAATGGAATACCGCGTTTGAATGACCGCCGTGTGGATTCGTGGGTCGTAATGGCATGGGCGTATTTCTGTTGGCGTGACGGTGGAGGTTTGGTCATCTCCAGTTTCTCGCTGCCCGCTGATGTGGCGGGCTGCAGTGGAGGACGGAATTTTGGAGGTTTGGCCGTTGTGGGTCAGAATGACCGTGGCGGTTAACCGCGGCCGCGGCGGTGTTATGGCGGTCTTCTGACCGGCGGTAAGGGCCTTTTACCGCCGAGGTCAGAATGACCCCCTTAGTCTCTTTTTTGATGTTTTTCTTCCCCGGGACGAACCTGCCAGTTGAATCTGACCTCCTGGAGCCCTTGTCCGGATACGCAAAGTCGGTTTCCTCGGTGGTGATTTTTACCTTCGGACTTAGTCGTTTTTTCGAGATGAAAATCCTTCGACCGGGGTAAACCTGGATCTTGATCCGACGTCCGTGGAGCCCTTCTCGGATTCGATGGCTGGGAGGTCCCGGTCAACTTTTTACCTTCGGACTTAGTCTCTTTTTTGGTTGTTTTTCTTTACCGGGACGAACCACGAAGTCAGGCCGGGTCGCGGTTGAGGCAAGCCGGCTAGAATTTCCGCGTCGGGTCGGTCACTTTATGGAGCTTTTTAAAAAAAATTCTCCAATCTTTTCCAAACTTCTGGGGCTTCACCCAGATGTTCTTTCAAGGTTCTTTTGGGGTCCACAGCTCACCCCAAGGGTCCAGAAGTTCTGTGATGGTCCTTGGGAAGTGCGGACTTCAACTCCCAGAATGCACCTGGCGCAAACTCCTTTTTGGCCACTGGACAGTGGTCAACTGGTCACTTTTTCAGGAGTTGGTGCAGGGGACTCTGGATAGCAATTTTTCACCTGTAGCAAACAGGGAGTCCCTCCTTGAACCAGTTGAAGCCAGGCAAAGTCCTTCTTGTGGTGAAGCCTAAGTGTGCAGCTGGTGCAGTCTTTCTGAGTGCAGGGTCCAGGTGCAGGCCAGGGGTCCAGCAGGGCAGTCCTTCTTCTTCTTTAGTTCCTTTCTTGTTGAATTCTGGAGGGGATCTGAGGTGTGGGGGCAGGTCTGCCAGTTTTATCCTTGCTCCTGGGTGAAAAGCAGGGGGGCCCTGGTTCTCCAATCAGGGACAGGGTCGTCCCCCTGTGATGACCACTTCCTGGGAAGTGTGGCAAAAATCCATCCCAGAAGGCAACAGTCTCTAAAAATCCAACATGGATGAATCTGATTTTTGGAGGTTACATCTGGCTGAGCCCACCCACTGGTGTGGCTAAAAATCATAAACACACCCCTCTCCTGCCCTCTCCTAATCTAATCAAGGGGGCACCTAATTGTCTGGGGTTGCAGGATGTGGGGGTGTTGCTGGGTGCTGCAAATGTCCTTCTCTGCCTTTGAAGACCAGTTTGGCAGCCCTCCCCCTTCCTGCCTCACCATCTGCTGAGGGGAGATTCTCTCCCCCAAGCACATTCCTTTGTGTGAAGCCTGGCCACTTCACACCTAATCAAGGCAGCCTGGCAGAAGCTGCTGCAGGCTGGCCAATCAGAGCACAACAGCAAAAACAATGCAGAGCTGAAATTGGCAACTTTTTAGGTAAAGTCTAAACTTTTTACCTGAACTAGTTATATTAAATCCAACAACTGGAAGTTGTAGGATTTATTACAACAATTAATTTGATACCAAATTCTTGGTATGCAACATTTAAGGAGACTTTAAAATTTAAAATAAAGTCTGCCCATTCTAGCCTATGAAGGCCATTTACTTCAATGAGGGAAAAACGAATTTGGCTGTTTTTACCTCACCAGGGCTTATAAATCTATTTTTATAAAGTCCCTGCTTATAGTTACATGGCACCCAGCCCTAGGGGCACATAGGGCACACCTTAGGGGTGACTTATATGTAAAAATAAGGTAGATTAAGACTTTGGAAGTACCTTTAATTCCAAAGTCGAATTTGCATATAACTTTAATTTAAAAGCAGCCAGCAAGGCAGGCTTGCTTTTAAAATGACACTGGGCACCTCAGCAGTGCACCTAGGTGTGCACCACCTATGCTGTGGTCCCTAAACCTACATGCCCTACCATATACTAGGGACTTATAGGTAGGTTAACTTAGCCAATTATAATTAGCCTAATTTGCATATCCATTTTACACAGAGCACTGGCCCTGGGACTGGTAAGCAGTACCCAGGGCACAGCCAAGAGTCAGTAACCACCAGTACCTATCCAGAAAGAGTGGGGGTGATCAGGCAAAAAAAAAGGACTTTCCTACACTGCCCCCCCCCAGATGAAAGGTGATGGGTACTAACCTACACCCTGGTAGTCCTCATCAGCTAAGTGGAAAAACCTGGAAAGGCCATCTGCATTGGCATGAGCAGTCCCAGGTCTGTGCTCCACTGTGAAGTCCATCCCCTGTAGGGAAATGGACCACCTTAACAGTTTTGGGTTCTCCCCCCTCATCTGCATCAACCATCTGAGAGGTCTGTGGTCAGTTTGTACACGGAAGTGAGTGCCAAACAAGTAAGGCCTCAACTTCTTCAGGGACCAAACCACAGCAAAGGCCTCCCTCTCAATGGCACTCCATTTTTTCTCTCTGGGGAGTAGTCGCCTGCTGATGAAGGCAACTGGGTGATCATGGCCCTCTTCATTAACTTGTGCTAACACTGCCCCAATCCCTTCCTCTGAAGCATCTGTTTGCACTACAAATTCCTTGCTATAGTCAGGGGCCAGTAACACTGGTGCTGAACACATAGCCTGTTTTAGGGTGTCAAAAGCTTTTTGACACTCTGGGGTCCAAATGACCTTCTTGGGCTGTTTCTTGGAGGTAAGCTCAGTTAGAGGGGCCACTATGGTCCCAAAATTTTGAACAAACCTCCTGTAATACCCAGTCAGGCCAAGAAAGGCCCTGACCTGAGTCTGGGTTTTTGGAGCCTCCCAATCCAGGATAGTCTGGATCTTGGGCTGGAGAGGTTGTACATGGCCTCCACCAACAAGGTGGCCCAGGTACACAACAGAACTTTGCCCTATCTGGCACTTGCTTGCCTTGATAGTCAGGCCTGCTTGAAGCAGGGCCTGAAGCACTTCCTTCAGGTGGACCAGGTGGTCCCTCCAGGTGGAACTAAATACAGCTATATCATCCAGATAAGCTGCACTAAAAGATTCCAACCCAGATAGGACTCTATTCACCAACCGTTGGAAGGTGGCAGGAGCATTTTTCATCCCGAAGGGCATCACCTTGAACTGAAAGTGGCCCTCTGGTGTGGAAAATGCTGACCTCTCCTTAGCTCTTGGACTTAAGGCAATCTGCCAATATCCTGAGGTCAGATCAAATGTGCTCAGGAATTTGGCAGCCCCCAACCTGTCAATGAGCTCATCAGCTCTAGGTATGGGGTGAGCATCAGTCCTAGTGACTGCATTTTGACCTCTGTAGTCCACACAGAATCTTAATTCTTTCTTCCCACCTTGGGGATTAGCTTTGGGCACCAGTACCACTGGACTGGACCAAGGACTATCAGAGGGCTCAATTACCTTCAGGTCCAACATCTTAGCCACTTCAGCTTTGATGTTGGCCTTGACCTGGTCAGACAGCCTGTACAGCTTGTTCTTGACAGGCAAGCTGTCACCAGTGTCAACATCATGGACACACCAATTGGTGAGTCCAGGGGTCAGGGAGAACAGACTAGCAAACTGTCCCAAGACTTGCTTACAGTCTTGTTGTTGCTGATCTGTCAATTTGGGAGAGAGTACCACTCCCTCCACTGACCCATCTTTTGCCTTTGAGGACAGGAGGTCTGGCAGAGGTTCACCCTCCTCCTCCTTCCCTTCATCAGTGACCATCAGCATGGTCATGTCTGCCCTGTCCTGGTGGGGTTTCATCCTGTTTACATGTAGGATCCTTTGAGGATTCCTGGGGGTGCCAAGGTCCACCAAGTAGGTGACCTCACCTTTTATCTCTAGGATTGGATAGGGCCCAGTCCATTTGGCCTGTAGTGCCTTAGGAGCCATGGGCTCCAAAACCCACACCAGCTGTCCTGGGTGATACTCAGGCATGGTAGCCTTTTGATCATGCCAGAGCTTCATGAGCTCCTGACTGGCCTCCAGGTTTCTGCTTGCCTTCTTCATATACTCAGCCATGCGAGACCGCAGGCCTAGTACATAATCCAGCACATTCTCCTTGGATTCCTTGAGAGGCTTTTCCCAAGACTCTCTTACCAAGCACAATGGGCCTCTTACAGGGTGCCCAAACAGTAACTCAAAGGGGCTGAATCCAACCCCCTTCTGTGGCACCTCCCTGTAGGCAAACAGCAGGCATGGGAGGAGGACATCCCATCTCCTCCTGAGTTTGTCAGACAAACCCATGATCATGCCCTTCAGGGTCTTATTGAATCTTTCCACCAGACCATTGGTCTGTGGATGGTAGGGTGTGCTGAACTTATAAGTAACACCACACTCCTCCCAAATGGCTTTCAGATAGGCTGACATAAAGTTTGTGCCCCTATCTGAGACCACCTCCTTTGGGAATCCCACTCTGGTGAACACACCAAGTAGGGCCCTAGCCACTGTGGGAGCAGTGACTGTCCGGAGGGGTATTGCCTCAGGGTACCTGGTGGCATGGTCCACTACCACCACAATGTACCTGTTACCTGAAGCAGTTGGTGGGTCTAGGGGACCAACAATGTCAATCCCCACCCTCTCAAAGGGAGTCCCAACCACTGGCAGTGGAATCAAGGGAGCCTTTGGCTTGCCCCCTGTCTTGCCACTGGCTTGACAGGTGACACAGGAGCTGCAAAACTCCCTGACTTTTTCTGACATTTCGGGCCAATAAAAATGGTTGATCAGCCTGCTCCAGGTCTTGGTCTGTCCCAAATGACCAGCTAAGGGGATATCATGGCTTAAGGTAAGGAGGAATTCTCTATACTTTTGGGGGACCACTACTCTCCTAGTAGCCCCTTCTTTAAGGGCCCTTGCCTCAGTGTAGAGAACTCCATCCTCCCAGTAAACCTTGTGGGTACCACTGGTATCCCCTTGTTCTTGCCTGGCAGCAGTCTGCCTCAGGCCCTCAAGAGTGGGACACTCTCTTTGTCCCTGGCACAAATCTTCTCTGGTGGGCCCACCTGCCCCTTGCAGTTCTGCCAAGTCAGGCAGAGTTTGCAGGGAAGGTGTCCCTCCCTCAGAGTTCAGATCCTCCCCCTCAGGGTTGGATTCTTCCTGACCCTCTGTACTTGTTGGGGCTGGCAAGCCAGACCCAGTGCCTTTTCTCTTTTTCTTGGAGGCTTGGCCCATTGTTCCAGGGTCCAAGTGTCCAGCATTCCCCTGTTGTGCCGCCTGTGACCTGGTCACAGCACACACCCATTCAGGGAGGTCCAGCATCTGTGCATGGACCCTTCTTTCCACTTCTGACCACTCAGATGCTTCAAGATCATTCCCCAGTAGACACTCTACTGGGAGGGCAGGAGCTACAGCTACTTTTTTAGGGCCAGTCACACCTCCCCATTCCAGACTCACCATAGCCATGGGATGGAGTTTGGTTCTGGTATCTGCATAAGTCACCTGGTGGAAGACACCAGGTAAGACCTGCTCTGGAGAAACCAGCTTTTCTGCGACCATTGTCACACTGGCTCCTGTATCTCTCAGAGCTTCCACTTCAGTCCCATTGACTTTAGGCCTCTGCCTATACCTCTCCATGATGGGAGGTAAGGTGGCCATAGTTGCAATGTCCACCCCACCCACGGATACTAAGGTGACCTCAGTGTACCCTGATTCCACCCCTGGGCCAACTTCCACCCCCAACCCTACACTAGCAATCCCCTGGGATTGCCCACCAGTGGGGGGCTTCTTGGAGCAGATAGCATCTCCTCTTTTATGTCCTGGCTGATGACAGTCAAAACACTTGCCGGCCTTAGCAAGCTCCTGAAACTTTCCTGCTTTAGCAGGATCATAATTCTTTCCCTGATACCCTTTCCCTTTAAAAGTGAATTGGCTCGGGGCTCCCCCTCCCTGAGAAGTTTTTGGGGACTCTTGTGAGGACTCTTTGGGTTTTTTGTCATCTTTCCCCTGGTTCTTCCCCTGAGAAGAACCATGTCCTCCCTTTTTCTGATCACCCCCTGGGGGTTTCTGGTTAACCCTAGTTCTTAACCAGTCATCTGCTGCCTCCCCCAGCTCTCTGGGGTTGGTCAACCTAGAGAATACTAGATACTGGCGGAGCCTCTCTTGGACACAATTAGTTAGAAGGTGCTCCCTCATAATCAAATTGTACAGCCCCTCAAAGGTACTTACCCTGTTGCCCTGTATCCAGCCCTCCAGTGCTTTTACTGAAATGTCCACAAAGTCCACCCAGGACTGGGTGCTTGTCTTTTGGGTGTCCCTAAACTTAAGCCTATACTGCTCTGGGGTTAGACCAAACTTTTTAGTCAAGCAACTCTTCATACTGGGGTATGAGTCTGCATCCTCCCCACTCATGGTTAGGAGCCTATCCCTCCCAGAGTTGGGAACTAACTCCCAAAGGAGTGAACCCCAGTACTGAGGCTTGACTTTCCTCATCTGGAGGGCCCTCTCAAAGGCCCTCCAGATGCCACTTATCTATGTCATCCCCCTCTACATAGGCAGGAACCACCCCTTTGGGTAATCTGGGGGCAAAACCCCCACCCAGGGACACCTCAGTTTCTTTCTCGCTGCCTCCATCTTTTTTTTCTTTGCTTGCCCACTTTTTCTTTTCTAGGGCAAGCTTATCTGCCTCCAAAGCTATGTAGGCTAGCTGGGCTTCCAGCTCTCTTTCTCTGATGGATGGGTTCTCTCCTCCTGAAAGGACCCCCTTCCTACCACTAGCTTTGGGTCTGCCCCTAGTGACTGTATCCACTGAGGACCATTCCTCCTCATCCTCACTTGGGCTCAGATGCCTTCCCTCCCCTGAGTGGTTAGAGCTTGCATCCTCCCTTCTTTCTCCCTCCTCTGGAGCTTCTTCTGACTCTACCTCTTGGGCCTCAGCCCATGCTGTCAGGGATGTGATCAGGATTTGCTTCCTGAGATCAGTGGTTGCAGGCAACCCTCTTTCAATACACAACCCCCTAAGCTGGACTACTGTCAGTGTGGGTAGGCTAGCCAGATCAAGCTCCATGGTTCCCTAGTTTTGTGTCAACAAAAACTTTTTGCAAAAATTGGAAACAAGAATTTAGAAAAATTACAAAAATTAAATAATTGAAATTAATCCAAATTAAAAATTAAAAACAATTTTTGCACTAGGTCAATTTAAAGGATTTTAAATTTGTTTTACCTAAAACTGTAACGTGATATTGAACACAAGTACAGGATCCCGTCGCTGCTTCCAATTATGTTGGAAAATGGGTTATTGGTAGGGCAGGTAGGTACCTACACCTAGCAACAAGCCACTAACCTCCACCTAGGTACAGTTAGGTCTCAGTAAATTAATCCCAGCTCAACCCTTGGTAGCTTGGCAACGAGCGTCAAGGCTTAACTTAGGAGACAAAGTGTAAAGCATTCAAATATCACAAAACAGTAATTAAATAAAACACAGGAAACAGTTTAAAAATCCAAAACCAATTTATAAAAATAGCTTATATTTTTATCTTTAAAATGACACAAAAACGATTAAAATCGGTTCAGGGGAACCGGAGATATGAATTTTTAAAGTATTATTATTTTCTAGCGCTTAGAAACAAAAAGCGCCAATCGGGTCATCTGGTTGCACCAGGACCGGGGCAAAGTCAAACTTTCAGGCCGACCGCGATGGAGCCCTGCTCGGCTACAAGTCGCGGGAGGCCTCGGTTAAAAAGTTACCTTCTGACTTAGTCTCTTTTTTGATGTTTTTCTTCCCCGGGACGAACCTGCCAGTTGAATCCGACCTCCTGGAGCCCTTGTCCGGATACGCGAAGTCGGTTTCCTCGGTGGTGATTTTTACCTTCGGACTTAGTCGTTTTTTCGAGATGAAAATCCTTCGACCGGGGTAAACCTGGATCTTGATCCGACGTCCGTGGAGCCCTTCTCGGATTCGATGGCTGGGAGGTCCCGGTCAACTTTTTACCTTCGGACTTAGTCTCTTTTTTGGATGTTTTTCTTTACCGGGACGAACCACGAAGTCAGGCCGGGTCGCGGTTGAGGCAAGCCGGCTAGAATTTCCGCATCGGGTCGGTCACTTTATGGAGCTTTTTAAAAAAAATTCTCCAATCTTTTCCAAACTTCTGGGGCTTCACCCAGATGTTCTTTCAAGGTTCTTTTGGGGTCCACAGCTCACCCCAAGGGTCCAGAAGTTCTGTGATGGTCCTTGGGAAGTGCGGACTTCAACTTCCAGAATGCACTTGGCGCAAACTCCTTTTTGGCCACTGGACAGTGGTCAGCTGGTCACTTTTTCAGGAGTTGGTGCAGGGGACTCTGGATAGCAATTTTTCACCTGTAGCAAACAGGGAGTCCCTCCTTGAACCAGTTGAAGCCAGGCAAAGTCCTTCTTGTGGTGAAGCCCAAGTGTGCAGCTGGTGCAGTCTTTCTGAGTGCAGGGTCCAGGTGCAGGCCAGGGGTCCAGCAGGGCAGTCCTTCTTCTTCTTTAGTTCCTTTCTTGTTGAATTCTGGAGGGGATCTGAGGTGTGGGGGCAGGTCTGCCAGTTTTATCCTTGCTCCTGGGTGAAAAGCAGGGGGACCCTGGTTCTCCAATCAGGGACAGGGTCGTCCCCCTGTGATGACCACTTCCTGGGAAGTGTGGCAAAAATCCATCCCAGAAGGCAACAGTCTCTAAAAATCCAACATGGATGAATCTGATTTTTGGAGGTTACATCTGTCTGAGCCCACCCACTGGTGTGGCTAAAAATCATAAACACACCCCTCTCCTGCCCTCTCCTAATCTAATCAAGGGGGCACCTAATTGTCTGGGGTTGCAGGATGTGGGGGTGTTGCTGGGTGCTGCAAATGTCCTTCTCTGCCTTTGAAGACCAGTTTGGCAGCCCTCCCCCTTCCTGCCTCACCATCTGCTGAGGGGAGATTCTCTCCCCCAAGCACATTCCTTTGTGTGAAGCCTGGCCACTTCACACCTAATCAAGGCAGCCTGGCAGAAGCTGCTGCAGGCTGGCCAATCAGAGCACAGCAGCAAAAACAATGCAGAGCTGAAATTGGCAACTTTTTAGGTAAAGTCTAAACTTTTTACCTGAACTAGTTATATTAAATCCAACAACTGTAAGTTGTAGGATTTATTACAACAATTAATTTGATACCAAATTCTTGGTATGCAACATTTAAGGAGACTTTAAAATTTAAAATAAAGTCTGCCCATTCTAGCCTATGAAGGCCATTTACTTCAATGAGGGAAAAACGAATTTGGCTGTTTTTACCTCACCAGGGCTTATAAATCTATTTTTATAAAGTCCCTGCTTATAGTTACATGGCACCCAGCCCTAGGGGCACATAGGGCACACCTTAGGGGTGACTTATATGTAAAAATAAGGTAGTTTAAGACTTTGGAAGTACCTTTAATTCCAAAGTCGAATTTTCATATAACTTTAATTTAAAAGCAGCCAGCAAGGCAGGCTTGCTTTTAAAATGACACTGGGCACCTCAGCAGTGCACCTAGGTGTGCACCACCTATTCTGTGGTCCCTAAACCTACATGCCCTACCATATACTAGGGACTTATAGGTAGGTTAACTTAGCCAATTATAATTAGCCTAATTTGCATATCCATTTTACACAGAGCATTGGCCCTGGGACTGGTAAGCAGTACCCAGGGCACAGCCAAGAGTCAGTAACCACCAGTACCTATCCAGAAAGAGTGGGGGTGATCAGGCAAAAAAAAAGGACTTTCCTACACAGGGTGTGGAGGAAAGGAAAGATGGCAGTATGGGTTGGAGGAAGAAATTGATACATGCAGACTGTAGAAGAGGAGAAGGCACATTGATCTAGTAGCATTAGAAAAGATCTGGTGGTTAGTGGCACGTGAACTGATGCTAAAAAAGGATTGTAGGAGAGAGTATCTAATGTGTGTGGGGAATACGGCAGAGGAAAAGACCCTATGGGATGGAGCCAGTGGGCGTGGCCGGAGTATGTGAGGGTGCTGTAGGCAGACACCAGTTGAATAAACTAACCCAGAAGAAAAGACAGCAGACGATTATGATGGAGGATCGTCATATTGGCATAGTTTGGCAGAGGAAGCTTAGTTGACCAGGGCAGAGAGTACACTCTGGAAAGGCAAGAACAATAAACTATGTGATTGTGGCATGTGGCAGATGGCTTTTTTTGTGCTCTCATGAAAGCCGTTGTAAAGAAGACAAAGGTATTTCCATGCGGATTCTCTGTGCCAGGCCATAACATAAAATCAAGGAGTGCATCATGAGTTTTGGGGGCTCAGTGACACTGAATTATGTAGAGCTTTCAAACAGACCGTTTGAGCAGAGCACTGCTTACTTCACAGCATTATTATTCATAGCAAAAATTTAAGATCCAGGGCCTGACCTCTGCTTTTCAGGCTCTCTGACTTCTGGGAAGGTTGGAAGAGTTATGCAGATGGTCCAAATCACTCAACACTTGGTAAAAACACGTACTTGGTACTGCTCTTAGAAATAGACTGAGTGTGTGTAGATGACTCCTTGCCTATAATCCTAGAAGGCAGTGTAGATGTCAGCATGCCGATTAAAGGGAGTCACATAACCTGTCACATAAAGGGAGTCACATAACCTGAGTGGAGGGCTTTAGTTACAAAACATTTGTTTTAAATCAATCTCTCCAATTCAGATGCCTTGACACTTCAATGTGCAGTGGTCTGCATGTTTTCTTCCATTACGCGTTGTCAGGGCCCTCCCTACCTTGCAACGTTTCTGTTCCTTTAATGCAGCTTGTTTTCTACTTCAAGAAACCCCCTTTTGGTTTTTTCATTTTATTTTTTTCCAAAAAGAAAAAGACAAGTCATACATATTGCCTCGGATTTTAAGATTTGGCGAAAACCCATTTGAGACTTTCAACATAAATACAATGCACTTCAAAACATAAGAGGTGGTGCTGAAAAGCACAGGGTAAACATGTATGTCAGATATATAAAATGTTAATAGTTCCTACTCAGGGGGTACACTCATGACTCTCAATGGATCTGGATGCCTGCACAGTAGTTGGGTCCTAGATTTATGTGTGTGTGTGTGAGAGTGGTGTGCTAGTTGTATATGGTAATGTGAATGTGGAGGGTTCATGTGCTTGGTCCTCTTATTATCAGGCATGATAAGGTTTTATATGAGTAATGCAATAAGGGAATGCTTTTCTGCTAGGCAAATTTTTGTTAACGATGACCTGACTCTGCTTGTGTTGCAGGATACTACTAACCTATGTGCTTACCTGACTACTGATTGCTTAGCAGAGTACTAGTAACCTGCATGATGATCTGACAGCTGCTTGTATAGCAGGGTATTACTGGTGCATGTTATTTTTGGTCTAATTATGTTTTATGCAATACAGTTTATTTTTACATAACTTTTTGTGAAGTTTTCTTTGTGGTGTATTTACTGTGTCACTAGTGTTGTATGTGTTCTACAGATGCTTTACACATTGCCTCTGGGATAAGCCTGACTGCTCGTACCAAGCGGGTCAACAGGGGTTATCTTGGGTGTGAAGCACTCATGCCCTGACTAGATTGGTGGTCTCTGCCAGGCTGAAGTGCCTATCCTAGCCAACCAGGAACCCCCTTCTTTAACCCACCTCATTTGATACTTTTCTCCTTAACGTTCAACCGAATTCCTTTTTGTAAATGGGGCAAATTATCAAAATAACTGTTATTCCAAATTGTTAAAAACTGCATTTTCTTCAATGTGCGCATTTTCTTGCTAATCGGAATCTCTGTAAACAGTCCGGCTACCTTTGAGTCTAGTACGTGCTAAATAAATCTATAATAAATAAATAAAGCTTAGCAATGTAGACCCCATCTAAACCCAAATTTGTGATCTTTCGGCCAAGCTGTAACGTAAAACCTGAGGGTATGCAATTTCTACATCCAGACGCTTGAATTAATATATATATTTTTTTTTTTTATCAGTGAAAGCTTCAGATACTGGCAGTACATTTTGACCATATATTTAGTATCGAGAATCAACAGAGTATTTAATAAGTAAAAACAATCATTAACTTACATTCCATGTGCTAAAGTACACATTTCTTTTATTCGTACACCTGAAATGCTCAGCATTTCACACAAAGATTATATTGTGAAACTACCTTTAGGTATGTACTGTTTAACGTGCATCTAGTTATACTTCAATATCGTGCGACACTGTGTGTTACTCTATAGGCATTGTACTCTCATGGATGAACTATCAGGCTGAATTTGTGCTGTACCTCCCTGTGCTAATGCCATTGCTTGTTGTAAGTGTGTTTATGTTTTTTTGCTGAAATTGACAGCAACTAATAAATATTATATTTAAAAAATACTTGAATACCGTGGAGAATTTGTAAGGTTTTTTTTAATCAACACAGCAAAAATGAAAGCACTTTGAGCACTAATTTAAGAACACTTACACTGGTTGTGGTTTTCAGTTTGCCTAATGTAGCTCTGTGCTGACTGATTAGAAGGGCTGAGGCAGAAGAAGGCTGACGAGGGTGGTGAGAGAAGCTGCTATATGCTGAAGGATAGTTCCAGTGGCCTGGCCACGAGGAGGGGTAAGTAACAGTGGAGAACTTGGGGCTGGACCAGTCCTTCTGAAGTGGGTGTTTTATATAATAGGTGAGTCTGGAATAGTGTCACGGGCGTGTAGCGGGTACTCTGAGTGACTATTTGCAGAGCTGGTCACAGTTTATATCTGGAACATTCAGCAACAGAGGCATTTGTTTCTGAATGGGATAACTTTGTTGGTCAAGAGTTTTTATTTGCATTCAGCTGGTTGATGATTTGCCAATAGAGCACTTACAATTCAATATCTAATGCAAAAGGAGAGGGTGATAAGAATAAAGAGTACGAAAAAAGAGAGTAATAAATACAAAGGTATTGTGTTTGCCACGTGTGCTGCGCTGAGCCCAGATAACACCAGTATGTATCCTCAACTGCAGGGAGTAGCACTGCACAAGGAGGAAAGGAGAGCCTCTGCACCCCTGGAAATGAAACACAAGATGAGAGCAGAGAAAGACGGGCATTACCTGCATCCATATATGCCAACATTTGCGAAGCCGAAAGTGAGAGATTTAAAAAAAATATATATATATCGGGACAATGTATTTCCCTCACTGACTTCTATAGAAGCAAAGGCAATTTCAGGCAGGAGACAGCCAAAATTCAGCCATTTTCTCCCGGCCGGAACCGGGTCTGTTAGCATGTAAGTGCATCGGAAAAAAAGCAAGGAGGAGGATTGTGCTGTTTCCTTTGGAATGGGTGCAAAGTTGGTGTGACTCCTTAATTCTAACTTGCTGGTCTATACTAGCGCTTCTTTTCCCCATGGGGGAACCTTCACAGGACCGATGCCTTGCCTTACCCTAGGATGTTCGGTTCATGTACCGTTCTTCGGTGGCTTTCTTCTCCTACCTAACACCTGGATGCTGCTTGCCTGAATTAGCTTAAACCCTGAAGATGCGCCTTATTTTGAAGCACCTTGCATCTTGTAAGGAACTCCGCATCGACCTCTTGTTGACTTGGTTGATCTTAAGTCCAGTATCAGGACACCGCTGGGTACCCATGCATTTAATACGCTTTGTAAACAAACCGCTTGACATAAGTCACATGACTGGGGAACGCCTTTCTGCAGTAACAAGTTGGGAGTTCACTGCATGTGTGACCCCTACTCGAACCCCGTCCACATCATATACTATTACTGATATCAAGTCAGAAGAAGCTTACTTGGATTGGGTGGGAAGAGTGTGCAGCTTTTACAGTGTATGATCTCCTTCACCACTGGCATGTCAGGAGGAATCGGTGGGGGTACTATCCCAAGGCCCGGCATCATGGGGTTGATGGGAGGAATTCCAGTCATCATTCCAAGAGCAGGATCAAAATCTAAAACACAAAAAAACTAATGGAAACTCTAACAGAAACACAAAGAAAATAAAAGTTTTGTGTTGCGCTTATGCATGCTTTTAGATGAACATGAGGCATAAGGACAGGCACTTCTAGAACATTACTGTAACATTAAATTAAAACAAGCCAAAAATCTGGAAGGAGAATTCGAAATGAAAGCAAACATTTGGACTCTTCATATATTCAGGTTTGACATGCCAAAGAGCGTCATTTAAAGTCTTTGGGAGTGTGGAGAGAAATCGAAACGTCCCAAATCATTTAAAAGAAATTCACAATCATTATTAAAAATTACCGTGCGTTTGCAGGATACAAGATGAAAAAAGGTGTGCCTCAACAGGATGCGTCTGGCCCCCTGATAGCATGGAATTTATACACAAATGGATTGATGGGCCAATCACATGAAAACTAGGATTCACAAGTCCTACTTCAGGCAGACTGACACTGTCAGTGAACGAATTACAGCGTCTGCCTACCATATCTCTGGCCCTCCACGTCTCACTACAAGATCACGTATAGGCTGTCAGGCGAAGCCGGGAGGAAAATCCCCAAAAACAGATAATATTTAGCATTTTTAATCCCCACATGAATATTTTTCCGAGTCTAAGAGGTGCTCCAAGGAGTTTCAAATCATGCGAGTCTAACACCACTGATTCTGTTTTTGTCTTTTTAAATAGGTCAACCATTAAGACACCCATTGTCTTTGAGCAAGACAATTAATCAGGGACATGTAGGGATAACTGTGATAAGATAATTAGGGTCCCACCACACCAAGGTCTCAGGAGTCATGCATCTGCTCTTAAACGTCTCCATGGTCGCCATCAGTACAGTCCTGAGACTTAATACATAATTTTTAGTTTTCTCCGTCATCCAATCTCACTGCCTCGATTAATGCCACCTTTAACATCTGAATTAGTCTTTGACCTAATTGAATAATCCAGGCACATTAGGTAATGCAATATCAACTGCAGCATCATGATTAGTTGTGGAAAAATAAAGCAAGATTTGCTTCAGTCTTTTAAAAATGAAAAATTACTGCATTAACGGAAGGTCCCACCTGTCTTTTGATAGCAAACTCTAGATATCACAATTATTGACAGGAAAAATCTGGAAATTGTCAATTCCTCTTTTGTTGGGCAGTAATGCATCGTAATGACCAAATTCTGTCACCATCCAAGGACTAAACCAAAGAAGAGGCTTCAATTTTAACTCCATGACTAATCTGCAACATATTTCAAAGAGACAGTTCTTCATTTAGAAAACAGTAAAGAAGTTTCCTAAGGAAAATAACTGCTTATTCACAGACAGAGCGCAGACACCAGCTAACACAAAAGACAATAGAAAAGCTAGAAATGGAAACACACCCTTTGTCCTACTTAATAAATAATGACACAGTACAGTAGCAGGTGAGATAAAAGTGAACAAATGTTACAATGACCAACAAAATTAATTTCAAACTGAATTCATTAACCATGCAGAGGATTCAATCCAATCAATGCAACTATCATAAAACATCAAGAATAAACTGTCATCACAAAGTGTTGCATTCAAAGCATATTTTGTAAAAGTTTGTAAATTCACTTTGACTAATAAAGGCAGGCATAAAGAAATATCACAAAGAGAACGCAAGAGTAATGAGGACTGATGAAGTTTTCAATGTGGGTTTTGTTCCCTGTGCAATTTTTGTTTTGCACCAAGCAATGTACAGTGCCATCTAAATGTGGCGTGTAAGATGTCATAAATTACGAATTTCAAGAACCGCATACTTACTATACTGATTATGAGATGTACTATGGTTTTCAAAAGCATGCAATCACATGCATCCAATCATAAATTCTATTGCCTTCTAATGCAAAGCAACAACCACCCGAGAACTCTCAAAGATAACCTTCAGTTTGCACGATTTATTTGGAATATATAGGAACAGTATATAAAAGATCTCTTTGCAAAACTCAGACGTCCTCTGTAACAAACATAGAAAAAGGGCATGCAAAACCAGTGGTTAAAAGAGAAAGACACAACTTTGTACTCACAGTGTAACACGTCTAAAACACGAACGAACAATAAAGGTATTATATAGAATGGGTGACTTTCCTTGGTCTAGTTAAGGAGGATATCCACAAATTCCTTGTATCAAAATAGGGCGTAATGGTGTTAAAATCTGACACAATTAAGAGCTTTTTGGGGGGATCCCCAAATCGAAAATGGGACTCTGAGCTGAGCAGGCCCAGTTCATGCAGCGGTTTGTTTTTCAACATTCATGTGGAATGCAGCCGTTCGCTGGACCAAAAACACAACAGCATAGCCAATTTCCTGGAAAACGGAAAACGTTTGACCAATGAGGTAATAGATGGCCCGGTTCAATATTATTGGAGGTTCAGATAAAAAATAACAAATACATCAACGTATAGATTAAATGGAAAACAGGCATTGGTAAAATGGTGCGATCGAGCTATCCGAATCCACCTACCTGGAAGTGAGCTCCTCTTGATTGAAAATGACATTCTCATTATTTGATGTTTTAGAGGAAACAGAACTGATGGATGAAAGGAAATTACATTTGACGAATTCTCGCAAAACTCTCAAAGCCACATGCTGGGAAGAGAATTTCCACCCAGCTGAAACATGCTCAAAATGAAGATTTTGGCAGGTAATGGTAAACGGCATTGTAACAAAAATTATATGTTTAAAGTTAAATGTTCAAATAGTTAGCATAGAATGAAATGACAAATATTTCTAAGCTTAAAATCCTTCCCGGGACAGTGACAACGATATTTCAAACATATTACGAGAGACTACAGTATGTATTACTTTTCCAGTAACAGTTTAGAGGCCTATTCTATTGAGAACAGAAATGGTGACAGTAGTAATTATTCTAAGTAAGGAGCCAGGTTTGTGTTCATGCAAGCCTGAGCTAAGGAGATTAACTGAGTGCTTATAGGCGCCGGGTTTAGGTCCTTCTCTAATTTTACAATTCTAACATGTCCTAAACATTTCCTTGAGACTTGTCACCAATGGACAGAAACCATTCCCTCGACTTTTGACAAGTTAAAGGTGATCACACTGGAGGCTAGGAAAAACATTTGAAATAGACCCATATGTAGGAAGAAAATATGCCTGCGTAAATAAAGAAACGTGTCATAGGCATCTATAGCCATTTCGTATTTACATGCTCCTTAATGTATTTAAACCAAGGTAGTCAACTGCCCTCATCAAATTGAAGTAATTACACTCCACACTAGTTATGAAGTGAAAGGAAAGCAGCCAATTAACCCAAAGGAGAAGAAGAAAGTGGTAAAACAGTTTCTCGTTAACATGCCAGCTGATGTAATTGCTAACCAGAGAAAATTTTACTTGTGCGAATTAGGTATTGTGACATAATTATGATACATCTCAGAATATATTTAATATAGTAAATGCATATTTACACCTGTTTTAAAAATACATATTTTTTTAACAGGTACTTCAGCAGGAGTGAGACAAGTCAGGCATCATCTTACTACGGCTCATATGGAAAGAGAGGACCGCCAGTCTTGACTACAGACATGAGACGACCAAGGTTACCTCCCGTGCACACAAAAGGACAAAGTTTAGGTGGTTCCTCCAGAAGTTATATACTCAAAATACCCACTCCAACAGGGAGCTTATTAGAAGATAACAGCAAGAGATCTCCCTGGCTTGAATGAAGAGCAGGCCTTACTGCTGATTAAGGCGGCTTGTTTTCTTAAGCAGATGGACAAAAATAAGAATCCCTAGATGGATGGGATACCAGTCAAACTGTACCATACAATATCAGATACTCTACTGGAAATTACGTGAGGTGCTATGGAGGGCCTTTGAGAACACACAGCTTCAGCAACCCACAAGGGAGACACTCAAAGTAGTGACTCAAAAACCTGAGAAAAATCCCACAGACTGTGGATCATACGCTTAATATAGGTATGAAATACTTATTGAAGTGGCTGTAGGAAGTTTGCTAAGGCACCCTTTCAGTTGATTTAGCCAGACTAGTCAGGAGCAATACCACGTAGAAACACAATCAACCCAAGAAGAATGGTGCATATACATTCATTATTAAGACCAAGTGGGGACGATTATGCCACAGCAGCATTAGATATAGAAAAAAAACTTTAAATACGGTGGTCTGGGAATATGTGTTTAAAGTGTTGAGGAAGTTTCATTTCAGCCTGACCTGGGAGATGTTGGTTGCATCTGGCTACCTTACAGTTTCCATGTGCCAGGGTCAAAAGTGGGAAATACATTTGAAAGAAACTAGTTAGGGAGTGGGACAGGGGTGCCAATTAGCCAATCTTTTATTTGCCTAACTGATTGGAGCACATTCAGCAGTTCCGGGGAAGGATGCCAAGAGCTTGGAGAGGTTTTTGGACTACAAGAAACAACTGATCTAAATCAAGTATACTGTTCCCATAAGCACTATTTGGAGTAAATAATAATGCCATTCTAGATCTGGGGCTTATTTGGCACACACAAAGCATAAAATATTTAGGGATTTGAATTGCTTTTGCTGAAGGGGATAGGATAAACCTCGATATTTGATGAGTATTGGAAGAGATCAGGAAATCAATACCATTTTGCTCCACCACCTGACGTGTCTCCGTGAGCAGGAAAGAGAATGAGTGTATGTCTAGATACACTGAAGATACCAAATGCAAAAGGTAGATTGGGCTTCTTGGACTTCGATTACCACTAGATGGCTGCTGAAATGCAGCATTTAGCATATTGGCAAGTGAAGCCCCCAACCAAGAGACTAGACTTCTTCCCGGATGTCACAGAGATGTGAACCTAAGTTATTTAATTTTGTTGCAAATCCCTTAAAGTTAATATTTAGCTCTACACGCCTAAAATCTGAGAATGGGCCAAGAGAACAATCTTAAGACTTGTTCTGTTTCACACTAGTGTACCCCTATAGAAACACCCAAGGATGGCAGCCCTATAAAGATGGCTGGCTGGACTGAAAGGGGTTGTTTATTGATGGGACAGCTTTATAGGAAGGAACTGTTTCTTACAATTGGGAAGACTAGGAGCAAATTTAGGATTTCCTGAGGTCAGTTCCTTTTCTATGCTCAATTGGTTGTCACAATTAGTACATGCTGGAATGGATTCCCAGGCAGAAGACATGAACTGAGCACACTGTCAAAACTGATCCAACAGCAAGCAGGTTGTGTGGGTGAACCTCTGCACTTCAAAGTGCTCTACGAGGAGAGCAACAAATGGGGCACCACCTTATAAGACTCCAATGGAATGGTGAGTTTGAAGACCACTTATATGACATGGAATGGAACAGTACTTGTCTATATCATGCAATGTATGAGCAGTGCTCGCTTTATACTCGCACATTGGAAATTTCAGCATTGGGTACACAACACACCTACACTTATGCATTAAGTATATCCACAGAGCTTTAGGACTTGTCCCAGATGTACTGATGCACAAACAGACTTAATATGAATGACCTGGAGATGTCAGGCCGTGGAACAGGTTTGGGCTGCAATAATGGAAAAAACAAGTGGAACTGTGGAAAAAATGTCCGCTGTAAAACTACATTTTGTAGCTTCACCCAAGACAGAAAAAGAAAAAAAACCACACAGTGTATATTTCTAGCACTATGTATACTTTTAGCCAAAAGATGTGTTGTTACACACTGGCTACTGCTTGCTGGTCCGAATTTTTAAAAATGTCAAAAAGGTGTTGGGAATGGTCAGTTGCGGAGGAACTTAGAATGGCAATGGTCCATCATGATGAAAAGCTTGAAGATGGTCCTAGAGACTGGACGAGCTCCTGCAGGAGTTTGGGAGAAGCAGGATTCGTTAGTCTAACCCCTCAAATTATTAATGGCAATGGCCACTGCTTATTTTATTGAATGTACTTTGTGAGGTTCTCCTAAAACGCCCAAAAACTAAGTATCTCAAAAAATCACAAACTGAAGGATCAGGCATCAAAAGTTGGCAAGGGTGTGTCGTTTTGTGGTCCTTCCACTTGCATTTCATAGCTCTTTGGTGTGTAAACCTGTTCATTAAACGTCCGATTATGCTAAGAATTCAAGGCAACCTTCTGTGGCCTTCTCTGTGGGGGCATTTTCCCCTTCTGGGCCAATTAACTTCTCGTTTGACTGGAATTTTATCGGCAGATGACTAAACAATACCTATAAATGTATATCCTCTAGTTCTATAAATCACTGAGTCAGAAGGTTGGGGGAGTAAAATGAAGAAATGTGAGGGGAAGGGACAAGGCTGCAATTTAATATACAAGCAAGTGCAGAAACAGCATGCAAAGAAATGAACATTTACACCCCGCCACTTTCAAAGTTCACCAGCCAACACTGCATTGGTGAAGAGAAGTTTCACCCAATGTGGCTTTGAATTTCAGGCCCACCAGAGGCAATTGAAGGTTGTACAAGTAAACGTTCCTCAAAACATTAGTCAGACAACACTCATAGTCAATTTATTGACAGGACAGACATTGGTGCCACAGAAGATGAAAACCTGAAGTAGTCTGGACATAAGTTAGATAAAAATATTTATTACCCATTCTTTGAATATTTCAACGATTGACTGGGTTACATCCCCAAGAAAAAAGACAAACAAGCTACTTACCTTCGGTAATTCTATTTTTGGTGGTTGCTCTATCTAATCACATATTCCTCACCTTTGGATTTTCACAGGCGCCAGACTGGAGCCAGAAACATTTCCTGCAACAGCTTTCACGCACCTGTGTGTGGGATTGTTAGAATCCGTAATGGCCTCATCCAATAGTGACAGTGCGGGCCTTCAGACCTATCAATAGTCAACCCTCTCTAACATTCACTACCATTTGTAGGCCGATGACACAAAATTGTATTTGAAAATATCCCACCCGAAGACATCAAACTGCTCAACTGCACCCTAAAGGACACCCTACAATGACTGACCAGCAATCGCCTCATGCTTAACATACTCAAAACTGAATTACTCCTGTCACCTAGCACAATAATTCTGCCCCCATAGAAGTTTGTCTCAAACAACTTAATGCTCTCAACTGCACCCCACATGTGATCGATTCCACTAGATCACTAGGTATAATGTTGGACACATGCCTGAATATGCAAAGTCATATCAGTACCACCACCAGAGAAGCCAACTACCAACTAAACATACTAAGAAAATCAAACCTTTCATGCCCCCAGCTGACTTTCAGTTAGCAAACCCCTAGTTATCTCTGGTTTAGACACCAGGAGAGCTACCCTTGCTGATTTATCTAAAGTAAAGGTGGCTCCACTAAGGGCCACATTGCACTCAGCTGCTAGGCTCATCACTGGATCCAGTAGATTCAACCACATTACACCTGACCTCAAGCATATGACATGGCTTCCGTTCGAAGCTGGAATCCAGTTGAAGATAGCTTGCATGACACAGAAGGCCCTGCACAACAACACCCTGTCTACCTGGCCAAAAAAACTTGAACTATCTGATGGTAGTTGACCTTCACAAAACTCTAACTCCCTACTGTTGAAGCCACAGAAGTTCAACAAAAAAAAAAAGACCTACAACCGCTTCTTTTCCGGTCTAGCCCCAAGAATATCTAACGCTCTACTGCCAGAAATCAGGAGAAACCCCTTCACTACTTTCTTCAAATAAGAAGTAAAGCTTATGATGAATTGAGTCCTTCACTAGCTATCCTCGATTAGTCAGCATGATCTTTTTCATGTGGACTCCTCGGGATCTTAGATCTACGAAGCAATCCTGGGATATTGTACCTGTATTTATAAGTTGCTTTACTCCCTACATTTTCTTTCCTACTTCTTCTCTTGTATGTTGGACTTATATGCTACATGTACAGTGCTCTTCCACCCTGAAGGGTCATGCTTGCGCTATATCTCTTGTATGTTTGACTTGTATGCTACAAATACAGCACTCTGACACCCTTTAGGGTCATGCTCGTGCTAAATAAAAACCTGCAAATAAATAAAAAAATAACCTCCACTGAACGAGGAGGAGGGATAGTTGGTGAGGAATCCATGGTTAAAGTATCTACCAGAAAGAGTAATACCAAATATACATAATGTTAGAAATGGGGTCTTTGGTTGACAGTCAGGTTACCCCCTGTTCAAGCAAGGACCCTCACTCTAGTTAGGATAAAAGAGAATCACCCTCAGCTAACCCCTGCTTACCCCCTTGGTAGCTTGGCAGAGCAGTAGGCTTAACCTCAGAGTGCTGGGCGTAAAGTATTTGTACCAACACACACAGTAACTTAATGAAAACACTACAAAATGACACAACACCAGTTTAGAAAAATAGGAAATATTTATCTAGACAAAACAAGACCAAAACGACAAAAATCCAACATACACAAGTCAAGTTATGATTTTTTTAAGGTTTAAAATAAAAAGAGTCTTTAGGTAGTTGTAACAACACACTAGCGCTGCTAGCGTGTAAATGTACCTGGTTTGCGGCAAAAATAACCCCGCACGGGCGGTGTGCGTCGAAAATAACCCTGCACGGGTATATGCGTTGAAAACAGCTCGGCTCGGCGAGGCGCGTCGAAAAAGCCAGCCACGCGACGGTCCGAAGTCCCGCGGCGCTGGTTGCGATCTCTCAGCCTTCGTCAGCGATGCTGCGCGTCGTTTCTCCTGCTCCGGGCGTCGATTCTCCGGTCGCGTCTCCAGCGGCGTCGTTTCTCAGCTGCGGAGCCTGCGTCGCGTCGTTTTCTCAGCCGCGATCGGATTCGCGTCGATCTTTTCTCCGCACGGTGCGCGGTGCGTGTATTTTTGTCCTTAGGCTGCCAGCCTCTCCTTTCAGGGTCCCAGGAACTGGAAGGGCACCACAGAGCAGAGTAGGGGTCTCTCCAGAGACTCCAGGTGCTGGCAGGAAGAAGTCTTTGCTATCCCTGAGACTTCAATAACAGGAGGCAAGCTCTACATCAAGCCCTTGGAGATTTCTTCTTCAAGATGGAAGGCACACAAAGTCCAGTCTTTGCCCTCTTACTCTGGCAGAAGCAGCACTGCAGGAAAGCTCCACAAAGCACAGTCACAGGCAGGGCAGCACTTGTTCCTCAGCGATCAGCTCTTCTCCAGGCAGAGGTTCCCCTTGATTCCAGAAGTGTTTCTAAAGTTTGTAAGTTTGGGTGCCCTTCTTATACCCATTTTAGTCTTTGAAGTCACCTTCCTTCAAAGGGGACTCACACCTTCTTGTGAAATCCTGCCTTGCCCAGGCAAGGCCTCAGACACACACCAGGGGGCTGGAGACAGCATTGTCAGAGGCAGGCACAGTCCTTTCAGATGAGAGTGACCACTCCACCCCTCCCTCCTAGCAGAGATGGCTAATCAGGAATGCAGATCACACCCCAGCTCCCTTTGTGTCACTGTCTGGTGTGAGGTGAAAAACAACCCAACTGTCAACTGACCCAGACAGGGAATCCACAAACAAGGCAGAGTCACAGAATGGTTTAAGCAAGAAAATGCTCACTTTCTAAAAGTGGCATTTTCAAACGCACAATCTCAAAATCAACTTTACTAAAAGATGCATTTTTAAATTGTGAGTTCAGGGATCCCAAACTCCACCTGTCCATCTACTCTCTAGGGGAATCTACACTTTAATCATATTTAAAGGTAGCCCCCATATTATCCTATGAGAGAGAGACAGACCTTGCAACAGTGAAAACGAAATTGGCAGTATTTCACTGTCAGGACATATAAACCACATTACTATATGTCCTACCTTATCCATACACTGCACCCTGCCCTTGGGGCTACCTAGGGCATACCTTAGGGGTGCCTTACATGTAAGGAAAGGGAAGGTTTAGGCCTGGCAAGTGGGTACACTTGCCAAGTCGAATTTACAGTGTAAAAATACACATACAGACACTGCAGTGGCAGGTCTGAGACATGATTACAGAGCTACTTATGTGGGTGGCACAACCAGTGCTGCAGGCCCGCTAGTAGTATTTGATTTACAGGCCCTGGCACCTCTAGTGCACCTTACTAGGGACTTACTAGTAATTCAAATATGCCAATCATGGATAAACCACTTACATACAATTTAAACAGGAGCACTTGCACTTTAGCACTGGTTAGCAGTGGTAAAGTGCCCAGAGTAACAAAAACAGCAAAATCAGAGTCCAGCACACATCAACAACCTGGGGAACAGAGGCAAAAAGTTAAGGGAGACCACGCCAAGGATGAAAAGTCTAACACGTGTCCCCCCCAGCTAAAAGTGGGGAGCAACTACCCAACCTCATGGGAGTTCTCATCACTAAGGCGGAAGAACCTGGACAGACCATCAGCATTGGCGTGTTCTGTACCGGGTCGATGTTCCACCGTAAAGTCCATCCCCTGTAGGGAAATGGACCACCTCAACAGTTTTGGGTTCTCACCCCTCATCTGCATTAACCATCTGAGGGGTCTGTGGTCGGTCTGAACTCGGAAGTGAGTCCCAAACAAGTAGGGTCTTAGCTTCTTCAGTGCCCAGACCACAGCAAACGCTTCACGTTCTATGGCACTCCACCTACGTTCCCTGGGTAGTAACCTCCTGCTAATGAAGGCTACGGGTTGATCTAGGCCCTCTTCATTCAGCTGTGAGAGTACTGCTCCAATACCATGCTCTGAGGCGTCTGTCTGTACAACAAACTCCGTGGAGTAGTCAGGTGCCTTCAGCACCGGTGCTGTGCACATGGCAGCCTTCAGGGCATCAAAAGCGCTCTGGCAAGCCTCTGTCCAGATCACTTTCTTGGGTTGCTTCTTAGAAGTCAACTCAGTTAAGGGGGTAACAATGGTACCATATCCCTTAACGAACCTCCGATAGTATCCTGTGAGACCTAAAAAGGCTCTCACTTCAGTCTGGGTCTTGGGAGGCTCCCACGCCAGAATCGTGTCAATCTTAGGCTGTAGGGGTGCCACCTGGCCACTCCCCACCTGGTGTCCTAAGTACACAACAGAACCCTGCCCTATTTGGCACTTGCTCGCCTTAATAGTGAGGCCTGCCTTCTGCAGGGCCTCTAACACTCTCCAGAGGTGTTGCAGGTGTTCCTCCCATGTGGAACTAAACACAGCAATGTCATCCAGGTAGGCGGCACTGAACTCATCCAGTCCTGCCAACACCTGGTTGACCAACCTCTGAAAGGTGGCAGGGGCATTCTTCATCCCAAAGGGCATCACATTGAAGTGGAAGTGCCCATCGGGGGTAGAGAATGCTGACCTCTCTTTTGCCCCTTCAGTTAAGGCAATCTGCCAGTACCCAGATGTTAAATCAAACGTACTGAGGTACTTGGCAGCTCCTAACCGATCAATGAGCTCATCAGCTCGGGGGATGGGGTGTGCGTCAGTCTTGCTGACCGCATTGAGACTCCGGTAGTCCACACAGAACCTAAGTTCTGGAGTGGCACCAGGAGCAGTAGCCTTTGGGACCAAGACCACTGGGCTGGCCCAAGGACTGCTGGAGTGCTCAATAACCCTTAGGGCTAACATCTTGGAGACTTCCTCCTTAATGCAAGCCCTCACCCTGTCAGTCACCCTGTAAACCTTATGTTTAACAGGTGTACTGTCCCCAGTGTCCACATCATGTGTGCACAGGTGTGTGACTCCTGGGATCAGGGAAAACAGTGAGGCGAACTGTCCCAGCACGTGGCGACAGTCCCTCTGCTGTTCCTCAGTCAGGGAGGGGGAGAGGATCACTCCCTCCACAGACCCATCTTTCTCTCCTGCAGACAGGAGGTCAGGAAGAGGCTCACTCTCTTCCTCCACCCCGTCATCTGTCGCTAGGAGCATGGATAGCTCAGTTCGCTCAAAGTGGGGTTTGAGGCGGTTGACATGTAGGACCCTCAAGGGGTTCCTGGGGGATTGCAAGTCTACCAGATAGGTGACCTCGCTCTTTCTTTCCACCACCTCAAAAGGCCCAGTCCACTTATCTTGGAGAGCCCTAGGCTCTACTGGTGCCATGACCCACACTTTTTGTCCAGGCTGAAACTCAACCAGAGTGGCATTCTGGTCGTACCACCGTTTCATGTCCTCCTGGCTTGCTTCCAGGTTCTCCTGAGCGAGACGCCTGAAGCGGGCAGTCTGGTTTCTTAGTGCCAGCATGTAGCTAAATACATCCTGGGGTGGTTTACTAGGAGCTTTCTCCAAAGCCTCCTTCACCAGACTGAGCGGTCCCCTCACAGGGTGGCCATAGATGAGCTCAAAGGGGCTAAAGCCAAGTCCCTTTTGAGGCACCTCCCTGTAAGCGAACAGAAGGCATGGCAAGAGGACGTCCCACTTACGCCTCAAGGGCTCTGACAGGCCCTGAATCATGCCTTTCAAGGTGCGGTTGAATCTCTCAACCAGACCATTACTTTGGGGGTGGTAAGGGGTGGTGAACTTGTAGGTTACCCCACACACCTTCCACAGAGACTTCATATAAGTGGATATGAAGTTTGTACCCCTATCAGATACTACCTCCTTGGGGAACCCCATGCGGGTAAAAACCCCCATCAAGGCACGTCCCACCACGGGGGCGGTGACCGTCCTTAGAGGAATAGCCTCTGGGTACCGTGTGGCATGGTCCACCAAGACCAGGATGAACCTGTTGCCCAGGGCTGTCTTGGGATCCAGAGGCCCCACAATGTCAATTCCTACCCTTTCAAAGGGAGTACTGACTACCGGTAAAGGTTGGAGGGGAGCTTTGCATTTCCCCCCACTCTTGCCACTTGCCTGACAAGTCTGACAAGATCTACAATAAGCAGCTGACTGCTTGTTCATCAAGGGCCAGTAAAAGTGGGAGCCAAGCCTCTTATAGGTCTTGTCCTGCCCTAGATGTCCTGCCAAAGGCACATCATGAGCCAAACCCAGTAGGAAGGTCCTGAAGCCCTGGGGTACCACCAGCATACGAGCTGACCCCGGCTCAGGAACCTTAGGCTCACTATACAGGAGGCCATCCTCCCAATAAATCAGGTGAGTACCTGGCGCCCCGCCAGCCGCCTGGGCTGCAGCCTGCTGCCGCAGTCCCTCAAGAGTAGGGCATTCCTTCTGCGCTGTGCAGAATACTTCCCTGGTGGGTCCCCCTTCCTGCTGCCACTGCGACAGCTCAGGGACCTCCCCCAGTTCAGCCACCTGTTCCCCTGTAGGTTCCGGGGCATCACCCTCAGGCTCTGCCTCCTCCCGGACCGTGGGAACTTCTGGGGCGGGTTTCCCGCGCCTCCTGCCTCTCCTCTTCTTGGCGGTCCCCTGGGCCACTGTTTCAGGCTCCAGGGGCTCTTGACTACCCTGATTGGCTGCCATAGACCGGGTGGATACGCATACCCACCCAGGCAGACCCAACATCTCCAAGTGAGACCTGTGTTCCACCTCCTTCCAAGGGGAATCCTCCAGGTCGTTGCCTAGCAAACAATCAACAGGCATGGTTGGACTCACAGCTACTTTCCAGGAACCTGAGACCCCCCCCCCATTCAAAGGGAACCTGCGCCACTCTGCAGAGGCGCTCAGAGTTGTCTACTGCAACTACTTGGTGAAGTACCTGGGGATCAATCTGCTCTTCAGACACCAGGTGACTCCTCACTGTAGTCACACTGGCTCCTGTGTCTCTCAGAGCCTCCACCCTCTGTCCATTGATGGTCACCCATTGCCTGTACTTCTTAGTGTTATCAGGCACTAGGTTTCTCTGGACCATCTCACTGTCCCCTAGTGAGACAAGGGTCATTTCTGCTGGTTCCCACCCACCTGAAACCAACTCCTCCCCAAGCGCTACACTGGCCAAACCCTGGGACGGTGCACCAGTGGGTGCCGGTGTACTTTTGGGGCATTTGGGGTCCCCCCTCACATGACCCACCTGGTCACATGAATAGCACTTACGTAGGGGACCACCTGCCATTGGCTTCCCTTTGGAGAACCATGGCCTCTTTTCACTGGGGGGTTGGGAATCCTTACCCTGGGAATCAGTTTGGGGCCCTTTAGAGAACTCATCCTGTTTGCCCTTACCCCCCCCTTTCTTCTGAGAGGGACCCTGCCCACCCTTGGCGTGGTCTCCCCCATACCTCTTTTGGACCCTGGTGCTCTCCCAGCGGTCCGCTTCCTGTGCAAGCTTCCTGGGGTCAGTCAGCTTGCTGTCAATGAGGTGCTGGCGCAGCTCTGGAAAACATAAACTGTACAAGTGCTCCCAAGCAATTAAATTGTAAAGCCCCTCATACGTGTTTACCTTACTGCCCTTCACCCAACCATCCAGTGACCTGCAACAAGAATCAACACATTCCAACCATGTTTGGGATTCCTTTCTCTTGTAGGATCTAAACTTCTCTTTGTACTGCTCAGGGGTGAGACCATACCTGGTAAGTAAGGCCTCCTTCATGGCAGGGTAGGTGAGACTCTGAGCATCCCCTAAGGCCGTCAGTGTGTCCCTCCCCTCTGCCTCAAAATGCTTCCACAAGGCTGCCCCCCAATGAGCTTCAGGGACCAGGTTCATGTGGAGAGCTGACTCATAACCCTTGAACCACAAGTAGATATCATCCTCCCTCTTATAATCCCTCACAAGGTCTTTTGGGATGTGTACCCTTCTCTCAGGCTGCACTGTAGAATTGCTGCCACCATCCCTACTGGACTGACTCCTCTGATCAATCTCTTTTAAACTGAGCTCATGAGCCATGTTTATCTTCCTTTCCTCAAGGGCCAGCTTTCTCTGTTCCACCTCAAGGGTCAGCTTTCTCTGTTCCACCTCTAGACTGAGCCTTTTCAACTCCAACTGGTACTCCCTCTCTGCCTGTCTGTCCTGTAACTCTCCAGGTGTCAGACTCTTGGAGGACACACTGCTACCTGCCCTGGAGATTCTCCCCTGAGACATAGCAGGCCCACCCACTACATCAGTGTGAGTGACTTGCAACTCCTCTTCCCCCTCTGGCTCCTCATCTGTGTGTCCCTCAGCTGCTTTGGCTGCCACCCAGGCCCTCAGCGCCTTTTGCAGCTCAACCTTCTTGGATGAGCTCTCAATGGGACAGCCAACATTCTTACAAAACTGCTTCAACTGAGCCACCTTGTAGCTCTCCAATTTCTCCAAATCAAAAGCAGTTTCAGCTAGGGCATCTCCAGACTGAGACATGATGAGAGGTTAAAAAGAAAATATGCACAGTTCCAAAAACAGAAAAGCAAGTTCTCAAATGAAGTTTCAGCAAAGTCAATCCCGGGATCAGTGAAAAAAAAAGAAACTGAATGCAGAAAAAAACAGTCCAAGTAAAAAACAAAAATCACAAGACTAGTAGTATGTGGTCACGTAGTGGTCTGAGATCAAAACAGTAGTGTACACTTAATTACTGTATGTCAAGTACAAATACAAGTCCAAATCCCGACCGCTGGTCACCAATGTTAGAAATGGGGTCTTTGGTTGACAGTCAGGTTACCCCCTGTTCAAGCAAGGACCCTCACTCTAGTTAGGATAAAAGAGAATCACCCTCAGCTAACCCCTGCTTACCCCCTTGGTAGCTTGGCAGAGCAGTAGGCTTAACCTCAGAGTGCTGGGCGTAAAGTATTTGTACCAACACACACAGTAACTTAATGAAAACACTACAAAATGACACAACACCAGTTTAGAAAAATAGGAAATATTTATCTAGACAAAACAAGACCAAAACGACAAAAATCCAACATACACAAGTCAAGTTATGATTTTTTTAAGGTTTAAAATAAAAAGAGTCTTTAGGTAGTTGTAACAACACACTAGCGCTGCTAGCGTGTAAATGTACCTGGTTTGCGGCAAAAATAACCCCGCACGGGCGGTGTGCGTCGAAAATAACCCTGCACGGGTATATGCGTTGAAAACAGCTCGGCTCGGCGAGGCGCGTCGAAAAAGCCAGCCACGCGACGGTCCGAAGTCCCGCGGCGCTGGTTGCGATCTCTCAGCCTTCGTCAGCGATGCTGCGCGTCGTTTCTCCTGCTCCGGGCGTCGATTCTCCGGTCGCGTCTCCAGCGGCGTCGTTTCTCAGCTGCGGAGCCTGCGTCGCGTCGTTTTCTCAGCCGCGATCGGATTCGCGTCGATCTTTTCTCCGCACGGTGCGCGGTGCGTGTATTTTTGTCCTTAGGCTGCCAGCCTCTCCTTTCAGGGTCCCAGGAACTGGAAGGGCACCACAGAGCAGAGTAGGGGTCTCTCCAGAGACTCCAGGTGCTGGCAGGAAGAAGTCTTTGCTATCCCTGAGACTTCAATAACAGGAGGCAAGCTCTACATCAAGCCCTTGGAGATTTCTTCTTCAAGATGGAAGGCACACAAAGTCCAGTCTTTGCCCTCTTACTCTGGCAGAAGCAGCACTGCAGGAAAGCTCCACAAAGCACAGTCACAGGCAGGGCAGCACTTGTTCCTCAGCGATCAGCTCTTCTCCAGGCAGAGGTTCCCCTTGATTCCAGAAGTGTTTCTAAAGTTTGTAAGTTTGGGTGCCCTTCTTATACCCATTTTAGTCTTTGAAGTCACCTTCCTTCAAAGGGGACTCACACCTTCTTGTGAAATCCTGCCTTGCCCAGGCAAGGCCTCAGACACACACCAGGGGGCTGGAGACAGCATTGTCAGAGGCAGGCACAGTCCTTTCAGATGAGAGTGACCACTCCACCCCTCCCTCCTAGCAGAGATGGCTAATCAGGAATGCAGATCACACCCCAGCTCCCTTTGTGTCACTGTCTGGTGTGAGGTGAAAAACAACCCAACTGTCAACTGACCCAGACAGGGAATCCACAAACAAGGCAGAGTCACAGAATGGTTTAAGCAAGAAAATGCTCACTTTCTAAAAGTGGCATTTTCAAACGCACAATCTCAAAATCAACTTTACTAAAAGATGCATTTTTAAATTGTGAGTTCAGGGATCCCAAACTCCACCTGTCCATCTACTCTCTAGGGGAATCTACACTTTAATCATATTTAAAGGTAGCCCCCATATTATCCTATGAGAGAGAGACAGACCTTGCAACAGTGAAAACGAAATTGGCAGTATTTCACTGTCAGGACATATAAACCACATTACTATATGTCCTACCTTATCCATACACTGCACCCTGCCCTTGGGGCTACCTAGGGCATACCTTAGGGGTGCCTTACATGTAAGGAAAGGGAAGGTTTAGGCCTGGCAAGTGGGTACACTTGCCAAGTCGAATTTACAGTGTAAAAATACACATACAGACACTGCAGTGGCAGGTCTGAGACATGATTACAGAGCTACTTATGTGGGTGGCACAACCAGTGCTGCAGGCCCGCTAGTAGTATTTGATTTACAGGCCCTGGCACCTCTAGTGCACCTTACTAGGGACTTACTAGTAATTCAAATATGCCAATCATGGATAAACCACTTACATACAATTTAAACAGGAGCACTTGCACTTTAGCACTGGTTAGCAGTGGTAAAGTGCCCAGAGTAACAAAAACAGCAAAATCAGAGTCCAGCACACATCAACAACCTGGGGAACAGAGGCAAAAAGTTAAGGGAGACCACGCCAAGGATGAAAAGTCTAACACATAATTTGTTCTTTTTATGCATATTTCTAATTGAGGAATACCCACATCTTATTAGATACACAGTAGTACCTCATCAAAGGCCATGGTTCTAAGGAGTGGGCTTTAGACCAGGACGTTCAGCAAAACTAACCTGGCAAAATGGCCCTCGGTGTGGAACATGAGAGCTGATACAGTAGTGCCAGGTAAAGGTGTGGAAAGACACCTGGGTAGCAGCATGGCAGATGACCACCAGTGGAACACCCCTGGCCAAAGCTACAGAGGTACCTTTAGCTCTGGTGGAATGAGCCCTAAGACCCTGAAGAGGCTCATTCTTGGCTAACGCACAGCATATTTTGATACAGAGAATGATCCATATTGAATGGGTCTGTTTTTAAACTGCACCTTCCCTTCTTTGGGCAGACAAATCCAATGAACAGTTGGATGTCCACCGGGCGCTCTTTAGTCCGATCAATATTGTAGTTAAGGGCTACTATGAGGTACAAGCAGTTAAGCTTCACCTCTACCTTGGAAGGATGAGGCGGAGAAAAAAAAAAAAACAACAGAAGTGTAATGGACTGTCCCAAGTGAAAGGACCCCACCACTTTCAGGAGAAATGATCGCAGAGTCCGAATTACCAACTTGTCAGGTAAGAAAGTGGCAGCACCTTTAGCAAACGGTTTCAGGATCAGCAACCTCCAAGAGCAACTGTGCTTAGACTCAAAAGGCATGCACATCAAGAATGCAAAGACCAATCAAAGGTTATACTGCAACATAATGAAAGGCACATGCGCAAGACTATTTGTAAACCCCTTTAAAATAACATACCACAGGTGACTTAAAGGAGGGCTGATCAGGCACATAGAGAAAGTCAGATAGGGCTGACTAGTAACCTTTCGCAAAACCCACAGGAAAGCCTTGTTTGGACAGCGACAGAACAAAAGAGTACATCCAAAAGTTTCACCTAAAGAGAATTGCCCGGATAGACTTTGCAATTTGCTTCAAATATTGCTTTGTGGCTAGTGTATATGGACTTGGAAGACAGGTGAAAAGAAGCCCACTATGACATTCACCACCTCTGTAGGCAGATCAAAACCATACAGCTGGCTCCACTCAATCTCCACACATGAAAGTAGAGGTTACAGAGGTTTGAGTGAAAATATCTCCCCTGCTGTTGGGACAGCAGGTGCTCCCAGAGAGGTAGAGGCAGTGGAGGGTAAATACAGTGTTTCAGCAGCTTGGAATACCAAACCCTCTGAGTGGAGTCCAAGTGGAGTGGTCTTCCTTGGAACTTGTGAAAGCAGCAGCAGAGGTGGGAATGCATATTGGAGACCAGTGTCCCAATGGAGGCACTACTCATCTCCTGAGGAACCTTCAAGTGGAAACTCCGCAGAGCAAAAGCATACTGAGCTTTCTCAGCTGTGACATATAGGTTTACCCAAGGCATGCCCCAATGGCGAATAGGTTTGCGCTATCTTCCAGGTGTAGACTCCAGCAACGTTTGACCAGATCACTTCTCCTGAACTCATCAGTTCTGACATTTAGGGGGCACACCAGGTGATTGACTGGAAGACCCCTTGCCACTTCAGCCAATGCTAAAGTCTCCGCAGTTCCTGTCACAGTACCTGTGACCCCACTCCACCTTGCTTCTGCAGTACAGTCATGTTTTTCCTTAGGACAGACAGGCTTGCTTTTGGCAATACAGGAAGGCCTTGAGCAAAAAACAAATAGCACACATTTGAATCTGACCCAAACATACCCTCAAGCCATCAGGAATTCTAGTATTGAGAAAAAAAGCACTGATGAACAATCTTTCCATAAGATTGCGTCTTAGTGCTCTCATACGATAATAACCAAGATTTAGCCAAATTCATCTCTGGATCCAAAATTGACATCTGGGACAGATGCAGAACTGGCATCTCTGAAGCAGAACCCGGCATCAAAATGGGCAGAACTGTGTGGCCTTCAGAAAAGGTGTGAAGGCATGGCCTTGTGCCAGCAGAGAGCCGGGTATAGGTCCAATGAAGTGAGTTGGTGCCAGGGCAGCCCCTATTGGTGGGAGTCTGACTTGTGGCCCCAAGGGATCCCGTGGGTTACACAAAAGTGCTCCAAACAACTGATGCAGAATCGGCACTTGATGATCTCTACCTGGCCTACTTGTGCTTGAGCCAAGACTTGCCTTTCGACATCGTCTTGGACTTATCAGAGGGTGCTGATTCGGAATAAGACTCTTGATACATTAGGCACAATATTGCATTAATTCAAATCATGTTTGGATCCACGACTAAAGAGACCAATGTTGTATGGGTCAGTAGCTGACATTTGCTTTCTGCAGGTGTGGTACAGCTTAAAGCCTTTGGTCCTGAGAGATCCAGTCTAACACATGGGGAAAAGTTAAAAGGTGAGGAATCTGTAATTAGAAGTCGCCATCAGAATAATACATTTCTTAGGAATTGTGAAACTCAATACACTTTTAGAGTGGACGGTATTTCTTTTGATTGTTGATGTGCTAAGCTCTCTAATGCCACAACTTCAAACCTCCCAGATGACACTTTGCATTAGTATGCATTTACTGCATGCCTCTACCTGTAAATCGCTAGTCATCTGCTGGAAACGGACTTTATACTGCTGCAGTGCAACATGAAACCGCCGAGTCCTGTAAATAGTACAGTAACCTGAGATTTCTAGGATTCTGAGAGGATTATCCAATTCAAACTATATTTAAACGTTCACTAAACAGCAACTGCTACTTGGGATACTATCCAGATCCTTAGGGTTAGCCAAGTCCGTGCTAAATACGTTTGCTGACACTGGAGCTCTTTGTGGTACTCCCGGTTTGAAAATCAAATGCCACTGCAAAACCTCAAGCATTGCTTTTAAAGTTTAGTTCGTTAAGCAGCTGTAATAAAACTAGTGCCGCCTTATAGAACTACTTACCTTAATGGAAAAAAGCTGAGTGTACTGCACATAGTCTAGAACTCTATTGCATAAGCATACTTTCAAGTATGAGCAATAACAGATTTTCACTCCCTTCACGCCTACAGTTAAACAGTGTAGCGGAATAACTTACTATCAAAGTAATGCCAATGCACAGCGCCCTTGGTAACATGGAGTGTATACTTGAGCCAGAAACTATTTATTTTACAGAAATCAATCTATAGATATCACTGGTACATTTCTACTTTTATATTTTGAAACAAAATGGAAGTCATACTTACCTTAAAGTTGACAAGAGAAAACAGTGTACAATTCATGAAGGGAAGGAACATTTCTAGCAAAGGAAGTCTTTCAAATGAAGGTTCAAAGATGCATAAGGAATGGGTTGAAAAATAAGGTTTACTCCAACTGAAAGATAGTTTTTACAAAATATTTAACTACGGGTTTGAAGATGTCTAACATAATGTTTGTTATCAAAAACGGGCCGCACACGAGTCGCACCTAATAGAGGGCTTGCTGTGTTGCATAGGAACGAAAGCAAGATGTGCCACAATGGAGGATGCATTTGCATAGGAGGATGAATTTGCATAGGAGGAAAAGTTGGTTACCTGTAGCCCTAGTGTGGTTTCGGCGGAATCTCCACTCAAATCGTAAGCACAGAATTATCCCGGAGAACTTTTAACAAAATACTAATATATGAAAATTGTAAAAATATATTTGATAGCCTATTGAACGCAATAATTGTCAACTTTAGTTTATTCCTTTATTTCGTATAAAAAAGTCACTATTTTAGAAAAGTGCCCAGAAGAAAATATTTCACAAATCTTTTTAAAGGAAAAGTGGAAAGGCAGGTCGAATGGATAAATAGGCTGCATTCTGGAGGAGCCAGTGAACTGACACTGCTCTTTAAAGAAAGCACACTACAACAGTACCTTATTATGCTCTATTAATGGCAGTTGGTTGATCCATTTATTTGTGACCGAAGACTTAGGAATCTGTCTGTTAGGCAAACTATACGTTTCTTCTTCCATCTGGGAAGAGCAAGGGTTACTTATGATTTCAATGGAAATTCCCAGGAAGGGGAACTAGGACTACAGGCAAACAACTATTCCTTGTCCTTCAGGCAATCTCCAGTGCTAATCATAAGCACTGGATAGAATTTAAATCCCCCACAAAATATAAGGAGATAGGAACAAAAATGAAAAATCCTGACTTAACCAAAAAGATTCTCAAAGAGGCTTGTCCCTACATGGGCATTCGTTCTAGGGTCTGCAAAGATAGTAATGTGTTATGGATTGACTGACATGTAGCTTACCTTACATATCTCAGTTTTGGGGGTCATTTTTCAATAATGCAGCAGTTACCACTTCAGCTCTAGAAATCTGTGCCTTGGGTTTACCTTGCAAACATGCATGTACTTTTTGATATAATATAAGAGACACTACACCAAGATCTGGAGAAGTACACATAGGCCAACAGCTAACAAATATAGGTTTAGATTTAAAAATATATTTTCTCTTTTGGAACAAGAATTTGAGAACCCACCTTACCTCAAATGTGCACAAGGATCTTTCATTTGGCACAGAAGGATTGTGAAAAAAGTAAGGAGAAAAACAGTCTGACTAACATAGAAATCAGCGCTTACATAGAGTAGAAATTTTGGATGCATGCTCATAACATTTTGTTCTTTTGAAAACTAGCATGGTTCATCCTAGCATATGTATGTCTTAAATCTCACTGCACGTGCCGCCTGTAAGAAAGCAGCCTTCCATGAAGTATGCTGTAAGCCGGCCTTAGGGATAGATTTGAAAAAGGGAACCCCTGATTTTTGCAAAAACTACATCAAGTTCCCAAAGGGGAGATGGTCTCCTAACTGGAGGAAACCCTTAATGTTTTCCAGGAAATAATGTGGACTCTGAAGAGAGAGGCTCGTGAAGGACATTTTCAGTAAGCTGTAATAGCAGCAAGATGTAACTTTAAGGAATAGAACTGCAAACTAGACCTGAAATAGGTAAAGAAGAACTACTCCTCCCTGACACTTTGAAGGATTGATGTTCTTCTCCACAAAGCAAATGCAGAATCTCTTCCAATTGAAGGCAGAAGAGGTTCTTGTAGAAGACTGCCCGGCTTTCTTTAAGATATACATACGCTCTTGCAAAAGCTGCAGTTGACCTTATTGTAATACTTCTGGAATCATGATGCCAAACGTAGGGATGTAAGCGTGGGGGGAGGATCTGGCCTTTGCACTTGTAAAGGAGATCTGGTGTGTACAGAAGCTTCATGTGAGGTCACTGACACATGGAGATGATCTGTGAAGCACTATTAGTGTGGCCATTCTGGTGCTATAAGTATTGTGCACTCTCTGGAGTATACAAGCTTGAAGATGATTGATAGGATTGGGGATATCATTGAAAATGTGGCTGTCTGTGCCACATGGAAGGCAACACTTAGGGCAAGCAGCAGCTAAGTGCAGCATACCCATGCCAGGATGCATGCTTTTCCTTCTGCCTTCTGTAATTGGCACTTTGAGGGACTGCTTTCACCTGGCTAGGCAGGCTAACCCCACCCCTCCAGTAATGTAAACATCCATGGCAGGGCCCTGGCCAATTATATAGGCCATAACACCCTGTTTCCTTCTCTTTAATGTTCTTATTCATCAAAAATCAGTGGTCGCTTTGGAGTGGTTTGTAGTGTTGCGAGGTGAGCACCTGACAATATTATCTTTCACCAATCTTCTCAGCTGGAGGTGGTACATCTTGGCTTGTTGATACAATTTATCAAGCCAGTCTTTTATTTTGCTCCTCGTTGTCAGCCGTGTGTGCTTGGACAGTTGTGTATACAAAGTAGCATGGCACAAAGCTCCCCGTCAGCTTTCTGTGGCATGGCCACTTCATATATTCAGTGCTACTGTTCCTCACTCTCTAACACACCCCAATGCAGTTTTCGAGTTTGCCCAGTAGCATAGATTTTTAGGGGCAAAGGCGATAAGATTGCTCAGGGGCTTTAAGTACTTACCACCAACAGATGCCCTTGCAAGTGCAACGCCTCTTACGCCAGTCACAGCCTTTCATCTTTCTGAGGTGGCACAATACAACATATAAAGCATCTTTAAGGCGGTTTAATGGCAGTGGAGGCTAGGATGCCTCTTAGATAGTGGAGGTGGCCATTTTCACTGGTGCGGGGCTGGTCAAGCCAAGGAACATTCAAATTGTTTTAATTTACAATTGCGTCTGCACCCATTAAACTGGACACGTACCAGTTGGTTTTGGGTATCCATGCTTGTTGACCCCCAACTACTACTCGGGCCTGCTTTTTTGTGCAATCTCCCTGCCTATCAGTACAGAAATGTCCCTGGCCAGTCAATCAAAATTGCATTGCCCTTCATTCCTATTTGGTAGTACCTTCAGGCAAAATCTGAGAATTTGCTCTTATCTACAAAAACTTCCAGCTGAGGACAGCCTTATTCATTAAGCACACTGTGCAACATGAGTGGGTTTATAACTCACTCAAGCTTCTTTTGAAAGACTATGAACATTGAAACTGCAACTCTGCACTTTGCACACCATGAAGGTGGCGTGATGTAATCTGAATGTCTTGGCCACCTCCAAACTTCCTGGGCTCTGAGTGGAAATATGTCTGCATCTTGTACCCCTCCAACTTGTTCAGATCTTGCACAGTTGTTGTATTGGTCATCCATACAAAAAAATACATTGTGTTTATTGCTGGAAGGAAAGATTTGAGGTCCAAATGGACTACTCTCAAATCAAGAACATAGATGTGGTACAACATCTCCTTCTGAGCCAGTGTCCAGTGGACTTCAGGGTGCTCCATGTGGCCTATCTAGCCCTACAGAGAAGCATCTCTGATGACTGACGTGGGGCGTCTTTGTGGAAATTAACTTTTTTTAGAATACGTTTGTCTTTACACTTCCATGCAATTTATAGAATCACTGAAGTTGTGTGCCCAATGGTCTAAATATTGGCACTAATGATCGTCCAAGCACGGTTGTAGCGAAACTCATGTAGAGTATGATGTACTAGAAAAAGGCAAAAAACCAAGGATCCCAGAAGTGAAGATACCCGATGAGAAGTGACCTTAAAAGTCTTCAGAAGTTGCAATGTCAAGCAGACAGAAAAAGGTCTCTTCTCTTAAGGAAACACTCTTGACCCATTGACCCCAGGTAGTGAATGGGCTGAACTGGGTTGCTTTTGATTCTGCATGATTGACTCACAAGCAAAGGCTCTTTCTGAAACTGCAGCACAGGAGTCAAAGTTTTGAGTAGAGCGCCGCCTGGCTATAGGTCAGCAAAAATGCTTTTAAATCTCAAGTAAACAGCAATCAGTAACATGCATGTTGAAAAGATTCTTGGGGTGAACTTCAATCTCAACTGAAGGTCTTTGTAATGGTATTGAGCACTCAGCACGATAAAGGTCAGATGTTTCTTCACCACTGAACTATAAAATGCATCTTGGGGGGGGGGGCGTGGCTTCGGGCGTCAAGATGGCGGTCGCACTCTGAGAGTGCTCTGGACCCCTCCGTCATCCGCCAGAGGAAGTCGATCCTGTTCCTACCCTGTAGCGCACATCTGACAATTCCTACAGGCTCCCTGCCCACTGGAGACCCTGAGGAGCCGCGGAGCGAGGAGCAGCGGTGCCCAGATCCCGCAATAACCCCACCAAGCCCGCTGTCAAGATGGCAGTGCAGATCGTGACTCCCTGCTGCACCCCCGGAGAGTAGCGCAGAGTTCCGGATCGGACGTGCTGAGGGACGGCAGTAGCGAAGACATCGAAGGGGCCCAATATTGAGACCCGGCGTGTAAGTCGCTGAATAGGTGATCCAAAGCAGCAGCGGCGGCGCGTGGGAGAGAGCCCAGGCTGCCGCGGGTCTCCCCCCTGGATCGGGGAGATTGATGGGGCCTGTGGCCTGGGTGCGGAGGCGGCCTCGGGCCTGGCGATCGGCCCGAGCCGCACTGGTGGAGGCGGAGGCCCCTCGGGCCGGATCAGCCTGGAGCTTTAGTAGGCCCAGTTGGCCGGTTGCCTCGCGGTCGGAGACCACTGGACTGCTTGGTCTCGGGTGTGGGCCCCGCGGGAGGAACGCCGGGCCCTCCTTGTTGAAATCCGGAGGCTGTCTGGGGGGGGGGGGGGTCCGGACGGCAGCCTTTGATTCTGGGGACCCGTGAGGGCGGTGCTGAACCCCTCGCGGTGCTTGTGCCTGAGCAGCCTCCGACAGCAGTGATGGACCGTGTGGAGTTTGGGGGCCACCTCATTGCCGCTGCTGGACATCTTCCCACCCCTTGTTTTTCTTATCAACACGCAGCGCCACGGATGATCCGCAACGGAGGGAGGGGAAGGAACTAGACCCCGGTCCCCCTCTACACCTGGGACGAGGGAGACCGGCGAACAAGATTACTGCGGGTGTGGCCCCGCGAGAGCAACACCGGACCCCTTGTGGCACCCGTGCCTGGGCTGCCTCCCAAAGAAGTGGTGGACTGCCTGGAGATCGAGGGCCACCCCATTGACCCCCTTCCCCCGTCTCTTACCAGCACGCGGCGCCACTGATGCTCTGCACCGAGGGGCGAGGGAGGAACTGAACCTCCAGGCCCCTTCTAAACATGGGACGAGAACAAGCCCTGAGGAGGAGACCGCGATAGGGCAGCGCAGGAGCAGAAGGTGAGGGGTGGAGCACCAAACCGAGCGTCGTGGGACTGGGGCTGGAGATGTTGACAGGCGTGTTCTTCCTGTCCCCGAGGACCCCTCCGGGAGAAATGACTGCCTACAGAGGTCCGTGAAGGCGAGAGGTATCCAGCAGTGCTGGCTTGAGACGTCTAGACATCGGCTGGGCGTGGCCAGATGGAGGCCGCCTTGCTCCTGGGGGAGATTACCCGATAGGGAGTATACCCGCAGACAGTTACCTAAAGTGCAGACCTCCGGACTAATCACCCTGCCTGTGGTGTCCGAGCGGGCGCCTGAGGCTCTGCCCCTGGAGATATCCTTTTTTGGACTTAAAGTCATCTGAGAATGTGGGGTAGAGCCTAGCCTGACACTTTACGTGACACAAAGAGGCTAAACCAGCCTCTTGGAGGAGTGATGGGGAAGGACAGAGCAAATAGACAGCCACCGGCCTCCCAGCAGAGGATTGACCTGTTTACCTCTTCGGAGGCCTCTCAAGGCAATGGGAGACGTGGCCTCCGGGTGCCACGCGCCAGACGGGGTGAATGCAATCCTCCAGGCTATCCAATCACCGCAACTGGCCGTGGAGACTAAGATAGGAGAGTTGCGAGAAGATATGGGCCTCATCAGACAAGATCTCAGAAATGCAGTGGGTCGGATCACAGAAGTAGAGAGCCGTGTCTCCCATGCCGAGGACGAACTGGCCGACCTCAGAACCAAGGTGGCCCAATTGCAAACCTAAACCGGCGAGCTACACCGATGCACTGAAGATGCAGAAAACCGCTCAAGGCGCAATAACCTACGCTTTATAGGATTCCCGGAAGGAGCAGAAGACAATAAAGCTTATGAATTCCTTGAGCCCTGGATGAGGTCCCGGATGCCAGACCAAACTCTCTCATCCTGGTTTGCAACCGAACGCGCTCACAGAGCCCTAGCCCCTTGACCCCCCAGGGTGGTCCCAGGAGACCGATGATTGCGCGTTTCCTAAACTTTAAAGACCGGGATAATGTCCTAAAGGAGGCCAGATGCTCGGTTGACCTTCACTGGGAAAACCACAAGATCCTGATATTCCAAGACTACACCCGTGAGGTCCAGACCCGGCGCCGGTCAACGAACACGTTAAACAAAAGCTCAGGGCCATGCAACTTTCGCATATGCTCCTTTTCCCTGCGCGCCTAAAAGTCCTTATGGCCGGAAATACTTATTTTTTCGAATCCCCGGAGGAGGCGTGGCACTGGCTGACCGAGGAGGGTGTCGGATCTCGGAGTGGCCCCCCTGGTCCGACTGGGGGCTCCCCCGGAGAGGGACCTCCCGCCCGGATGGCACAGCGGAGGGGCAGAAGGCGTACTAGAACTAGGCATGGGGGACAGAGGGGCCCGGGGATCCTACGGGTGGGGGTGAGGACCACGGTCCTGGCCCTGGGTCCGGGGAGATTCCTGTTGGTGCCCCAGATGATTCCTGGGTAGAAGTATGGGGTGAGAGGTGGTTGGGGGGTGAAAAGTTCACGTTGGGGTTAAACAATAATGTTTCTGTAAGTTTCCTTTACTGTTTTGTTTTCTTACTTTACTGCTTGAGACAGTCGTCCCTGTGCCCACTGACAGACACTCAACGCTTTGACGCACCTGCACACTCCACGCGTGGTCCTCACTGACACAGGTACTCTCATGGAACGTGAATGGCCTCCTAGACAAGATTAAGCGGTCGGCTGCATATAGTACTCTCCGCAGAGATACCCCCCTCAGTGGTCTTGCTACAAGAGGCACGCCTCCTTGGGACTAGGTGCCCCATGCTTGCGAGGGGAGGGTATGATAAAGTTTATCACTCTGGCTTTTCTGGGGGCTCCAGGGGAGTGGCCATCCTACTTCATCATTCACTGCCCATGGTGATTACAGCCACGCAGGCCGACCTACAGGGTAGATACGTCGCAGTGTCCGGGTCGTTCCACGGGCTACCACTTAATCTCATATGTGCCTACGCCCGTCCAACCGGATTCAATGCTTTTCTAAATTCCCTTTGCTAAGTAGTGGCTGGACTCCCCCAGGGTACTACACTAATAGGAGGAGACTTTAATGCCATCCTAGATCCCGGAATAGATGTGTCTGGCGACATTACTGTTGGACGATCTGGCCGTGCAACGACCCTGAACGGCTGGGCGGAGAGCCTCGGCCTGTGCGAGGTTTGGAGAACCTGGCACCCCAGGACGCGACAGTACACACACACTTCAGCAGCCCATAGGACACATGCCAGAATCGATCTCATGTTCTCGCCCGCGCTAGACATTGCCAATGTCACAGGGGCCGAAATCCTTCCTCTCCGGGTCTCCGACCACGCGCCAGTACAAATCCGTTTAGGCGGCGTGGATCCCACCCAGAGTCCAATGTGGCGTTTGAATGCATGGTATCTGCAAGACGACGAATACACGCTAGCAGTTAGAAATCACCTCACACAATACTTTGAGCAAAATCTGGGATCGGTACAGTCCCCAGGTACAGTCTGGGCTGCATGCAAAGCTACCCTTAGAGGACACGCCAAACATCTCCTTCGCGTACGTGAACGCGCACAAAACTCCCAGGTATCAGAACTGGAGGCCCGTGCAGGCACTCCACCTCTCCTTCAGCCCCCTGCGTGCGGCAGCTCATTAAGGTGCGAGAGGAGATTAAACATTTGGTGTTGGAGTCCGCGAAAAACATTTGGAGAGCGTCGACAGCCCGAGTATATGGCTAGGGGGACAAAAATGGAAAACTTTTACATTGGCTAGCTACACGGCCATTGGCTAACAGGGTCAGCTCAGAGATCGTAGATGATAAGGGATCTCTTTCCAAGACACCTAGAGATATCGCATAGAGTTTTGCTTCCTATTACGTACGACTATATGAGGAGCGCCCTCGACCACTAGCAGAGAGGGAGTCCCCCCTCCTCAACGACATTACCCTCCCCAAAATTCCTCAGGTAGTAAGGGACAGCTTAGAAGAGGCTATAAGCCTGGTAGAAATTACTGATGCGATAGCCACCCTATCACCAGGCAAGACTCCGGGCCCAGACGGCTTACCAGCAGAATTGTACAGTAGGTGTAGCGACATCCTAGGTCCTCATCTACTTAATATATATGACGAAGCAGAAAGAAGCGGTCAGTTCCCCTCAGGAGTCGACCAAGCCACAATTGTGGTAATCCCTAAGACCCAACCTCCGTCACAACACTGCTCGGCATACCGGCCCATCTCCCTCTTGAACAGTGAGATTAAAGTGCTGTCTTCAATTCTTGCCGCCAGGTTGAAAACAGCGCTCCTGTCATTGATACACCCCGACCAAAGCGGTTTCATGCCCTCCCGAAGTACTAGACATTGCATCAGGCGGCTGCACTTGGCCCTGGCACACTGCGGGCCCTGACCTGATCCCCCTTGGCTCTACTCTTACTCGATTTCGAAAAAGCCTTCGATATTGTGGACTGGTCCTACCTTGATCGTGTCCTGCGGGGTAATGGAATTGGTCCCAAATTCCGAGGCCTAGCGGGGCTACTCTACTCTAACCCAACTGCTAGGGTGCAAGTAAATGGAGTGGTCTCCGACCCGTTTCCCACCAGCCGAGGCACTCGTCAGGGATGCCCTTTGTCCCCGCTGCTCTTTGCACTCGTAATAGAGCCTTTGGCGCAACTGTTGCGTGAAGACCCTCTAACTGAGGGATGGTCTTGGCCCGCAGGACTGGAGGACCGGGTGGCGCTCTACGCAGATGACGTTCTCCTCTACATCGCCAACCCGGCCATAGGTGGCCCACGTATCTTACAGATCCTGGACCTCTTCTCAGAGGCCTCAGGCCTAACTTTTAACCCCGCAAATCTCTGCTGGTTTCTCTGCACCCCACGAGGTTCTGTATTGACTGGCAACACAACATCCCCATCCATCGAAATTGTTTCAAATACCTGGGAGTATACGTTGCCCTTATTCCAGAACTAGCGTGGGAACTTAACGTCACACCACTTACTACAAGAGTCAAGGATGATCTTCAACGCTGGCAAAACCTACCCCTCAATCTGCTTGTGAGAATAGCACTCTATAAAATGATGATCCTCCCTAGGATCCTTTATTTACTGCAGAACTTCCCATACCCAATCCCCAAGAAATGGTTCAAAGAAATGGACTCAGTGGCGCGCCAGTTCCTGTGGAGCGGTACCCGTCCTAGACTGGCACTTGCTACTTGTCAACGAGACGTCTATGACGGAGGGTTGGGAATGTCTAATATTTACTACTATCACCTTGCAATGCACTTGCTCGTAATCAACGATTGGGTGGGAGGTGGCTGGACAGACCCTGTGTACCGACTGGAACTTCACACACTGGGCTACCCCGGGGTCTTTGATGCTCTTTATGGTTGCCCAATCCCCCAGGTTGTCCCAGACGTGACTAAGGTGATTTTGCTAGGGTGGCGCGCAGCCCAGAAAGTGTCAGGCTGGTGGGTCACCTCACCCGGCAGACCCCGCTATGGCATGGAAAACTACTCGCAGAATCTGCGGGGCTGGAAGGATTCCAGAGGTGGGACAACATAGGAATCTCCACACTGGGAGATGTCTGGGGGGGATCACATCTGCGGTCCTTCGAGGAGCTTCAGGGACTCTTCTCACTAAACAGGACACAGTTCCACAAATACCTCCAGCTTCGCCACGCTTTGCTAGTGCACACACGAGCGGGAAAACACATTCCTGAGTACAGCCCCATGGAGGCAAAGGTACTAATGGGAAATCTGGGCAGGAGAGGTGTCTCCCAGATCTACCGTTCACTGATAACCAATACCTCATGTTCCCTCGAGGGACTTCGCCACAGGTGGGAGGACTGGGTGGGACCAATGGAGGAAGTGGACTGGAGAGAGGCTTTGATGGCCCCTCGGACTCTAACGATGGCTACTCGATTCCGTTTACTTCAAGCCCTCTATCTGCACACAGCATACCTCACACCTGCAAAACTGCACACAGCAGGCCTCCGACCCACAGCTGACTGTCCCCGGTGTTCCAATCCGAATGCTGACTTCTTCCATATGGTATGGGCATGCTCAGTTATAGTGATTTACTGGAGGGTAGTCACGAGAGAGGTCTCCAGGGTCCTGCAAGAAGACGTAGAAGCGGCCCCACTACCACTTATACTGGGGGTCATGGGAGGTGCGGGATTGAGGAGAGCGGACCAGAGTTTTCTGGGAGTGGCATGTCTGGTGGCAAAGAGAGACATTGTGGCAGATTGGAAAACCGGAGCAGCACCGGCACTGAGTAAATGGAGACGAGGAGTGGACTGGTGTGCACAGCGTGAGAGGCTGGTGTATGAAGCCAGAGGGTGCCCAAACAAGTACGACAAAGTGTGGGGGAAGTGGGAGGCCACGACAAACACCTAGCTTGAAAAGAGCAGCGCAATTGGAAGAGTGGCACCGTTACCAAAGGAGATGATGGGAGGATACCCTCTCCTTCCTTTTCCTCCACCTCCCATATCCTTCCTTAAGAGACTGAGATCATGCAATTAACTACCATCTTGGCACACAGATATTGCATACTGAGTTCTGACCGAGACCGGGGGTCGACCGTACTCGAGCACCAGTTGTTACCATGTTATTTGTACATGTATTATTATTTCATAGTTTCCTACAAAAGCAATAAATATTTCTTAATAAAAAAAAAATGCATCTTGGAGGTCCACAGAATAGATCCAATCCTGTTGATATAGTTGTGAATAGATTTGATTAAGCACATTTCAAAGTGTTCCACCTTTACCTTTTTGCTTGCCAGTTACAAGTCAAGAAATTTAACTCTTTCTTATGTACGTTCTTTCGAACCAGAAACTAACAAGAATAAATTCCCTTTCTTTCTGGGGAATGCAGACCTCAAGCAACAGAAAGCTTCATCTAAAGGATTTTGACTTCTTACTTGTCAAGATTTATATACCAAGATTTCTTTGGTAGAAAGGCTGAAGAACATGACGTGAACCTCAGAACACATCTAGTTTGCATAATATTCAGCACTCATCTGTCACTTGTTATTTTGCCATGCTTGAACATGGTTTGCAAAGCTTCTGACTACTGAAGTAGGTGAAAGAGGAGGAAGAAGAGTGAAGTAAACGCTTAGTTGTAGGTTTTCCAACACCTGTAGATCGTTGCTAGTCCCCTCTACCATTTGTGCATTTCTTAGGTTGATTGCACTGCCTCTGATACTACTAACCTGTTGGAGCTACTGAGGGATTCCAACACTGTGTTGAGGAGAATAATGACATGATGCTCAAAGGATCTACAGTGATACTTTCTATATGTTTTATTTTCTCCAAGTCCATAAGTCAGGAGTCAGTAACTTTGATTTCATGTTTTATATATATTCACTGGCCAGCAAACCGAACACAGTGTTTCCAGAAAGAGAAAGGCACAAATGCTTAGCTGGACTTTTGATTTATAGCCTGTGTGATGAAGCCAGGAGTTACATCACATGTGAAGACCATGATAACAGCACTGGGCAAAGAGTTCTGACAAATCAGCAGCATAACTGAATATCTGGTTTGACATTGTCCTTCCTTCATTTATCTATAACAACTGTCTAACAAGGCAATCGATCTAGCAGCCCTGCTGTCGCTTCACATACTTTCCTCCCACTGCATCCATCATTTTATTTTCTTTGTCCAGAGGTACAGTGCAGGCCAGAGATGAAGCAAGGAACTTCCTTGTGGCTAAAACTATGGCAGAGTCTAATAGAGTGTCCGTAAGAAGGAGCAATGACTCTTGAGATCAGATGATCTGTACTTCTTTCACAATCTAGAGGAAGAACATTTGGCAGAAGCAGTAGTCAGACAGAGACCCTTCATTAGTTCCAATAATCCAAGGACTAAGGGTAACAAAGTTCTTGAAGTAAAGAAGTAATGCAGGGTCTCACAAATTACACAAACCTAATGCACAGGTGTTGGAACGCTTCAAAGTTCCTCTGACCCAACCTTCATTTAAGGTATTTATTTCTTAGATAGGAGACACTCAGTACAGTGGTGAGTACTTTAGAGTAGACAAAGACCTACCAATCGATGATGATAAAGAGATGAAATATCTGGAACATGATCTTGGGCAAAAGGATTGTCTCCTGGAACAACCAGACTGAAGGCTGACCTCAAAGCCCAATCTCTACATTAGGAACGTGATTTTTGTCTCAGTATTGAGACTGATGTTAATGATTTTTTTTTATATGTGGAGGAGAAGGTGGAAGTGTTCACATTGCGTTTAGTTCTACGCACCATAAAAATGCAGGTATAGGAGAGAGCGGAAAGGGGATGTTTGAGGACTATGTGGCATTCCCCACGAAGGTGGCAACGAAAAAAGGCTGAGCACACTGAAACTGTTCTATTAGGAGAGCATGTTCTCAAATAATCAAAATCTGAAACATTAGGCACTCTTCTCCTATTTAATTTGTGCACCTGGTCTCCTGATAAATGTAGGGATTTGCATGGTAGTGTGCCTTTCAACATTGATTGGTACCTCTGCTTCAATTCATGTCTCAACATCCAATTCAGTAACACTGGACTAGTTCTAGACAGCCAGATTGTCTTCGTTGTTGAACAGTGTCTAGAAGGCAATCCTGCCAGTGCTTAGTTTGAGCCGGTGGTTTCCAGTGCGGGGCACCAGCGCTTATTTTTGAGAGGCGGCACTTATTTTGCTGCCTAAAGCATTTACTTCCGAGCAAAAGACATATAGGAGAGATGGAGGAAGAGAAAAATGAAAAAGCGCCACAAAGGGAGAAAGCGGAAAGCTGCAAGAGTGAGCTGAAGGGGCAGGGAGTAGCTGTAAATGGATTAAAGAGACCTGAGATGGCTTCAGGATTACGCTGCCTCAGTATTCCACCCTTGCACATTTAATTGCAACAGCTGCTTGTTTCAGAGGTGAGCTTAAGGCACAGCACGTTTTTATTTACAAAATAAGCACTGAACCCTGCACAAAACGGCAAGCAAGTGGCCCCTGTGATGGTCCTCTAAATCATAGATCTGGATGTCAACCTAGATAGTCAGCTGACCTTCGAGTCTCTTTTTAAATCCCCTGTGAGAGGTTTTAGAGGCAGGAGAGGTCCCTCTGAATGGTTCCCAGATCTTCCTAAATAAGACTCCGGATGTTTATGATGGTCCTCCTTTGGGACTAGGTGGAATTCTTTGCGGTCTTTCAGTGTTCTTCTGGACACTTTCCTGGAGTGTGTGCAACAGTCTTCTGAGCAAAGAAAGCCAGGAAGACAAACATTACAGATTACATGAAGTCGGTACTGACCTTCTTTATTTCACAAAAAAGGCAACTTGCATAAAGCGCTGGGATTCTGTAAAGAAATAATGTATATTTGCAGCGAGGTTAGGAAATAGAATATAAACACCCTTATTCTAAAAACAATTTTAATGAATAAAAAAAGCCAAGGTTTTGAAAGATTTACCAAGGAAAAGACGAAAAAGGCAAGCTCAGTGCTCCACAGTCCTCTGAATAAGGACCGGGATCATCCGCCATTGACAGAGCAAGTTGGGGTACTGGTGGCATATGCTCCTTTAAAGAAGAAATGTCAGTTTTCCATCCCTGCTAAAATGCATCCTATTTGACTATACTGCCCTCCTTTTCTCTTACTTCTCTTAAAAAAAAGAAAGGGTAAGAAAGAGATATTTCCGGGCATGTTTCTAGAGATAGTGACTTTTGTAATGAGAACTGGAAACTTATTTTAAAGAAAAGAAAATTGTCCCATAAAGTCTGTAACAGGCTGACATTTTAGAAATGTAGTTTTCTAATTAAACGTATGAACAATAATATTTGGAATTAAAAAAAAAGTGCTCTGGGATCTTGATCATGGGCAGGACAATTGAGAGTATATGGTGATTGATGGAGGTGCTTAGAGGAGAAATTGAGTTTTCTTGATTTTTGTTGCACTGTCGAAGTAAATTAACAGAAACGAAACAAATTCCAACGTATGTTCTTAAATCGGAGATGTTTTGAACTAATTCTCAATTCTATCAAGAAGTGGGAGTTAAAGAAATAGCAAGGCTATTTACTTCTAACTATACTTTGTTTGACTGTGCTCTCAACGCCAGGGGTGACCTGAAAATCCAGGCACTTAAAACTGTTTATGTTTCAAACATTTTATTTTCAATTGAAAACACAGCTTTAAGACCTGTAAAGTGATAAAGTGTTGTCATGGTTTCATAAAAATGGCTTTACAAATTTAAGGTCGGGTATTTAGAAAGAGACACAGGTGGTCATTACGACCCTGGCGGTCGGAGACCGCCAGGGGTAATGTAGCGTCCGTACCGCCAACAGGCTGGCGGTACGGAGGCCCTCATTTACCGCCGCGGTCGCACCGCCGGGGTCGGCGGTTTCCCGCCATTTTAGCCCCGGCAGTGATAATCCGGCAGGGCAGCGCTGCAAGCAGCGCTGCCCTGGGGATTATGACATCCCTACCGCCAGCCTGTTTCTGGCGGTTTGCACCGCCAGGAAAAGGCTGGCGGTAAGGGGTGTCCTGAGGCCCCTGGGGGCCCCTGCACTGCCCATGCCACTGGCATGGGCAGTGCAGGGGCACCCTAACAGGGCCCCGGCCAGCTTTTCACTGTCTGCATAGCAGACAGTGAAAAGCGCGACGGGTGCAACTGCACCCGTCGCACGGCCGCAACACCGCCAGCTCCATTAGGAGCCGGCTCCTATGTTGCGGCCTCATCCCCGCTGGGCCGGCGGGCGCAAACTTGGTTTGTGCCCGCCGGCCCAGCGGGAATGTCATAATGGGGGCTGCGCGAGTGCGGCCGCATTGGCGGCCGCACAGCGGTTACCCCCTGGCGGGCGGCAGTAGCCGCCCGCCAAGGTCGTAATGACCCCCACAGTGTTGATTGCAGCCTAAACCCTTTGATATGGTATTTAAAACATTGTGTTCGTAGAAAATGTTCATGCGGTTTGCTCTCTCCAAAACAATTGCACTATACTACTATACACCATTTTATTGTAACCCTAAATGATTCATTGATCACAAGCCATGCATATCACCTGCTTAGTTGAAATCGTTACAAAACAACAGAGGAGAGACTCGTAGTCAAAAGAAAAGAAGGAACATGGAGCATAAAAAGCGTGATCGAGTGAATTCGGCAGTGAAAAATAGTAATAGAGAGTTGTTTAAAATAAGATGGATTTCCCTTTCCATTTGAATGGTTGAACCAATGTAGTTAGGGAATTTATTTATAGACGATTACTTTTTTTAAATGTAAAACAAATGGTAAGAAATACTAACAAACCACAGTGGGAAACAGTGAAGCATTTTGTTTCTGAAAGGTCATAAAAATGATTCCAGGGAATGACCTAAACATGGCACTCTTGTATAATTTTTTACATCATGCAGTACTTCGACTTGCAGTGAAACAGAACTGTTTAACCTCATCTGATAGAAATACATTATGTGAGGCTAAGGGTAGAATTAAATAGAGAGAAGAGTTGATTCAAAGAGGAGCAGACATCAGTGCTGATGATCTGAGATTACCACGTCTCCACCACCACTTTCTAGTCTAGACGTCCATATTGGCACTTTCTACCAACTGGGTAGCATTGTGGTATTCTACTAACAGTCCAATCACTGAGGCACATCAACACACGGATTATAAATTACTATCTTTGTTCTAATGAGAAAACCATCAACATGTCAGAGCCATGCCCCATCTAGTCTGCTCATCATGGACTGGGTGCATCAAGTCTCACAAAAACCTACAGAGCTGTGTGCCAATAATACTTCACTCAATTGCTACACTCACTTATTACATACAGAAAACGAATTGACTACAAGCTCATGACACCTTCATCTTTATCCGCATGCAACTATACCCTATCTTTCTCATTAGAGGAAATCTCCCTGGCAATCTTGGTATGATATAGATTCCGCACTGCCGAAGACTAAAGCATATAGGAGCAAGCATTCATAGGTTGCACACAAGATAAATGGATGTAACTAAAATTAATTTTTAAAAAAGTTGAAGAAAAAAAAATTGTCAGTGGCCAATTATGTACAAATCCTTTTAACATGACAGATTAGTCAGCAAAGGAATATTTTACACCATTTAAGGTCACAACTTTTCAGAGTATTTACTCTATGGCTCACAAAATGGAAGTATCATTCCGTGCTCACACACTGCTCGAAAGCCACTCTTCCAAGAACTAAATTCCTATTTCTCAAGGCTAATCATCAACTCAACTGAACGCAAACAGCCATCCATCCAGCAGTGTCCGAAAGTGAAGGGCCACATATAATGCGAGACCAAGGAGCAATTCCTTAAATATTTAGTTCAAGTTCCTGTGCGTACAATGTCAACTGTGGTCATAACTGTTATTGCCCGTGTATAATTAAACTGTTGTTTACAAATGGATGTTTGGCATTTCAGAAATTTTAATTCATCTGTTTGGCACATGGACTACATTTCTCAACTTCGAGACTCTGAAATGCAGCTCATATTTCTCTGGAGCATAACGGCTGGGCCATATGCTCAACACTGCAGGTCAAAATTAAAGCTCTCTCCTAATCCGGAGAACACTGTAATGATAACAGATCTTTTCCATTTAATAAAGGGGTTCAAGGTTGTGAAAGTGTTTTTAAAAAAATGAAACGTAATGCAATTAAAATGTACATATAATATATCCGACCTCAGCAGTTCCATATTTTAGATGCAAGCCAGAGCACTAGGTTTTCACTTTTACATGGATTAAGTTTGAATAGCTGCAAAATACATGTTCTTTTTTCAAACCCTTACTGGTGTCAGGAATGTAAAATGTTAAAGCTTTCAATGACAAAAGTACTGAGAGGAGAATGATTTAATGCACGAAAATGTTAGATTCTGACCTTTGCATAGAGTTGTTTCATAGATATAATAATGTATTTAAAAGTTTAGTTTAATTTCCACATCATATTTATATATGAACAATATTCTTGTTAGCTGAGATAGATGAGAAAACTATGATCTATCGTGGGATGTAAAGGTCTACCTATGAACTGTACTTTTCTTGTGGTAGGCTAAGGCTGGGAACTATCCTGAGTTTCTACAAAATGTTTCAGTCAAAGAGGATATCTGTAAGTTACTGTCTTTTGACCTCTTAGATGAGGAAGCTTTCCTGTTCCTGTGAAGACACCACAAGCTGTATGGACGAGTGGACTGAAGATGGAAACAACTTGTTTCAAATACTTAATAAGAAACTCAATAGAAGTGTGTGTTCCTAGAGTAGACTGAGATTCTGCAGACCCCTTCCAGACATCTCTTGACTTCTCTGCAGTGCTCTCTGCAGACACTTCTCAGAATTATTCTGAGACCCTTTCATTTTCCCTTACTGAACCTATGCTGCTCTGAGACTCTTCTGAGTTTCTTGAACCTCTCTTTATGTGAAGTTTTGCTTTAACTAATATTTGTCTATAAACGAAACTATGTAAAATACTACATGCAGAAGCAGATGACAGCGGAATGTGATGGTATGCCACCTGTTCGTAAGCCGACAAAGGTAAGTGCGCGCACACGTAACAATCATTTGCATTCAAAGCTTTTGTATACTCGAACTAATCTAGAATAAACATTTGTCGAAATATAATCTTTCACATACTTTACAAATTAAGCTTTTAGCTCATCCTCATCTACGTCAGGAACAGGTGGTGTATTAGTAAATGAAAATACAGGCTCTTTATACTATTACTATAACTGTAATTCCCATGATAATCTTATACCTAGCTCTGGTTAGAATACACTTTTGTCTAGAATCAGATCTTTTCAAATAATATGTGTAGCAGCAAGAGTTCATTCTTTTTTCTTTCAAGATTACTTATTTGCACAAACACTTTATTTTTCTTCTTTTCTATGTAATGCAGTTCGTTTCTTGCAGCTTTATTTACAGCAATCTTCATTTAGTCTTCCTTAACCCTGCCCTGTGCTCATCTAAAATGTTATCCATACTCTTCTACTGCAGCCGTGGGCCTAAGTAAATCTTAATTATCTTCTTGTTTGGTAACTTAACAACTATTTATTTCAGTCTATTTGTACAGTTCATTCAATGAGTTTTCAACATCTTTTGTTTCTTTCAGGAATCCTTTATCAGCCAGTTCTCTTAAAACAAATTCAAAACAGCCTCAAGGTGGCTGCGGAAGTTTTTTGCTCCAGTCAAGCAAATCTGATACTGGGACATTTAGCACTTGGATCATGCAGTAAGTCCATTCACGTGCTGAATGCCTTTGAGAAGGTAATCTTGCTCTTTTGGATCTTCTGAGTGTTTGTTGATCTTCTTCTGTGTCACTTATACCGCTTGACTCTGTCTCCTTAGAAAGTGCTGGTGGTATCGATCCAACGAACACACTTGATTTAAATTTCTGTGTTTATAGGTTCTTGGCCATTCAGAATTGTGGCTGTCTCTTCTTGGTCTCGATTCAGTACATGTTCCTTCTCCTGGATCTTCTTGTTGCTCATGAGATGTCTCAATTGTCACTTCATTCTGAGTTCTTGCTTCTTCTCCTTCCACATTAAAAGCTTCAATGTCACTCTGTGAGATATTCTTGGATTGGATTTCTTCACCTGTCTGCAGTTCTTCACCCCCTTTTTTCTTGCTGTTGTGCCTCCTGCAGTTTTACTCCTTGTACCTGCGCGGCTTGAACACCTTGCAATGGTACAGTCACCAGTGTTCTTGGTTCTGGCTCATAGAACACTATTTCTTCACATGGATCTCTTGTTCTCTACGTACGTGAGGCATGCCTTCTCTGCACTCACTGCTCTGTGTGCCCACAGCATATCTCTAATACACATCTATCCAGTTTGGTCCTCCAGCACATTTAACAGCAGGTTTTGTGATCAAAATCACCTAGTAGGGGGCTTTCCACCTCAACTCCAGGCAGGACTTTCTCACATGTTTCTATACCATCTCATTCACCAGGGTTGAGGTTGGGGCACTGCTCTTGATGCAGATGTGCAGTGACAGCTTCACTCTGCCAAGAAACAATGCACCACATCAGCCAATCCTATTGGAGTACCATGTCATCTGGTATGTTCACAAGTGGATTTGCAGGCACAGCAGGCAAACTCATTGCTCTTCCCATCAGAATTCTATGATAAGATAAACTAGTATTTCTGTCAGGTATACTTCAAAGCCTCATCAACACCAAAGGCAAAGTATCAGGCCATTTCAGTAGATGCACAGACTTTAGCCATTGGGGTCTTTATTGTTCCATTTAGTTACCCAACTACTGCAGAAGCTTCTGGTTGATACCTAAAATGTGGTTTCAGCTCGACTTGCATGCTGCACACATCTTAATGTTCTCATTGTTAAAGTGAGTACCTCGATCTGATTCCAGAGAAATCGGCATTAAATACCTCAGTACTAATTCTCTAAGCAAGAATTTTGTTACAGTTATACTGTGATTTCTCCTTGTCGGTTAGGCTTCCTCCCATCTAGAGAAAATGCACACTATAACCAGGGTGTATCTCAGCCTATTACAGACATTTTAATGAAGTTAATCTGCATCCTGTTAAATGGATCACCTGATCTGGTGTTTGTTTCCTTACATATATTGGCATGTTACAGAACAAAGACACAATCCTTCTGCATGCTTCCTGAATCTGGGGGTTAAATCAGTTTTATCTAAAGGACCATATCATTGCATCCCTTCCTAAGTGTGTGTGACCATTAAAACGTTCTGTTCTAGGAGATAAAAAACTGCCTAGCAACACTAGTCTACCATCTGCTGAAATTCAAATGTTATTTGCCTTCTTTCTACAACCTGCTCTGATCCAACTTTGCTGGTCTGCTTCTGTGACATTTTCCTGTAAACATTTAAGTTCTTCCCATGCTTCCCATGTCAGCTACAGACATCAACATTGAAAAAATTGACCTTTTGAGATTCATCTGTGTGTGAATGTTCCATTAAATGTGCAGGCCACAACTGCACTATAGCGTGCAGCATCACTAGTGTACCCATTTCCCACTGTAACATAACCATTGTCACTTCAGTGAGCTGAACTCTTAATGACAACTTCAGCTGGATGCTGCAAAGCTTTTAGCAGCCTCTTTACATGTTCACCTGTCCTTATTCTTTATTTGTTCCTCTGGGTGAGTACCAGAGAGTCCAGAAAGGTGATTGGGAGTGACTCCAGAAGGAGTGGCTCAGGTTCCCTCAAACTGAGGGCAGGTTAAGGTTAGTACAAATAGGTCCCCTTGTAGTGAGGTGGGTGCGGGGTCCCATGTCTCTCCTCAGAGGAAGAAGGCAGGTGGGGTGGGAGACATCCCAGGGTGCCCTATGCCCAGCACCAGAGCCTGGGGAGTGCCCTAAGGGGGCCCTGGGAAGGGAGTCTAGTTTGTCCTGAGAGACCCTTCAGTGAAGGAGATCCCATAGTGTCTGGGGACCTTGGGGGGTGGCTGGCACAAGCATCCACCAAGCTCTGGTGTCTGGCATTGCCACTCCAAAGGGGAGGATGCAAAGCCCAGATGGTGGGATAGGGGGAGGAAGGACTCACCCCTAGCCCCAGTCCAGCCCAAGGGGACAGACCCTGGGTTGGAGGGCCAGGTTTGGGGTCTCCCCCCTGACCTGAGGGAAGGGGCATCTGTCATAAGCGCCCCTACCATTTTGTCTTCTGGGGGTACCACTCCTAGTGGGAGGGTGCGTAACTCTAGAAGGTGGGCAGGGGGAGGAAGGACTCATCTCTGACCCCGACTCAGCCCAAGGGTGCAGATCCTGGGTTGGGAAACCAGTTTTAGGGGAGGACCCCTAGACGGGAGGGAGGTGGAGTGGAGAAAGAATGTAATGAACCTGGGGCTATGGCCCCCCACACTCCAAAACCACAGAGGCCCCTAAAATGGTCTGTGGCCTGGCCCTGGATGCTGACCTCTGTTAGTAGCCTCTGCTGGTTGCCGTCCTTGTGGACAGAATGTTCCTTGGGTATGGACTTCAGGGTGGATCACCGATCTGGGGTAGACCACAATAATGCTGACGGTCTATCCTGGTTCTTCCACCTTAGTGATAAGAACTCCCTAGAGGTTGGGTAGCTCTCTCCATTTTCAGCTGGGGGGGGACACATGTTAGACCTGGCACCCTTTTGGTAGTCTATCCCCAGACCTTTTGGCTTTACCTCCTGTTTTGTTGCTGTATCTTATTTTGGCCTTAGGACTCTGAGCATGTTACCACTGCTCACTAGTGGTAAAGTGCAAGTGCTTCTCCCATAAAAACGGTAGCATTGGTGTATCTACAATTGGCATATTTAGTTTACCTGTAAGTCCCTTGTAAAGTGGTCTACCATATACTCAGTGTCTGTTAATTACATGCTGCTGGTGGGCCTGTAGCACAGACTGTGCCACCCACTTAAGTAGCTCTCTAAATATGTCTCAGGCCTGCCACTGAAGAGCCTGTGTTTGCAGTCTCACTGCCACCTCAACTAGGTATTTAACACCTTTTGCCAAGCCCAGAACCCCCTTTTTCTTACATATGCCACCCCCTAAAGTAGGCCCTAGTTAGCCCATAGGGCATGGTGGTATGTAAGTAAACGGCAGGACATGTGTTTTTAAGCTTTTCATGTCCTGGTAATAAACTTGTAAATTTGTTTTTCATTACTGTGAGGCCAGCCCCTCTCATAAGAGAGCGTTGGGAATTCCTTATATTACCCAGGGATGTGGAATTCCTATCGCTCACGCCCGGGACATATTGTTTGGGGTCAAGGGCAACACGTTTTCATGTTTATTTTGTCCTTGGGACAAGTAGGCCCAACCCCCTGCAGGACAAACCCTTTGGCTGCCAGTTTACAGAGAAGGGAACTGTCTGCAGTTGAGGTAATGTGTGTCCATACGTTAGTGCGGTTCATTAATGTAAAGTCTTCATTATTATGGTAAGCACTGTAAATAAACATTTTAAGGTCATACTGCACTACTGATAGTGGTTCCAGTAAAACAAAAAGTCTACACACGATTGAAAAGTTTAACAATATGAGGATAAGTATAATGCTCCCAGAATGCCCTCTGATTAGATGCAAATGTTGGCTGAAGTTTGTAAGCAAGAGTGATGATTCTTTGCTTTCAAAATAAAATGTTCAGAAAAAATATGGAAGTAGGAAAAAAAAGTTTCACTACTATGAAATTTTGGTTGCTATTTCTTTGAAGCGTTATTTAGTAAAATGGGTTGATGTATGCTAGTATTTCAAAAACTATTCCTAATGGAAAATCAGTGTAACCATTTACAACAAGATTATGGGAAGCATGAAAATAAACAAGCACTGGCAAAGCCAACCGATCGGATATTTTGTGTGAATCTTTTCGTTTTGTCAATGCATGTCTTGTTTTGACATGGCTTTTGTAACACTTTATTGTTGTGGGAGCTGCCATGCCCTCACCACTGTAACAAACACTGGCAAAAAGCAAAAGTTTTTTTGCCTAATATAGCACACACTGCCAACATTGCCGTAACAAAGGCCCCGCTGCCCGCCCTCTGGGGGGCCCCCTCAGTGATCCCCAAAGGTCCTGAATGATTCTGGAGGGGGGGAGGGCCTGCCATGTTCTTTTGGGGGGAGAGGGAGCCCTCTCCAGTTTTGTTACACCACTGATTGCCACAGTAGTTTCTGCCACTCAAACAAACTACTTTGTGTGCCAATATGCTCCTTGTGGAAGAGCAGAATGTGATCGCTCACAGTAAAGCCAGCCGATAGACAAAGATATAGAGGTTACAAAATGTCTTAACACCAGATGTAATTAGGGACCCTATTCTTAAAGAAAGACACAAAAGTGCACCAATGGTATATGTCTTTGAATTAATGGCTTTCATGAATTCACAAAAACTCACAGAAGTAGACCAGGAGATCGTACTCCTAGAAAACAAATTGTGAACTGTATTTTAAGAACGGGCAAATATGCATCTGTAGATTTGCTCAGGTGAAAATCTATTGAGCGTTTACAAGATCCCTTTCTCTCCAACCACTTTTTCCCAACCCTGGAAGAACTTCTATTTATGCTATTGTCAGAAGTCAATTTCCAACCTTTGTCATTATGGGAAAAGATCAGAGAACAGCTGGTGAAAATCCTTAAAACATGCAAGTTAGTAGGTTTGCAGACTCAAATGCATTCCATCCAGCTGAGGAACTATTGCTTAATGCTTACTCCAGCCCCAGTATGTAGATCTGCGGAAAGGTGGCAAAATAAGGAAACTGCTATAGTAGGGATTGAAATTGCAAGTATTCAGCCCTACTATAGTAGTAGCCCTAGCATAATCAGAGAGGCTATTATCAGAGCTCTTATATAGTGAAATTGCTGCCATAATTTGTCGCCGCACTACATGGCACCAAAGGGACAAGTAGCTTTTTTTACAGGACAAGTAGATTTAAGAAGCAATCTGTCCCATGGACATGTAGATATTTTATTAAATTCCACAACCCTGATTACCTTTAAGCAGTAATTCCTGGTCTGAGAGGAATGGCTGTACCATATTTAGTACCATTGGAACAGTAGCAATTAATCCTCTTTACTGGTAAAGTCAGATTTATTACTATTTCAGAAATGCCACTTTCAGAAAGTGGGCATTTCTCTGCACTCACTGCTCTGTGTGCCCAGAGCATATCTCCAATACGCGTCTACCCTGGCCTGGGTGACAGCTACACTTGTGCATTCCCTTCAAACAATGACAACACAGGATACTCAACTGCATCTGCATGCATAAGCATACTGATGGGTCTTCCTGGGAAGGATGTTAGGAAGGGCTCACACTTAAACCTCAAAGGGTAGTGACTAGAATCCACAAAAAAAGGCTGAGTACCTCCCACTGATAGTCTGGAGCAGAGACCTACCAGAAAGGGGAACCTGTGCACTTCACAAGAACTCTTTGTAGTCATCCCCCACATCAATGACACTTTCTAGTCTAAATACTGGGTCCATGACACATTCAAATCAGTACACTTCTGGACTAAAGTAAAATGCTCCTGGAGTAAAGACTGGTGTGTGTTAAGATTGCCACTCTGCCAGGATTGACTGTTCTCAGAAACCGCTGCACTGCTTTGCGGTGCCTCCCTGCTGCCTACTGATTTCTGACCGCTAGCCCAAGATTCGTTCTCCAAACCTAGAGTGACTCAGAGAGGCTTCTACTTCCCTTTGCTGCTTGCTACTTTCAAACTCAACCTGAGTGGCTTTTGCCAAACTTCACCACTCACATCTATGACTGCCCGTAGCAGCCCTTCTTCCCTTTGCTGCTCGCTACTTTCAGTCAACCCAGGCAGCTCTGCCAATCTTTGCTGCTTACACCTGTGAACCATCTGTAGCAACCCTGCTTTTTTTTGCTGTTTGCTACTTTCAGTCTACCCCAGCGGCTTTGCCCAGCTTAGCCGCACATCACTCCTCAAGAGGAGCACAACCAGGAGAAAACTAGAGTCCACCAGGACATAGCACACCCATGCCGAGGAGTCCCGGCACCACCCTTTTGATCTCTGCATTTGCTCATCAATCTTGCTTTATTTTTGAGTTTGCAAAGCAAATATTTCACTAACTGGATGTGTATGGCGCCGAACTTAAAACTAACCAGATAAACAAGCTTTCATTTTCTACATCCGTGTGAAGTCTTTTTCTGTGGTGTATCTCCTGAGGCTATTGTGTGTGTTGCATAAGTACTTACACGTTGCCTTTTAAGTTAGGCCAGCCTGTTCTGCGTCAAGCTACCAGAGGGTGAGCACAGGCTAATTTATGTCATGTTATTGATTTTCCCTGACTAGGACTGCTGTCCCCACTTGGACAGGGTGCATACCTCTGCTAACTAGAGACCCAATTTATAACAGTCATGGACCACACCAAAGTCCTATTGACTATATGTAAATATAGTCACTCTCACTTGGGCTGTTAATCTGCAAGCTCTGGTAAGAGCAATTAATTCTGCAACTTGTAATACCTCGAAGCTAGGAGGCTTCCACAAAGTGTTGTATTGTGAAGACAGTGTAAGCTGCTCTCAGGAAACCAACATCTGTTCTCAAACAGGAGCCATCAACAAAAAGCACATAATCAAGTTTAATTCCAGGCTCATCTTTTATGTCGGGCCTTGGCTTGGTGCATAAATCCGTAACATTAAGACAGTCATGTTCAAAATCATCATACGCATCACTTTCAGGTAGCAGTAATAGGGTGCTGGGATTCATAATCTGACAAAGCTTCATTTTCACATTTTCAGAAGTGAGGATTTGCTGCTCATATTTGGTGAGTCGGAAACTTGTTATGTATTGGGTTTTGGTTCTGATAAGGAAAATCTCCACGGACTGAGGGACCATAAAAGTTAAAGTATGTCCCATTACTATGCTTCCAAACCTCTTAAGACTTGTACTCATGGCTGCTAATGATTTCAGACGACTGATCAACCCTGCGGCAACGGGATCAAGGATCATGAAAAAGTAAGTCACTGGCCTCCATGCTTAATCATGCATCTGAACTAGCCCTGAGAGAGTGTACCCCTCCCTCTCACTGCAAAACAATGTGAATCTCTTATTGTAATCTGGCATTCCTAGTGCCAGGGCATGGCAGAGACTTTCTCTAAGTTCTAGGAATGCTATCATGCATTTCTTGTCCCATGGAGGGAAATCAGGCATTTCATGTTGTGTCAGCCACAGTAAGGCTTATCCACTAGGAAAAGGTTTGGTAACCACCGTCTACAGTAGTCAACCATTTGCAGAAACATTCTGAGTTGTCTTTGCGTTTTCAGAGGACCCATCCTCAGATTAGCTTCTACTTTCTTGTGATGCTTTTCTTGTTCCTTTTTCAATGATATGTCCCAAATATTGGACTTCTTTTCTACAGTATGGAAGTTTGCTTAGAGACACTTTGGGGGTCATTACGAACTCGGTGGGAAAACCCTACAAAAGACCGCCAGCGCGTTGAAGACCTCGCCAGCCGCATTACTAACATTCCGCAGGGCCCACATGGAGCCGGCGGCAATGTAGCAGTGCGGCGGGTGCAGCAGCACTCGTCGCGCATATCACTGCCCGTAAATCGGGCAGTGACATGCGTGATGGGGCTGTGTACGGGGCACCCTGCACTGCCCATGCCAAGTGCATGGTCAGTTCAGGGGCCCCCAGGGGGGCCCGAGGCACCCATTCCGCCAGCCGTTCCCTGGAGAGGTAAACCACCAGGGAAAGGCTGGGGGAAAACAGGTACATTATCCGGCCTGCAGCACTTCTTGCAGCGCTGCCCTGTCTGATATGTAACTCCGCCATCGCCAGGCTTCCTGGTGGCGGTAGCCTGACGGTAGCCGTGTTACGCCTGTGGCGGTCATGCCATGTTCATAATGACCAACTTTTTCTCAGCTAGGTGATTTAGGAACCTAATGGTATCCTGTTTACAAGCTTCTCTTGTGCTCAGTGCCACAAGCAGGTCATCAATGTATTGCACAAGGACTGAATTACAAGACATTTTCAGATTCTTCTCTTCTTTAGAATTTGCTTAAAAATTTCAGGACTTTCCTGATACTCCTGTGGAACTTGGCACCATGCCAAAACGCTCTTGAAACACAAATGAGAACTGGCTAACCTCATGCAACAGAACCGAAAAAAAGCATGACAAAGGTCCACTACAGTGAACCATTCTGCAGTGCACAGAATCTGATAAAGTATGATGGCTGGATTTGGTACCACGGGACAACATGGAATAACAATACTATTTATCTTTCGCAAATCATAAACTATTATCAAACGTCCCATTGGGAGTCTGTAAACCCATAACTGGTGAGTTGCAAGGACTCATGACTATTTCCCTCAAGTTCCCTTTCTTCAGCATATCCTTAATTACTGGTGTTATTCCTGTCATTATCTCTAAGGTCAAATTATATGACGGTGTTCTCTGGAAAGCTCCATTTGGCTTTACTGCAATATGGACTGGTTCTACACCTTTGATTAGTTTGATTTCTTTTCCTGTAAGATCCCATACTTCTGTATTCACAGTCTCTCTCAGTACAGGGGGTAATTTCTCCAAAATCAGGGATGTGGAATTCCTATCGCCCGACGCCCGGGACATCTTGTTTGGGGTCAAGGGCAACAAGTTTTTATGTTTACTTTGTCCTTGGGACAAGTAGGCCCAACCCCCTGCAGCACAAACCCTTTGGCTGCCTGTTTACAGAGAGTTGAACTCTCTGCAGTTGAGATAATGTGTTTCCAAATGATAATGCTGTTCGAACTTGTATTTATGGTTCATTATTTGAAAGCCTTCATTATTAGGGTGCGTGCTGTAAATAAATGTTTTAAGGTCACACTTCACTACTGACGTTGGTTCCAGTACAAAAAAATAAAACGTGTACACACATGTTTGAAAAGTTTAGGCTAAGAGGCTAAGTATAATGCTCCCAGAATGCTCTCTGATTATATGCAAATGAAGTGTCATTTAGTAAAATGTGTTGATGCATGCTAGTATTTCCCAAAAATATTTCTAATGGAAAATCAGTGTAACCATTTTCAACACTATTATGGGAAGCATGAAAATAAACAAACACTGACAAAGCCAACTGAGCTGACATATTTTTATAAGTCTTTTAGTTTTATCAATGCGTGTCTTGTTTTGACATGGCTTTTGTAACACTTTATTGTTGTGGCAGCTACCAGGCCCTCAACATTGTAACAAACATTGGCAAAACCCCCCCAAAAAGTTTTTGAACTCTTAAAGCACACGTTGCCACCAGTGGCATAACAAAGGCCCCGCAGCCGCCCTCCAGGGGGCCCCGTCAGCACAGCACCTGCCCTGAGTGAGTCTGGAGAGGGGGCTCCTCCATGTTCTTTGCAAAGGGGCACCCTCCAGTTTCGTTACGTCACTGATTGCCACTGTAGTTCCTGACACTGAACAAAACTACTTTGTGTGGCAATATGCTCCTTGTGGAAGAGCAGAATGCGATCACTCACAGTAAAGCCAGCCAAAAGAGAGAGAAATAGAAGTTTAATAAAAACAAAATGTCTTTGTTAACACCAGACCTAATTAGGGACCAAGACCCTCATGTAGGTAGCTTTTTGCATGTCGCAAACAGCGACTTTCGCTGTTTGCGACGTGCAAAAAGCACATTGCGATGCACAAACCCAGTTTTGCGATTCAGTAACCTGGTTACCGAATCACAAAACGGGTTTGCGACTCGCAATTAGTAAGAGGTGTTCCCTTCCTAATTGCAACTCGCAGTGCAATGTAGGATTGTTTTGTGACCGCGAACGCGGGCGCAAACCAATCGCAGTTTGCACCCATTTCAAATGGGTGCTAACACTTTCGCAAAAGGGAAGGGATCCCCATGGGACCCCTTTCCCATTGTGAATGTCACTGTAAAAAAAAATTCAGAGCAAGCAGTGTCCTGTGGACCACTGCCTGCTCTGAAAAAATGAAACGAAAACGTTTCATTTTTCGTTTTTGTTATGCATCTCGTTTTCCTTTAAGGAAAACGGGCTGCATTACAAAAAAAACTGCTTTATTGAAAAGCAGTCACAGACATGGTGGTCTGCTGTCTCCAGCAGGCCACCATTCGTGAGGGGGTCGCAAATTGCGACCCACCTCATGATTATTCATGATGTGGGCATTTGCGAAGCCCTTGCGAATCACAGATGGTGTCAAGGACACCATCCTACATTCGGATTTGCGACTCACAATTTGCAGGTCACAAATCTGAACCTACCTACTTGTGGCCCCAAATTCTTAAAGAAAGTCACAAAAGTGCACCCATGGTATATGTCGTACCCCTATAAAATATTTGTGAACTGTATTTTAGCGTGGGTAAATACGATGTGTAGATTTGCTCATGTGAAAATCTATTGAGCATTTGCAAGTTCATTTTCCCTCCAGCCACTTTCTTCCCAACCCTGGAAGAAGTTCTAATTCTGCCATTGTCAGGAGTAAATGTCCAACCTTTCTTATTATGGGAAAATATTAGAGAGAAGCTGGTAAAAATCTTTAAAACATGCAGGTTAGTAGGTTTGCAGACTCAAAGGCATTCCAGCCCTGGAACTATTGCTTACTGCTTCCTCCAGCCCCAGTATGCAGATCTGCAGAAAGGTGGCAAAATAAGGAAATTTCTACAGTAGGGATTGAAACTCCAAGTATTCAAGCCCTACTATGGTAGTAGCCCTGGCATAATCAGAGAGGCTATTAATTGCTGCCATAATTTGTCGCCACACTACATGGCACCAAAGGGACAAGTAGATCTTTTTACAGGACAAGTAGATTTGAGAAGCAACCTGTCCCCTGGACAAGTAGATATTTTAATAAATTCCACACCCCTGAAAATTCTCATTGGATAAAGCACTAGAGCATTTTTTTGAGCTAGCTTCAATTCCCTACTCCATCTAGTGTACAACAGATTGTCCAATTTAGCCTGCACTATAAATCAAATCAAATCAAATCAAATCATTAACATTTATAAAGCGCGCTACTCACCCGTGCGGGTCTCAAGGCGCTAGGGGGGAAAGGGGGGGTTATCGCTGCTCGAACAGCCAAGTCTTTAGGAGTCTCCGGAAAGCGGAGTGGTCCTGGGTGGTCCTGAGGCTGGTGGGGAGGGAGTTCCAGGTCTTGGCCGCCAGGAAGGAGAAAGATCTCCCACCCGCCGTGGAGCGGCGGGTGCGAGGGACGGCAGCAAGTGCGAGGCCAGCGGAGCGGAGGGGGCGGGTGGGGACGTAGAAGCTGAGGCGTCTGTTGAGGTATTCCGGTCCCTTGTTGTGGAGGGCTTTGTGTGCGTGGGTGAGAAGACGGAAGGTGATCCTTTTGCTGACTGGGAGCCAATGCAGGTGTCTCAGGTGTGCGGAGATGTGGCTGTTGCGGGGTACGTCGAGGATGAGGCGGGCCGAGGCGTTTTGGATGCGTTGCAGGCGGTTTTGGAGTTTGGCGGTGGTCCCGGCGTAGAGGGTGTTGCCGTAGTCCAGGCGACTCGTGACAAGGGCGTGGGTCACGGTTTTTCTGGTGTCGGCGGGGATCCAGCGGAAGATCTTGCGGAGCATGCGGAGAGTGAGGAAGCAGGCGGAGGACACGGCGTTGACTTGCTTGGTCATGGTGAGAAGAGGGTCCAAGATGAAGCCGAGGTTGCGGGCGTGGTCTGCGGGGGTCGGTGCGGTGCCGAGGGCCGTGGGCCACCAGGAGTCGTCCCAGGCGGACGGGGTGTTGCCGAGGATGAGGACTTCCGTTTTTTCAGAGTTCAGCTTTAGGCGGCTGAGCCTCATCCAATCTGCGACGTCCTTCATACCCTCTTGTAGGTTGGTCTTGGCGCTGGCGGGGTCCTTGGTGAGGGAGAGTACAAGTTGGGTGTCGTCGGCGTAGGAGGTGATGATGATGTCGTGCTTGCGTACAATGTCGGCGAGGGGGCTCATGTAGACATTGAAGAGTGTCGGGCTGAGCGATGAGCCTTGAGGTACGCCGCAGATGATCTTGGTGGGTTCTGAGCGAAACGGAGGGAGGTAAACTCTTTGGGAGCGGTTAGCGAGGAAGGAGGCGATCCAGTCCAGGGCCTGGCCTTGGATCCCGGTGGAGCGTAGGCGGGTGATTAGGGTGATAAAGCCCACCCTAACAGGCTTACAAGACTCGAATTGCACACAACAAACTTGTGCTTCTCTTCAAATTAACTTATTTTTACAGGAACCTCTTCTGAAATTGGATTGGTAATCTGTTTTTTGTAATTCCTACAACTTGGATCTTCGTTCTCGAGAGGGTTATGTCTGGGGCTCCTGCCGTTCTAACAGTGGAATTGGTAGCACCTGTGTCAATAGGAAATGACAGGTGGTGGCCATTTACCTCACCTTATACAAATGGTTCACTCTTGCCTAACTCTAGGACTACGCAGAGCACTTAATATGCTCTCCCTCTCAAGTATTGTCCTTGTGAAGTGTCAATCAAAGATCTTGCTTTCAATCATAAGAAAGTGCTGAAATGTGTTCTGGTTCGGTACCTGGAATGTATTCTTATTTACTCGGGGCTCGGATTTATGTTCATTTTAGCATTACCCACATTCTGTTGAACCACAGGGGCTTGTGGGACCTACATCACTGGAAACTGATTTTGCACTGGTATCTGTTGAACAGGTGCACTTTGCACTTGAATCCGATTACCTCCTTGTATTTGATTATTAGCATTCAATGCCCAATCAGAACCCCTTGCCTCTACCCTGTGCACCAACCATACCGCCTAGAACACTTGCAATTCAGCGTGAAACCCAACTCCTTGTATGCCATTCAGAAAACCAACACCTGGCACACACCAACATTCCCTGCAACCGATTCTGGAAAAATCTCTGAGCCATCTTCATCTGTGCCAGCATAAGCTTTTCCTTAAGCTTCTTCTGCTTCACCTCCTGCTCAAAACTACAATACTTCACATATTTCAAAATATCATCCAATGACTTTGTCTGCCAGCAAATCACATTCTGATGTATATGCTGAGTAGTCTCAGGTCTCAATCAGAGAATAAACTGTGAAACAAAGAATCCCATATCACTTGGCTTAAGATGCGTTTGACCAGTATGCTGCGGAAACGCTTTTCAGAACTTCTTGTAATACTCATGAATGGACTTTTTCACCTCATGGTGAATCCTGTTCAACCTCACATAATCCAAATCCTTCGGAGGAACTCTGCCTTTGAGGAAAGTATTCACCTAATTATATTTATCCATCACAGTAGGAGATGGTGCATTAGTGCAAGAATCTCTCGGTGGCTCTGAATTTGGCTAACGTACAGCCATTTAACATTCAGTTCACATATTCTTAGGAACAACAATGTGAAAGAATGTATTCAAATCAGTCCACAATACTTTTGAAATCTTCAGAAGCCATTCAACCTGTGTGCGCCACTGTATAGGGTTTTCTCTCAACATGGAGAAATTGTTCGTAAATGACGCAAGATCTCCCCAACTCCAAAGCACATGAACATACACTCCACCTGATATTTCTCTTAATGGATAAGTCAAAGCTTCTTCATCGTCTGGGGGACCTGGATGTGGTCTTCTCTTTAGTTCAGCCACCTCCAATGGTTTCTTTTTCCTTTCATGCTTCTTTGCCCATTTGCTTTCTAATTTCTCAAACTCACTCCATCTGAGAACACATTCCACTAATACAATACTGTGCAATTGCATTCCTGAAGAATGCAGTGTCCTAACTGATTCATCATCCAAATATACTCAAACATTTCTGCAATAGGATGATCGACTTAATATCCATATGCTAATTCAATTAATTTGCCATATACAGTTGCTGCTTGCCTAGTGATTTCTTTACACAGATAAATCAGTTATTTTTCTTGGTATTTATTCACGTTCTAATTGTAAACACCCCTAATTATTTCTTCCAATTCTATTTTTTTTATTTTACAAATTTTATTAAGTTTTTCCAAGATGACCTGCCCTTGACGACCAGGATACCAAACACATGATACAAAAGAGAAACAATAACACAAAACAGCCACATATAAATCCCCACCTGCCAACCTTGTCCCAATGTCCAGCTCCTGATGTCTCAATGATAAAGAGCGTAGGGATCTGTGTTATATCAAAGGCAGGAAGTCCTGTATGTTCTCACCTCATCATCCAGGCAAGATGTAAGGGGCTAGGACAGGCTCTAGCGTGATGCCTCTGTAATCTGCTCATCTCTGCAGGATTTTGAGGTGTTTCTGGGGTCATGCCCTCACCTGAAAGATCACAATCTCCAGCCCCATGCAATGATCCAAACCCTGCTTCCACACTGCAGGGGAGGGGGCATGATCTACTTTCCACACCCTTGCTCTATGTCTCGTCTAGCTATAGTTAGTCCCAGAAATAAAAAAGCTTGCTTGCATCTATTGCCACTGAGTCCATCTGTGATGTGAAGGAGAATCAATCTCCGGTCTAGGTCTAGAGGGAATGCTCCAGGCAAGCACCTCACCCAGGCAGAAGGTAACTCCTTTCCAGAAGCAATCCAACACGGTTCAGTTCCAGACAGTATGTAGGAAGGTGCCGTCCTCCGGCAGACACCGTAAGCTTAGCGTGGAGGTAACCAAGCCCATATGCCAGAGGTGAGGAAGCGTGTAGTACGTCCTATGCAGACATTTTAGTTGGCTAAGGCGATGGCTAGCCAAAATGGCCGCCTCATAGGGGGCACACAGTGCATCTGACCAGTTGTCATCTTCTAATGTCTAAATCTGCCTCCCAGGAGCTCAAGAGCCGAGAGGGTGTGTGTGCTATGTAAAATCAGGTAACAATATATATGGGAGATTTTATGAGCCCCCAAGGCATTTGAAAGGGGTTTGCCCTCTAGAGGATTTAAGTCAGGGAGTGTGCTTATGTGTCTAATGTATGGGGTAATGGCATACCAGAGTTGTCAGTAGCAGTGGAACTGGCTGGGATGCAGCTGAAACTTTTGCTGTAGGTCTTGGAAAGATCTCAGCACCATGCCACACATGACTTTGCCCAGGGTTCAAATGCCTAAGATAGCCCACCTCCCAAAACTTTCCAAGCGTCCCCTCAGTCAACCTGCCCCACCATCCCTTGCGGCGCAGAGTGGTGCGCCGTAAATTAAGAACCACACACGTCGCTGGGGGAGGGTGGGAGGTGGTCCCTTTCCTTCCGTAGAGGTAGTCCAACAAATGGACAGTGCCCACTGCCCATTTTTCAGCCGCATAAGGCTGGGTCTCCATGGTGACCGTGCCACCACTCGTTTATTACCATCAAATGTGAGGCGGAATAGTAGAAGTGCATATCTGCAGCCGCGATGCCCCCTCGATAGGTGGACTGAAAGCATGTGGGTAAAGCAATTATCAGTTAAAAGGTAAAATTACATGTTTTGAGGTGTTCAGAACAAGACCGGATGTTTTGCAGCAGATTTGCATGATCTGAATTATGCCTGGGTCTGAGGCATCCAGGTCCGTCACGAAAAATAAAATAATGTCAGTGTATAATGCTATGGGATCTGAGCATTCCGGGCTCTATTTGAAGCCCTGCACCTGGGCGTCCATTCTGATCCAGACTGCCAAGGCAAACAAAAACAGGGGGAGCAGGCAGCACTGGCTGGTCCCCCGCTGTATTGTAAATTCCTCAGATATGCAGCCTGTTACTTTCACCGTCAGATCTGCATATAAGAGCCGTATTTAAGAAATTAACCGGGGGCTGAAGTTCAATCTCCAGAGCAGGGCGAACAGATAATCTCAACAAATCAAACGCCATGTCCACATCAGCCAGGAGCACCGCTGCAGGCCCTCCTCAGGTGACCAGCCAGGGAAAGGGCATTAGAGATGTGGTGAATGTTGCGGCATGTGACGCAAACTGGCATAAAGCCCGCCTGGTCCATGTGAATCAGATGATGAAGATACAGGAGCAGTCTATTGGCAAGGGCCTTGGCTAGAAGTTTATCCACTGTGTTCAGGAAGGATATTGAGAGATTGGATGAAAGGGCGTCAGGAGGGCAGCCAGGCTTGGGGAAGATCACTATCTCTGTGTCATGCCAAACTGGCGCAAGGAGTGATGAGTCTATGGAGGCACAGACTGCCTGTATACAGTATTTTACCAGTTTGGGCATAAAGGTTTTAAAGAACTTCCCTGGGAGCCTGTTAGGGCCTGAGGACTTCCCTGGGAGCCTGTTAGGGCCTGAGGCTTCACCTGACTGGACCCTTGCTAGGGGCAAAACTATCTCGGCCTCCGCGAACACCTCATTGAGGTGGGTGGCGTCCGAGAACATGTCTGAAGGGGCAGAGCATCAACAAAGTTGACAATATGATCAAGGGGGAGCATCTCACACCGGGCATACAGCACCCGGACGTATGTTGCAAAGTTGTGGGCAAAGTTCTCTAGGCTACCACCAGAACACCAAACTCATCTCGGATTAGTGGGAGGAGAGGTGACTGATATGTGGCCTGGCACAGCCTGTGAAGCATTCTACTCTATCTTTCACCCCAATGATTTACGAGACTCTGTGCCACCCGCGTGTAAATTTTGCTTCATTTAACAGTAACTGCCTATATGGTTGCTGACCAACCCCAACTATCTCTAAGTAACCTCCCCTTCCTGCCCAGCTACCATGCTCTTCCAAATTCACGCATCTGTAACTTAAGGTTAGCTAAATCTCACAACTTCCACCATTTGTCACCTGCTCAATAACTGATAGCTTTCCCCCATTCTACTGGTTTGAATGTCTGGCACAACGTCACTGGACGTGTTAAAACTGAAGTATTTGTCAATGTGACGTGTAAGGTGTACCCTATATGTGGGAAGATGCTAATTTCATGGCGGCCTCTCAGGTCCTAGGCGCAAGTCCCATCCAAGGCCACCAGAGAATGATCCAGCAACCCCCTGGTCAGCACATCGATGTCAGAGACCCTATGTAGGTATGTGGCGGGGACAATTATATAATACTGTCTACAGAGGAAGCTGTGGATTGTGGAGAAACAGGTGTAATCTCACCCTGTTGGATTGTGTGACCTCCAAACATCAACCAACTCCAGGGCAGTCATCATGGCAGAAAGACGGACCTACCAGACTCGGGCACATATCGGTGTGCGCAACACATGTCGACCCGGGCATCCATAACATCATCCCAGTCCCCACAAAGCACCGACAGGCCATCAGGAATATCGCCTCACAGAAGCACCACCCCAACAACAAAGGAGTGTCCATGGGGGGTGGGGAAAGTGTCAAGGGGGCAGCATAAAAACCTTTGAGTATCTGTCCAGAAGCTGTCTGCTAGAAGGTCAAAGATCTCTGTATTACGATACACGCGCCTCTGGACTCTCTTGTGAATCCCAAATGGAATACCTGACTGTATCCATACCTGGCCAGGCAAGGAGTTTTATTAACCAGGAGATGGGTCTCCTGAAGCATCAAAATATGTGCCCCTGATCATTGGTAAGATTCAAAACAAGCTTGAACTTTATCAAGGATTAACTGCACATTCCAAGACAAGATGTGAACATGCCCCCCAGGGGTCATCATGTCTCACTACACTCATGATATTTTAGGGCATGTGTAGTGTGCGTCTGGCCATAAACAGGAGCAATGGTAAATGGTGTGATAATGTTAACATATAAAACATAACTACAAGAACTTTCCCCCAAAACTTCCCCCCACCCACATACTTCACCAACCAAGAAGCATCTATCGCAGACAGTGATAACACAGGGTTCCAATGGGGGGCTCCAGTAGTCACGTTCAAGGGATCCCAACACCCCATGAAGGGTAAACACCAGTGAGGTGGTTAATGCTGTCACCTGCGGTAATGGGCAGTCATAATGTCGCCCAGGGGCAAAACCTGCAATACAAAACATAATTGAGCAAGTCTCTACGTTATCCTGGCTGGATAGTGGTGGAAGTCCGCACAACCCCCACAGTTTTCCATCTTCTCAGTGTCATGTGTCCTTGACTCGCTTGCTGCTACGCCAGGCGGAGCGGGATCTGTGCCGCTGCCTCAATGTCAATTTCTTGAGTCGATCCTTTTCCACACACCCTGTGATAAGTCTGAGTCAAGAGGTGGAAGGGAATGAGGCTTCAAGGTTACCTTTTCATTGGTCCAGCAAAAGACCTCTTCTGGGGTGTCAGAGAAGTAGGTTTGAGATTAAAAGACTACTCATAAGCGTGGCGGGTACAGCAGCATACATTGCAATTTAGGTTCATGAAGATGTTGCTTGGCAGCAGTAAAGGGCTGGTGCTGCTGCTGTATTAGCCTGGTGTAGTCAGGGAAGATCATGATGGAAGAGGTCTGAAAGGTGATCTTATCCTGAGAGCGAGCCAACTTGAGGATCGCTTCTCTGTTCATATAATTCAGGATCCGGGCAAATATTGGTCTAGAGTGTGCCCCTGTGGGTGTTTCCTGAACACTGCCCTGTGAGCCCGCTCAACCACGAAACAAGAGGACAGAGCCTCCGCTGGTACCACAGAGCACAGCCGCTGCATCAAGAAGGTGTCCACTGACTGATCCTCACAGCCCTCAGGGGATCCCACAAATTGTAAATTATTGCAGAAGACCTGGCCTTCGGCGTCTTCAACACACAGAGCCAGCTCCCCCGGACACCGCCACCAGCTTAGTTACCTTATTCTGAAAGGTGGTTATCGAGTCCTCTACAACCGAGACCCTTGTCTCTGCCTCTGTTATCCGTTCAAGTGCATTGCAAAGATTGTGCCGGAGTAAGGCAACATCCGAGCCGACAGCCCCTATTTTGGAGTCCAACATGTTGCAGGATTGCGTGATGGCAGCTAAAAGTGTCGCGTTGTCTGGGGTCAAGGGCTGCTGATTACTGGGGATGGTAGGAAGTGTTGATCTATTGTATGTGTATATTTGTCCGTGGTACTCTCTTTTGTGCCCACTGTATTCTTGTCCTGGGTATGACTTAAGTGTTGTTTCCTAGGACATGCCAATACTCTGGTCCAGGTACAACTTGCCAGACCTCCTGGAGGACAAATGGGGCGGCACGTGCAGTCAGCCACCAGCGGCAGTGATCAGGAAGAACTGGAGGAGAAGAGTATATGTCACCCAATGGGCACAGGTTCTTCCCTCGGGATCGCGGACTGGGACGGAGGTCAATCGCCCCCATGGCAGGGCTTCATCGCCCAAGCCACCCCACTAAAGGTCTACGAGCAAGGATTTGGCTGGGCAGGAGTGAGGTTAGCCATTCACCAAGGTTTGCGATCACACAACACAATTGTCACCACTGCACCCTCCAAGTCACTTGTCTATGGGGCCCTAGTGGGACCCAGAAGAGCTCCCCCACAGATGTTAGTCACAAAGGTACTGCCAGTTATCAGAGTCTCACCGTGCACTCACATTGTGGACGTATTTGCATCCACAATGCAGTCAATCAGAATGGGAGGACACAGGGGGAGAGAGGAGAGAAAATGGAGAGTTCAAATGCTCCCAGCCGTGCGATTTCTCAATCTCTTACCGGGCTGCATCCAGGCAACGCAGAGCAAAGAAACCTTTCTAGGCATTATCTGTTGTATGATAGGTGCTGTCCCTCACAGAGGCAGCCGGGTGATCGCTGTTGCGGCAGTCCAGCACCACTAGAACCAGCCCCACTGCGGGTGGCAAACACAAGAGGCCCAACATGGGCTCCCATGCCCACAGGTGTCTATGCAACAAGAGCGCCACCACATGCGGTGCAGGGGCTGCACTTCAAACGCCCGCCGTGGACTTCTGCCCGACACGCCACATTGCTTTGCTTGCAATACAGGCCTCACCCCTGCTGAGGCGGGTTGGTCAGCAGTTTCTTTCCAGGCACGGGTGCAGCCGGATTGGCTCTCCTCACACTCTCACAGGGCCAGCCAGACACCGTAACACTAGTCGGCTGTGCGAGAGTCTCCTCAGCGCCGCACCACCATATTACACACTCCGGCCATGGCCTCCAGGACGGCAGTACCGGACCAGCGGCACTATTTATGCCACCAACTCTGAGCGCTCCCGAGTCAACCTTGATCCCCCAATGCATCAGGAATGTCCCAGGGGGCTGCCAGGGTACAGTGTGGAAGGATGAAGACAGATTTGTTGGTGACTGCCGGGAGCTTGTCTAAAGTGCAGCCGCCATTATTTTGCAGTTAAGACATGCCCCCTCCAATTCTATTTTTTATCTCAGGCAACTTAGTGGTCCATCTCTTTCTGCACTCTGACTAGTACCTTGGCTTTCTGCATTCTTCGTTTTTGCACTTTTCCTGGCAGCTTCCTTAAAACATGGGGGGGAACATCCCATCTTTAACAACATTTGTCTTACCCTGTGTTGTCTGTGTTTTAAAGACAATTCTACCACCTTCCTTTAATGAATGTATAGTCTGTGGTGGTTTCCGATCAACAATCTGTGTGAATTCTGTGGTCGGGATAAAACCCTCCCACAGGTGCTCCTCCCACAGTTCCTTTAGCTACTGCATTTGGGACAATATTATTCTGAGCATTTGGTGTGCACATCTCTACTAGCTTTGCAGCAGGTACTGGCACAGTCACAACAGAAGCAGTAACAACTGTAGGCATCACTACCTGTACAGTCTCAACTTGGGCTAGCACATAATTTGGTACAGCAGTTTGCACAACAGTCCTTCTAGGCTGTCTCATTTGTAATGGTCTCTCAATCTGGAAAGCATTTAGGTCAACAAGGGCCATAGCCACTCTTATATTATTAGTTAAAATACCCTCAGTACAGGAGCCATCTGAGGTGGTGGACATGCAGCCAAAAATTCACCCAATATCTCATCTCCTGAATCACTATCAGAATACGTTTCTTTTCATTATCTTTTTCATTTTTATCCTTCCTATTTGTTGGCTTTTTCGGCTTTCCAGGTTTCTCTGATTTTTTCATTAGCAAGGACAGGAAATAAGCTAGTTCCCTCCACAATATTGGTTCTTCAGTTCTGCTGTTGTTCATCTTATATTGCATCTGTCATTTCTCATACCTCTCTTTGTTAGTCTTTGGTATTTCTGTCTATCCCTAGAATGAGACTTTTCTCCCAAGTTCTTAGTGCTTCAGATTATATAGGTGTAAAAAGAGGCTTCATGTCACAAAGTGTTTCTCGTAGTCTATCTATAATTCTCAAATTAAATGTACCCCATCTAGGAAAGCTTAGTTGACCCTCTTTTTCAGTGATCTTGCACCACAGGCTTGGCAAAGCCATACACATGTATATAACCCTTCCTCAATCATCAGATCATAAGCTGTCTTACCCTCAAGGAGGTGCCTCTTCACCCTACCCTATTGCAATAGTCACAGCACCTCACATTAAACTTCTAATACCTTTGAGAAATTTCACAATTTAAAATTTAAATCAACAAAGGGCAAACAATAAAATATAAATCTTCAATGCTTTGATTCTGTACCGTATACGTCAATGTTCAATAAGCCTGTCTCCCAATCTCAGAGCTGTTTTGTACACCAACCAACTCATCACTGCACTGCTCTTTGCACAGCTCATCCAATCTCCACATGGCGTTTTACACCAACTGGCTACACTGACCAATCGATTACAGTGCAGCACAATATGATGCAAACACCTACTCCTTGCAGCGGCTCTCCTTCCTTTATAATTTCTTCATATTCACACAAAGTCACAATTCTACTATTCTATGCAACATGATATAACAGTCTTTGCCTGTCCCTTCCGAAGAAAATAAAAAGAACAATTTAGCAATTGGAATATTCAGGTTTTTAAACCCTCTGACTTTTTCTCATTCAAAAAGAGTTTGATGCACACCAATCAAATCTAGACCAGTGGGAAATCACCTATATAAATGCAGTGTTACCTTTGCGCATCAGGTTCCACCAACAGTGACCAATATTAGTACAATCACAACAAATTGCTACTGTCCTTGTCTCAAAAGTTCAGTCAACGATATCTTACGACCTGCACTACAAATCATTAGCAGACAAGAAAACAAATAAATCAACTCCTTGTTTATCTATCCCAGGATCTTAAACTACCTCCAAGTCTGATAATCTTTTTTGTTCTCAACAAAAGTGCATAAGCATCAGCAATTCATAAGCTTCAATGATTCATTCAACACGCATCTACTAATACCAACACTTGAGTAAACCACAATAATACATTTTGACCTATAACTCTACTGATACTCAGACCTCCAGTTCAGCAACCGCCTTAGAAAACCACACTCCACAAATCTTCAAGTTTGGGCTTTGGACAATAGGACATGGGCATCTATCTATCTCAGGGTAATTTTAATTACTACAGCTCCTCTTTCTCATTCCATAAATCCTCCTCTGCTACAAACTTTGGTGGAGCGGGACTTTAAATATTTGGTTTGTGGGATAATCTTACCAACTCATCAGATCAGCAATCCCTGCTGTTAGTCGTGCTAGAACAACACCCATTTTGTAGATGAAATTAACCAGGAGCTGCAAATCAAATCAACTTGCAGTCACAGTTTTCAATTTCAATCTCTCAATGATGGGAGATTGTGTGAGTTTCAAAGCTTCATTAAAGTCTCAAATTCTTTACGTTTTATTAGCAGAATAAATATTAAATCTCATCAAATCTATTAGATCAATCAAGGCAATTATAAGTGATCAGTAAACGAACAATAGAATTTGAAGGCATTCTGTAAAGGAAAGGCCACTATTCTATGATTGGAGAGTGAGAGAAAAGTGTCAGTTAGAATCCGTAAGGAATTCTAAATCAAGAGGTGAAAGAATGAGGCTTTAGCGTCAAATCTCAAAATTCAATGAAGGCAGAACTTCCCATAGAGGGAGGTTCAAGGAAATCACTAGAGTATCAGAGCACCATAGATTCAGGCAGGGAAAATGAAAGACTCTCTCTGAATGAATCTGAGAAGCATCTGCAAAGGGCTCTGCAGAGAAGTTGGGAAAGGGTCCAAACAAAATCTCTCAGCCTACTCTAGGAATACACACTTTTCTGGCGTTTCATATCAACATTTGAAACAAGTTTTTTCCATCTTCAGTCCGCTTATCCAATCAGCTTGCGGTGTCTTCATGGGAAGAGGAAAGTTTCCGCTGTCTAAGCAGTCAAAAGACAATAGCTTAGAGATATCCACATCCAACTGAGACATTTTGTGAAACATTTTGCATAAACTGAGGAGAGTTCTCACCATTTTCATACTAAAACAAAAGTACAGTTAATGGTAAGGCCTTTACATCATTTTATTAGATCACAGGTTTCTCACCCATCTTGGCTAACAAGATTATTGTTCATTTAGCAACATTCTGTGGAAATTAAGCTAAACATTTTAATCCATTGTTATGTTTTATGAAAAGCAAGCCTATGGGAATGTCAATCTAAAAATGTCCTATATTAAATCAGTCTCTTCTCAGCACACTTACGTCACTGAAAGTTTCAACATTTCAAATTCTTGACTTTTTTCTTATTTGTATTTTTTATGAAAAGTGCACTGTGCAGCTATTCAAACCTAATACACGTGCAAATGTGAGAGCCTAGTGCTCTCACTTGCTTTAAAAGAATATGGCTTTTTGTCTGAGTCCTACATGTTGTTTCTACATGTTAACTGCATTAATTGTATTATTTAAAAACACTTTCGTATTTGATTGGATTTAACACAATCTGATTTTATCTAGTTCATCAGATTGCATCTGGCATTCCTAGGTGATGTAAATAACCAATGTTATTGTTACCGAAATTAATAGCACCCCATTTACTGATCTCTGAAGCATGGCAGTCCTCAGACACTTGTCAATATCTGAACTCATAACCGTGAATCTCAGCAGGTGTCAGCAGGGAGTGTTTAATCCACTGGCTGCCTTGTCGGTCATTGAGTGGGCACACAAAATCCCTGTGTGAAGTGTCGTAGGAAAACGAGATTGAAGCAAAAGAGAACTTGACAATTACAACAGTGTTGTGAGGTTATTTTAAGGAGCTTTAATGGGCACGTTATTTTAGCATTAGGCCTGCGGCTTGTGCCCTTTAGCCTACTAATAATTCATTTTATTGAAATTTATGAACAGAAGCTTCATTCTGCAGTGATGTTTTATTTTCCTTCATCTTATACACTTTTAGCCTTGGAACTGTTTTCATTCTTTTTAGTAGGACATTCTCATTCTGTACTTTGCTCTTGGCTGTACTCGCAATTGTTGTCAATACAAAGTAGGAACACCACAATCTTTGCCACTTCACAGGAAACATACATGTTCTTACGTTAGGACAGTTTTCTCAGAACACCAGCTGTTTTATTTTAAAACATCCCTCTGCCCCCTATATGTTAGAGGGAGAGTTCCATCCCAAAAATTGTCAGTGCAAGCTGTTGCTTCACTACAGCTGTCTGCTGAGACTTGATGTATTCTCCGCCTACATGAGAGAGGACTCTCAGTAGACCAACAGCCCTCTTTGCTACTACCTTATCCAGGTATGATGGATGGTGTCTTCCTAAAATACCTTACGGGTGGACTAGGCCTAACACTGCTGTGCTCTAGTAGTAACTTAGTGGCGGAGGCAGGAATTCAAACCAATAGCATTCTGCCACTATGGTGGGACTTTTCTTAGGTTTCACTTTCCTTGTCCCTGCATTGCTATGATTATGTTTTATCATCCAAATCATTGCAGTACATGCTATTTTACCTAGAATGCAGTTGATTCAATAAAACACATTGAACCAATTTCTGCTTCTGTTTGTCTTTGCACGTGTGAGACGAATGAAACAGAGAAAAGACTGACATTGTTGCACCATGATTTCCCTGACAAGTGAGAATGTCATGACTACGGCTGCCACAAATCACTGCCACGTTCAGGCGAGGTACTGCTAGCTGGCCAGAATGGTAAGGCTAAAAGTTGTCACACGGTGTGGAATTGGACTCAGCTCCCCACAACCTGATGGTGCTGCCACCCGAATCCAGCAGTCATTACTATACTGAGAACCAACACGACAACATATGAACATGATGTACACAACAGGTGCAAAATGGAAGGTACTGCAGAGAATGAAGTGCCACAGCCCCACACTGTAGAAAACACAGGGCAACCTCTAAGGTTATTATGTACATTTTCAATCATAGGATACTTTTGGATTAAATATAAATTCTAAACCATTCAAATCACAGGACTGTCACCTCAGCCTCTTAAGAACAAAGTGATGAGAGCCCAAAGAATTGGCAGTGACAATCTAGACAGCCAAATCAAAGGCGCCGCTGCAGTGCACATTGCCTTGTATATTGTGCAAAGTGAAACTGTCGCTGTGACCCACTGACACTAAACACCACAAAATTAGCAGGAAAGATGCATCTCAAGAGAGTTTTGATGAGTTTTGATTAATAAACACCTTCCCAAAGTCCATGCAGACCACAGGTGTTATCTGGGAGGACATACAATATAACTATGCTCAGGAGAGATATGTGAGTCTACCAACCAAAACTATCAACTGATGCAAAAAGAGATTCCAATGATGACGTGTGAAAATACTGCTTCTATCAAAGTGGAAAAAATACACTCAATACTGCACTGAACAAAGAGACATCTAATGTGTTTTACTAGCCTCAGCTAAGGGTTGATAGTTTCTACTAAGGTTCAACTGATGTGTCCCATAACCATACATTCATAAATAATACCACATTGTAGGATGTTGGCTCTGTATATACTATTTCAAAGTAAGAAATAGTGTGCACAGAGTCCAAGGGTTCCCCTTAGAGGTAAGGTAGTGGCAAAAAGAGATAATTCTAATGCTCTATTTTGTGGTAGTGTGGTCGAGCAGTAGGCTTATCAGAGAGTAGTGTTAAGCATTTGTTGTACACACACAGGCAATAAATGAGGAACACACACTCAAAGACAATTCCAGGCCAATAGGTTTTTATATAGAAAAATATATTTTCTTAGTTTATTTTAAGAACCATAGGTTCGAGATTTACAAACAATACTTTAAATGAAAGGTACTTCACTTAGGTATCATAGGAACTTTGAATCAGCAAAATAGCACTTACAGTTTTGGCAAATATGGCAATAAGCTATTTTAAAACTAGACTGCAAATTTCAACAATTCCTGGTGGAGGTAAGTATTTGTTAGTTTTGCAGGTAAGTAAACCACCTACAGGGTTCAAAGTTGGATCCAAGGTAGCCCACCGTTGGGAGTTCAGGGCAACCCCAAAGTTACCACACCAGCAGCTCAGGGCCGGTCAGGTGCAGAGGTCAAAGTGGTGCCCAAAACACATAGGCTTCAATGGAAATAGGGGTGCCCCGGTTCCACTCGGCCAGAATGAAAGTGCCTGCCTCTTCAGAAGGCAGACCAGGGGGGTATTGTAGGGCACCGGGGGGGGACACAAGCAGGCACAGAAAGTACACCCTCAGCGGCACAGGGGCGGCCGGGTGCAGAGTGCAAACAGGTGTCGGGTTTCTAATAGGAATCAATGGGGAGACCCGGGGGTCTCTTCAACGATGCAGGCAGGCACAGGGGGGGGCTCATCGGGGTAGCCACCACCTGGGCTCGGTAGAAAGTCGCTCCGGCACTGGAGTTCGGTTCCTTCAGGTCCTGGGGGCTGCGGGTGCAGTGTGTTTTCCAGGCGTCGGGTTCCTTGAAGCAGGCAGTCGCGGTCAGGGTGAGCCTCTGGATTTCCTCTGCAGGCGTCGCTGTGGGAGCTCAGGGGGGTCAACTCTGGCTACTCACGGGCTCCCAGTTGCCAGGGAGTCCTCCTTGTAGTGTTGTTTCTCCGCAGGTCGAGCCGGTGGCGTCGGGTGCAGAGTGGCAAGTCTCACGCTTCCGGCGGGAAACGTGCAGTCCTTTAAAGTTTGTTTCTTTGTTGCAAAGTTGTTTCTTCTTTGGAGCAGAGCCGCTGTCCTCGGGAGCTTCTTGGTCCTTTTAGATGCAGGGTAGTCCTCTAAGGCTTCAGAGGTCGCTGGACCCTGAGGGACGCGTCGCTGGTGCGGTTTTTCTTGAAGTGGGGAGACAGGCCGGTAGGGCTGGGGCCAAAGCAGTTGGTGTCTCCGTCTTCTCTGCAGGGCTTCAGGTCAGCAGTCCTTCTTCGTCTTCAGGTTGCAGGAATCTTTCTTGCTTGGGTCTGGGGGCCCCTAAATACTCAATTTAGGGGTGTGTTTAGGTCTGGGGGTTAGTAGCCAATGGCTACTAGCCCTGAGGGGGGCTGCACCCTCTTTGTGCCTCCTCCCTGAGGGGAGGGGGGCACATCCCTAATCCTATTGGGGGAATCCTCCATCTGCAAGATGGAGGATTTCTAAGTCAGAGTCACCTCAGCTCAGGACACCTTAGGGGTTGTCCTGACTGGCCAGTGACTCCTCCTTGTTTTTCTCATTATCTCCTCCGGCCTTGCCGCCAAAAGTGGGGCCGTGGCCAGAGGGGGCGGGCATCTCCACTAGCTGGAATGCCGAGTGGCGCTGTAAAGAAGGGGGTGAGCCTTTGAGGCTCACCGCCAGGTGTTACAGCTCCTGCAGGGGGAGGTGAGAAGCACCTCCACCCAGTACAGGCTTTGTTACTAGCCACAGAGTGACAAAGGCACTCTTCCCATGTGGCCAGCAACATGTCTGGTGGGTGGCAGGCTGGCAAAACTAGTCAGCCCATACTGGAAGTCGGGTATGTTTTCAGGGGGCATCTCTAAGATGCCCTCTGGGGTGTATTTCACAATAAAGTGTACACTGGCATCAGTGTGCATTTGTTGTGCTGAGAAGTTTGATACCAAACTTCCCAGTTTTCAGTGTAGCCATTATGGTGCTGTGGAGTTCGTGTATGACAGACTCCCAGACCATATACTCTTATGGCTGCCCTGCACTTATAATGTCTAAGGTTTTGCTTAGACACTGTAGGGGCATAGTGCTCATGCACCTATGCCCTCACCTATGGTATAGTGCACCCTGCCTTAGGGCTGTAAGGCCTGCTAGAGGGGTGACTTATCTATGCCATAGGCAGTGTGAGGTTGGCATGGCACCCTGAGGGGAGTGCCATGTCGACTTAGTCATTTTCTCCCCACCAGCACACACAAGCTGGCAAGCAGTGTGGCTGTGCTGAGTGAGGGGTCCCCAGGGTGGCATAAGACATGCTGCAGCCCTTAGAGACCTTCCCTGGCATCAGGACCCTTGGTACCAGGGGTACCAGTTACAAGGGACTTGCCTGGGTGCCAGGGTTGTGCCAATTGTGGAGACAAGGGTACAGTTTAGGGAAAGAACAATGGTGCTGGGGCCTGGTTAGCAGGGTCCAAGCACACTTTCAAATCATAACTTGGCATCAGCAAAGGCAAAAAGTCAGGGAGTAACCATGCCAAGGAGGCATTTCCTTACACACATCACCTAATAGGCATGCAAAAGTGTAAATCTAAAGGCAAGGTGTCAGGTGAGGAACATGTAGGAACTACTTTGCAGTCAGGGTTTATGAATATATATATATATATATAAATATATATAGAGAGAGAGAGAGAGAGAGAGAGAAAATAAAATACTTTGCAAATAGGGCCAAGATGCAAAGTGCAGATCCAAAAGCAATAGCCTGAGACACGTGGGCTTTCCAGAAGGTTAAGAAGGGGGCCATAAGGAACACTGATATTTAAGATGAGAACATACCCGACTTCCAGTGTGGGCTGACTAGTTTTTGCCAGCCTGCCACACACCAGACATGTTGCTGGCCACATGGGGAGAGTGCCTTTGTCACTCTGTGGCCAGGAACAAAGCCTGTACTGGGTGGAGGTGTTTCTCACCTCCCCCTGCAGGATCTGTAACACCTGGCGGTGAGCCTCAAAGGCTCCGCCCCATTGTTACAGCGCCACAGGGCATCCCAGCTAGTGGAGATGCCCACCCCTCCGGCCACTATCCCCACTTTTGGCGGCAAGGCTGGAGGAGATAATGAGAAAAACAAGGAGGAGTCACTCCCCAGTCAGGACAGCCCCTAAGGTGTCCTGAGCTGAGGTGACTCTGACTTTTAGAAATCCTCCATCTTGCAGATGGAGGATTCCCCCAAAAGGATTAGGGATGTGCCCCCCTCCCCAAATGGAGGAGGCACAAAGAGGGTGTAGCCACCCTCAGGGCTAGTAGCCATTGGCTACTATCCCCCCAGACCTAAACACACCCCTAAATTGAGTATTTAGGGGCTCCCAGAACCGAGGAAGATAGATTCCTGCAACCTAAGAAGGAGGACTGCTGACCTGAAGCCCTGCAGAGAAGACGGAGACGACAACTGCTTTGGCCCCAGCCCTACCGGCCTGTCTCCCCACTTTGAGAAAAACTGCAACAGCGACGCATCCCACAGGGTCCAGCGACCTCTGAAGCCTCAGAGGACTACCCTGCATCTAAAAGGACCAAGAAGCTCCCGAGAACAGCGGCCCCGTTCAACAAACCTGCAACTTTGCAACAAAGAAGCAACTTTTAAAGACCACATGTTTCCCGCAGGAAGCGTGAGACTTTCCACTCTGCACCCGACGCCCCCGGCTCGACCTGCGGAAAACTAACACTACAAGGAGGACTCCCTGGCGACTGCGAGCCCGTGAGTAGCCAGAGTTGACCCCCCTGAGCTCCCACAGCGACGCCTGCAGAGGAAATCCAGAGGCTCACCCTGACCGCGACTGCCTGCTTCAAGGAACCCGACGCCTGGAAAACACACTGCACCCGCAGCCCCCAGGACTTGAAGGAACCGAACTCCAGTGCAGGAGCGACCCTCTACCTAGCCCAGGTGGTGGCTACCCCGAGGAGCCTCCCCTGTGCCTGCCTGCATCGTTGAAGAGACCACCGGGTCTCCCCATTGATTCCTATTAGAAACCCAATGCCTGTTTGCACTCTGCACCCGGCCGCCCCTGTGCCGCTGAGGGTGTACTTTCTGTGCCTGCTTGTGCCCCCCCCCCCCCAGTGCCCTACAAAATCCCCCTGGTCTGCCCTCTGAAGATGCAGGCACTTTCCTGCTGGCAGACTGGAACCGGGGCACCCCTATTTCCATTGAAGCCTATGTGTTTTGGGCAGCACTTTGACCTCTGCACCTAACCGGCCCTGAGCTGCTGGTGTGGTAACTTTGGGGTTGCCTTGAACCCCCAATGGTGGGCTACCTTGGACCCAACTTTGAACCCTGTAGGTGGTTTACTTACCTGCAAAACTGACAAATACTTACCTCCCCCAGGAACTAGTGAAATTTACAGTCTAGTTTTAAAATAGCTTATTGCCATTTTTGCCAAAACTGTATATGCTATTTTGCTGATTCAAAGTTCCTATGATACCTAAGTGAAGTACCTTTCATTTGAAGTACTGATTGTAAATCTTGAACCTGTGGTTCTTAAAATAAACTAAGAAAATATATTTTTCTATACAAAAACCTACTGGCCTGGAATTGTCTTTGAGTGTGTGTTCCTCATTTATTGCCTGTGTGTGTACAACAAATACTTAACACTACCCTCTGATAAGCCTACTGCTCGACCACACTACCACAAAATAGAGCATTAGAATTATCTCTTTTTGCCACTATCTTACCTCTAAGGGGAACCCTTGGACTCTGTGCATGCTATTTCTTACTTTGAAATAGTACATACAGAGCCAACTTCCTACAGTAGCGATAAGAGTATATGGTCTGGGAGTCTGTCATACACGAACTCCACAGCACCATAATGGCTACAGTGAAAACTGTGAAGTTTGGTATCAAACTTCTCAGCACAATAAATACACACTGACGCCAGTGTACATTTTATTGTGAAATACACACAGAGGGCATCTTAGAGATGCCCCTTGAAAACATACCCGACTTCCAGTGTGGGCTGACTAGTTTTGCCAGCCTGTCACACACCAGACAGGTTGCTGGCCACATGGGGAGAGTGCCTTTGTCACTCTGTGGCCAGTAACAAAGCCTGTACTGGGTGGAGGTGCTTCACACCTCCCCCTGCAGGAACTGTAACACCTGGCGGTGAGCCTCAAAGGCTCAACCACTTTGTTACAGCGCCACAGGGCATCCCAGCTAGTGGAGATGCCCGCCCCCTCCGGCCACGGCCCCACTTTTGGCAGCAAGGCCGGAGGAAATAATGAGAAAAACAAGGAGGAGTCACTGGCCAGTCAGGACAACCCCTAAGGTGTCCTGAGCTGAGGTGACTCTGACTTAGAAATCCTCCATCTTGCAGATGGAGGATTCCCCCAATAGGATTAGGGATGTGCCCCCCTCCCCTCAGGGAGGAGGCACAGAGAGGGTGTAGCCACCCTCAGGGCTAGTAGCCATTGGCTACTAACCCCCCCAGACCTAAACACACCCCTAAATTGAGAATTTAGGGGCCCCCAGAACCTAGGAAGACAGATTCCTGCAACCTGAAGACGAAGAAGGACTGCTGACCTGAAGCCCTGCAGAGAAGATGGAGACACCAACTGCTTTGGCCCCAGCCCTACCGGCCTGTCTCCCCACTTCAAGAAAAACTGGAACGGCGACGCGTCCCCCAGGGTCCAGCGACCTCTGAAGCCTCAGAGGACTACCCTGCATCTAAAAGGACCAAGAACGCCCGAGGACAGCGGCCCTGTTACACAAAGACTGCAACTTTGCAACAAAGAAGCAACTTTTAAAGACCACACGTTTCCCGCCGGAAGCATGAGACTTTCCACTCTGCACCCGACGCCCCCGGCTCGACCTGCGGAAAACCAACACTACAGGGAGGTCTCCCCGGCAACTGCGAGCCCGTGAGTAGCCATAGTTGACCCCCCTGATCCCCCACAGCGATGCCTGCAGAGGGAATCCAGAGGCTCCCCCTGACCGCGACTGCCTGCTTCAAAGAACCCGACGCCTGAGAAACACACTGCACCCGCAGCCCCCAGGACCTGAAGGATCCGACCTCCAGTGCAGGAGCGACCCCCAGGTGGCCCTCTCCCTAGCCCATGTGGTGGCTACCCAGAGGAGCCCCCCCCTTGCCTGCATCGCTGAAGAGACCCCTGGGTCTCCCATTGAAACCTATTGCAAACCTGACGCCTGTTTGCACTCTGCACCCGGCTGCCCCGTGCCGCTGAGGGTGTACTTTCTGTGCTGACTTGTGTCCCCCACCGGTGACCTACAAAACCCCCCTGGTCTGCCCTCCGAAGTCACGGGTACTTACCTGCTGGCAGACTGGAACCGGGGCACCCCTATATCCATTGAAGCCTATGTGTTTTGGGCACCACTTTGACCTCTGCATCGGACTGGCCCTGAGCTGCTGGTGTGGTAACTTTGGGGTTGCCCTGAACCCCCAATGGTGGGCTACCTTGGACCCAACTTTGAACCCTGTAGGTGGTTTACTTACCTGTGAACTTAACAAATACTTACCTCCCCCAGGAACTGTTAATTTTTGCACTACGTGTCCAATTTTAAAATAGCTTATTGCCATTTTTGCCAAAACTGTATATGCTATTTTGCTGATTCAAAGTTCCTATGATACCTAAGTGAAGTACCTTTCATTTGAAGTACTGATTGTAAATCTTGAACCTGTGGTTCTTAAAATAAACTAAGAAAATATATTTTTCTATACAAAAACCTACTGGCCTGGAATTGTCTTTGAGTGTGTGTTCCTCATTTATTGCCTGTGTGTGTACAACAAATACTTAACACTACCCTCTGATAAGCCTACTGCTCGACCACACTACCACAAAATAGAGCATTAGAATTATCTCTTTTTGCCACTATCTTACCTCTAAGGGGAACCCTTGGACTCTGTGCATGCTATTTCTTACTTTGAAATAGTACATACAGAGCCAACTTCCTACAGTAGCGATAAGAGTATATGGTCTGGGAGTCTGTCATACACGAACTCCACAGCACCATAATAGCTACACTGAAAACTGTGAAGTTTGGTATCAAACTTCTCAGCACAATAAATACACACTGACGCCAGTGTACATTTTATTGTGAAATACACACAGAGGGCATCTTAGAGATGCCCCTTGAAAACATACCCGACTTCCAGTGTGGGCTGACTAGTTTTGCCAGCCTGTCACACACCAGACAGGTTGCTGGCCACATGGGGAGAGTGCCTTTGTCACTCTGTGGCCAGTAACAAAGCCTGTACTGGGTGGAGGTGCTTCACACCTCCCCCTGCAGGAACTGTAACACCTGGCGGTGAGCCTCAAAGGCTCAACCACTTTGTTACAGCGCCACAGGGCATCCCAGCTAGTGGAGATGCCCGCCCCCTCCGGCCACGGCCCCACTTTTGGCAGCAAGGCCGGAGGAAATAATGAGAAAAACAAGGAGGAGTCACTGGCCAGTCAGGACAACCCCTAAGGTGTCCTGAGCTGAGGTGACTCTGACTTAGAAATCCTCCATCTTGCAGATGGAGGATTCCCCCAATAGGATTAGGGATGTGCCCCCCTCCCCTCAGGGAGGAGGCACAGAGAGGGTGTAGCCACCCTCAGGGCTAGTAGCCATTGGCTACTAACCCCCCCAGACCTAAACACACCCCTAAATTGAGAATTTAGGGGCCCCCAGAACCTAGGAAGACAGATTCCTGCAACCTGAAGACGAAGAAGGACTGCTGACCTGAAGCCCTGCAGAGAAGATGGAGACACCAACTGCTTTGGCCCCAGCCCTACCGGCCTGTCTCCCCACTTCAAGAAAAACTGGAACAGCGACGCGTCCCCCAGGGTCCAGCGACCTCTGAAGCCTCAGAGGACTACCCTGCATCTAAAAGGACCAAGAACGCCCGAGGACAGCGGCCCTGTTACACAAAGACTGCAACTTTGCAACAAAGAAGCAACTTTTAAAGACCACACGTTTCCCGCCGGAAGCATGAGACTTTCCACTCTGCACCCGACGCCCCCGGCTCGACCTGCGGAAAACCAACACTACAGGGAGGTCTCCCCGGCAACTGCGAGCCCGTGAGTAGCCATAGTTGACCCCCCTGATCCCCCACAGCGATGCCTGCAGAGGGAATCCAGAGGCTCCCCCTGACCGCGACTGCCTGCTTCAAAGAACCCGACGCCTGAGAAACACACTGCACCCGCAGCCCCCAGGACCTGAAGGATCCGACCTCCAGTGCAGGAGCGACCCCCAGGTGGCCCTCTCCCTAGCCCATGTGGTGGCTACCCAGAGGAGCCCCCCCTTGCCTGCATCGCTGAAGAGACCCCTGGGTCTCCCATTGAAACCTATTGCAAACCTGACGCCTGTTTGCACTCTGCACCCGGCTGCCCCGTGCCGCTGAGGGTGTACTTTCTGTGCTGACTTGTGTCCCCCACCGGTGACCTACAAAACCCCCCTGGTCTGCCCTCCGAAGTCACGGGTACTTACCTGCTGGCAGACTGGAACCGGGGCACCCCTATATCCATTGAAGCCTATGTGTTTTGGGCACCACTTTGACCTCTGCATCGGACTGGCCCTGAGCTGCTGGTGTGGTAACTTTGGGGTTGCCCTGAACCCCCAATGGTGGGCTACCTTGGACCCAACTTTGAACCCTGTAGGTGGTTTACTTACCTGTGAACTTAACAAATACTTACCTCCCCAGGAACTGTTAATTTTTGCACTACGTGTCCAATTTTAAAATAGCTTATTGCCATTTTTGCCAAAACTGTACATGCTATTGTGATGATTCAAAGTTCCTAAGATACCTGAGTGAAATACCTTTCATTTAAAGTATTGTTTGTAAATCTTGAACCTGTGGTTCTTAAAATAAACTAAGAAAATATATTTTTCTATATAAAAACCTATTGGCCTGGAATTGCCTTTGAGTGTGTGTTCCTCATTTATTGCCTGTGTGTGTACAACAAATGCTTAACACTACCCTCTGATAAGCCCACTGCTCGACCACACTACCACAAAATAGAGCATTCGAATTATCTCTTTTTGCCACTATCTTACCTCCAAGGGGAACCCTTGGACTCTGTGCACACTATTTCTTACTTTGAAATAGTATATACAGAGCCAACTTCCTACAGAATGTGAATGGGCTTCTGGACAAGATCAAGAGATCTGCGATTTTTAGTGCTCTTCGCAGGTATTCCGCTTCTGTGGTTCTACTTCAGGAGACTCACTTGCTGGGCACTAAATGCCCCATGCTCTTGCGGGGGGCTACGATAAGGTCTCCCACACTGGGTTTTCTTGGGGCTCCAGGGGAGTGGCGATTTTGCTGCATCGCTCCTTGTCTATGGTGATAACTGCTACCCATTCTGATCCACAAGGGCGCTATGTAGTGGTGTCCAGTACACTCCAAGGGCAACCGATTAATATCTTATGTGCCTACGCCCCTCCTGGTGCACTTGACGGCTTTCTACGTGCTCTTCGCAAGGTGTTGTCGGGTTTCCCCCCGGGGTTGACCCTACTGGGTGGAGACTTCAACTCTGTTTTGGACCCCGAGCTGGACGTCTCTGGTCCTGCGTCCGCAGGTCGCTGTTATCGGGCGTCAGGGCTGAGTAGCTGGGCCGAAAGCCTCGGCCTGTGCGAGATATGGCGAATATGGCACCCCAGAACTCGACAATACACACATACCTTGGCGGCGCACCATACACACACTAGGATTGATTTCATCTTCATGCCTGCCCTGGACGTAGCCACTGTTACTGGAGCAGAGATACTGCCACACGGGGTCTCCGACCATGCACCGTTGCAAATCCGGTTAGGTGGTATTGACCCCACACGGCGCCCGGTGTGGCGCCTCAATGCTTGGCATCTCCAGGATAGAGCCTATGCCCAAGTGGTGAAAGATCACCTTATTCAATATTTCGAATACAATCTAGGGTCGGTGCAATCACAAGGCATAGTTTGAGCAGCCTGCAAGGCCACCCTAAGGGGACAGGCTAAACATCTCCTACACATACAGGAGTGGGCACGAAACCTCAAAGTGTCGGAACTTGAGGCCAGGGCACTACGACTCTAGCGTCAGCTCGCCATCTCCGTATCAGCCCCCTGATCAGGGAGGAGCTTCGGCACTCAGCTCTTGAGACAGCAAAACATATTTCACAAGCCTCAGCAGCCCGGGTGTACGGTTGGGGGGACAAAAACGGGAAGCTTCTGTATTGGCTGGCGGCTCGGCCACTGGCGGATAGGGTCATTCCTGATATAGCTGATGAGTCGGGAACGCTTTACAAAACGCCTGGTGAAATTGCGCAGATCTTCGCCTCCTATTATGCGTGCCTTTACGCAGAGCACCCCCGGCCGCAGTCAAAAAAGGAGGCCCCCCCTACTAGGAGACGTTGTTCTCCCAAAGATTTTGCAATTGGAAAGGTGCAATCTGGACGAGGCTATTAGCCTCGAGGAAGTTGGGAATGCAATTGCACAACTATCACCGGGTAAGACGCCGGGTCCGGACGGCTTCCCGGCAGAACTATATAGTAAATGTGGTGAGATCCTAGGCCCCTACCTGCTCGCTATGTATGAAGAGGTCGAAAAGACTGGCGGCTTTCCCTCGGACATTGATCAGGCCACCATAGTGGTGAGTCCCAAGACTCAACCCCCATCACGGTGCTGCTCTGCCTACCGTCCTATTTCTCTTCTCAACACCGAGGTTAAGATTCTGTCCACGATCCTTGCAACCAGATTGAAGGGGGTACTTCCCTTGCTGGTTCAACCAGATCAATGCGGGTTCATGCCCACACGAAGCACAAGGCACTGCATTAGGCGCTTACATGTGGCATTGGCCCCCGTGGTCTCCTGACCTCTTCATTAGCGCTCCTCCTGCTAGATTTTGAGAAAGCCTTTGATACGGTGGACTGGACTTCTCTGGACTGGGTATTGTTGAGCAACGGGCATGGACCCAGGTTTCGCGGCCTGGTGAGACTCCTCTATTCAAATTTGACCGCACAGGTACAGGTGAATGGGGTGATTTCAGACCCGTTCCCTATTTGTCGGGGCACCCGTCAAGGGTGTCCTTTGTTCCCGTTGCTCTTTGCACTGGCAATAGAATCCTTGGCAAAGTTACTGAGGGAGGACCCCCTAATAGATGGATGGTCTTGGCCGGCAGGGCGTGAGGATCGTGTAGCATTATACGCAGATGACGTACTTGTTTACTTGGCTAACCCTGCCCTCAGTGGTCCCCGGACTTTGCAAATCCTGGGTCTGTTCTCCGAGGTCTCCGGCTTGACTCTCAATCCTAGCAAATCCCTACAGGTACCCTTGCACCCTTCCAGGGACTGTGTGGACTGGCAACAGGATATCCCTATCAGACGTAACAGTTTTAAATATTTGGGCAGACAGGTGGCCTTGCTGCCGGAGCTGGCCTGGACGCTTAACGTCTCCCCACTCACTCGGCGGATCAAGGAGGATCTTCAGCGCTGGCAGACCCTGCCCCTTAACCTACTAGGCAGAATTGCGCTCTATAAAATGATGATCCTCCCCAGGTTTCTTTATCTGATGCAGAATTTCCCTGACCCAATACCCCGGAAGTGGTTCAGGGATATGGACGCGGTGGCACAACAGTTTCTGTGGAGCGGTACCTGACCCAGGCTAGCCCTAGGCATCTGCCAGAGAGATGTTTACGAGGGTGGACTGGGGATGTCTAATAACTACTATTACTATTTCGCTATGCACCTGCTGGTGATAAATAACTGGGTGACGGGAGGCTGGTCGGACCCGGCATACCAATTGGAACTCCAGACGATGGGCTACTCCAGGGTGCTTGAGGCACTCTACGGCAGTCCCGTCCCCCGCGCACTCCCAGAAGTGACTAGGGTGGTTTTGATGGGCTGGCGAGCGGCCCAGAAGGTATCGGGTGGGTGAGGCCGCCTCACCCAGCAGACTCCATTATGGCACAGGGGTGGTTGACTGAAGTTTCTGATCTGGAGGGATTCCAAAAATGGGAACTCATAGGAATCTCCTTGCTTGGCGATGCTTGGGAGGGGTCGCACATGAGATCTTTTGAGGCACTTCAACTGCTTTTTTCCCTTAATAAGACCCAGTTCCACAGGTACCTGCAGCTTCGACATGCACTGCATGTGTACGTCCGGGCGGGGGCGAGTATTCCTGAATTTAGTCCCATGAAGGCGAAAGTGCTGATGGGGGGTCTGGGAAGGGGGGGGGGATGTCGCGGATTTACCGCTCCCTGATTACAAACACTGCTCAACCACTGGACCAGCTCTGTCAGAGGTGGGAGGAATGGCTGGGCCCCATGGAGGAAGAGGACTGGCGGGAGGTGATGATGGCCCCCAGGGCCCTGGCCATGGCCACCCGCTTTCGGGTGTTACAGACGTACTACCTACACATAGCATACCTTACACCCACTAGGTTGCATAGGGCGGGCCTCAGACCACATGCTAATTGTTCTCGATGCTCTGGCCCTGACGCCAACTTCTACCATATGGTGTAGTCCTGTCCGATCATTGTTGCTTATTGGGGAGCGGTGCTTACCGAGATTTCCGGGGTCTTGCAGGAGGATATGGCTGCAGCTCCATTGCCGCTATTGCTGGGGGTCATGGAGGGAATGGTACTTAAAAGAGCTGACCGGATCTTCCTGGGGGTGGATTGTTTGGTGGCTAAAAGAGACATTGTGGCAGGCTGGAAGGCGAAGAAAGCACCAACACTGGCCAAATGGCGACGTGGGGTGGACTGGTGTGCCCAGCGGGAGAAACTCGTTTATGAAGCAAGGGGATGCCCAAACAAGTATAAGAAAGTGGGAGTCTACTTGGGATGCGTGGTCCGTGCTTGGGCTGTGGACAGCCAGCTGTGGGCAACCGGATAGAGCCGGAACCTACTGTTATTCAGAATCTGTTGGTTTACTTTTTTCGATGTACTGTGCTGTATGGTAGCTTGCTGGGGGGAACGGGGCGTGACCTATTTTTGGCTTTCAGGTTTTTCTATTCTGTTTTGCATTGCTATGTTTTATATTGTGTATCTACTTGTTCCTTTGGAAAAATGAATAAAATGTCTTTATAAAAAAAAAAAAGTGGTGACTAGTAAGAACTTCTTACTTTTGTATAGAAAGAAAGAACAAAGGGCTATTGTGAGCACGTGATGAGTAATGGAATCTGGCAGAGATGCAGACACAGAGTGCAAGAACAATTGGTCAGCAGACAGTTATGTAACAAGGGATCAAGGTCTAACCTATTGTAATGCTCAGTTATGAAAACTAAAGCTTTGTCATTATTTTACAGAATTTTTTTATATTTGGCTGAAGGTAGAAACCTTACAATACAATTTAAAATTGATATGTTTAAATATAATAAAAGTTGGATTACACTGTTGATATTTTGCTCATCTTTTCCGTAGACATTTTGTTATAGGGCTAAGGGGGAAACCTTAAGGAGGAGCTCTTGCTACGAAATGCATTCTCGATATGAAATGATAATTCATTTCTATGAATTATTTCCCACATTAAAAAAATATATATATATTTTTATAGTAATTTTACAAAGGAAAACAATCATCTGGCAGACAGGGGTAACAAATGCAAATAGTATCAGGTTTAACATTTCTATTGGGGGGAGTCAGTACTCACAGGGCCCCTCAACATATATATATTACATACATGAGGTCTCACTACTGACCCCAATAAGACAGCCAGCACAAACAATAGATGCCTTGATGCAACAGTTCTGGATCCTTTCCACGGTCTCTCAACAAACTAGTAAAATTTCTGCGATCATATCCATATTATTCTGCGATTTTCTATCAATCTATATAGCCAGTCTTAGAATAAATAAAGCATATCTCTTACGCAACCAGCCATATATCAGATTTCGGCTAAGTAAACCAATAGTCCAGATCTCTGCAGCTAGTATATGGTGACATGCCAATTTGCAAGGGGAAGGTAGGAAAGTAACAGGAACAAATTTCTTATCCTCGGGTGAAAAGGGACCTAATTCACTCTTGTTTTTCCAACAAGGTGTTCACTAGGAGCTACTCTTGTTCGTAATGGGAGGATCTTTTTTGATGGAATGATTAGAGGAGTCTTGAACCGCAAAGAGTACCCATTCTGCACAATACTCAGTACCAGTCTACCTTTTATGATTTTTCATTCCTATAGGTGATATGACATGCTTCTCCCTAACGGAATGTTTATCAGTGGATGGGAAAGTTCTGGTTTTGCCAGCTTCTTCCCTGTGGCCATGTAAGGCTGCCGTCCACTTCTTCTTTAGTACTAATTGTGCTGGTATTAATATTGCCTCTACTGCTGATGTTGCTGCTGGAGCAACCTAGGGGTATCAACCCTCTGCAGGAAATAGTGCCTGTTCAAAGATCTTACAATGGTTCTTCCCTATACTTTTCGAGATGGCTTTTAGTGTCTCAATTTCTGTTTTTTGTGTGCTGCATCTAGTCATCTGCTTGTGATCAAAACAGACTGTTCCCCTGCAATAGCTCTGATTTGAGACCTGTTAGCCATAGCCAAAAACTTCACCCCAACACCAAACCCTGGCAGAAACAGTGTGCTGAAAAGTCAGAGGAATCAGCAGCAGCATGGAACTCTGGGGTGGAGACTAATGTTCCCTCCTGGAGATCTTTGGGGAGGTCTTGCTGGTATTCGAGTGGTAGTTTCTCAATAAAGCAGTAGAGGGTATCCCCAAGAAACCTCCATATCTGCCTAGGCAGTGACACTAGCAGCTTTTATCATTGTGCAGATGTCCCGCACACATTCCTGCTCATTGAGTTCAGGCATTTGCTCTCTTTGCCAGAAGGGACTGTGTAAGCAGCATCTGCTGCGTGGTACTTCCTAGCTGTAGAGATGATGACTGAAGCTGGCTGAGGGACTGTGCATGAAAACAGAGGGTTTTCCTCTGAAGGCTTAGACTTTTTGAGAAGTCTGGAAGGTGCAGACTTTGCAGAGGGGACAGGAGAAAGGAAGAGCTGGGTGGTTGGTTCTATTAAGCCTGATAGTAATGGTAACATAGGTCTTGAACCCGAACGATGGTGCAGATTCTTGAATATCACAGAGGCAAAGAATTGGGGTACAGGTATTTTAGGGAGCTCCACAGACGAGGACCTCATTGAACTTGATGATGTCATCAATAGGTGATTTTGTGGAAGAGGAAACTCTCTCAAAGCAGGTGATTATTTTGTTAACATAGGGAGAGGATGATAAAGAAAACATGTTCAGAGACTGAGAACGTGGAAGCATACAACACCTTCTACCTGGAGTGGTGTGAAGGTGAAGGACTAGAATGGCTCATGCCAGAAGACAGCGGCCTTCTGTGAGTACTCTTATGACATAGTCCCTCAGGAGCAGCTGGAATAGATCAAAATGCTGGGGACTGGCAAAGCAAGTGGTAGAACATCTGGTTAACCAGGAGAGGTAAAGCAGCTCCCTTATTGAAGGAGTAGGGGAGAGAGATATCAAAGGTGTATTCTCCCCAAAAATGAGTACTTTTTGAACGTCTGAAACATATGTATTTGGTAGCCTCTTTCTTTTCAAGTGGTAAACACAATCAGGAGACTGGTGTGATGATCTGCTAGACATGGATATCTTCCACACCAAGAGAATCTTTGATATCAAACTTGTTTCCTATGGCGACTGAATAGGAGCCTTAGATATCAATCCATGTAACAAGAGCAAATGGTGCTTTAACATGGAACATCTTGGTAATGTACCTTTCTGCCTTCGGCTATTAACATCTTGTCTCCGTGCCAGCTCTTGATGTCACAGCCATCATCTGGGACTGGTGGTGCTTCCCATATTCCAGTCTCATCTTGAATATCAATCTCAAGGAATCTCTGGAGATTCCCTCAGCTTTGGTCGATGGACTCTCTTCTTGCTCATCAAAACTTCCTGAGGCAGATTCCTGCCGCTTTCATAGTTGTTCCTTCAGGCCATGCAACTTTATCTTCTGCCTGTGTTTCTAAGCTCTCCTGGACATCTCTGGCAGTAACTGCTCTTCTCAGTAATATGTTCTTCTACCAAGAAAACAGTGCATGGGTCATATGGGTCCAACAAGCCTTCTTCCTACCACAGGAAGAATATTCCACAACAAGTGAGTGTATTTTGTGTGAAAAAGAAAAACTTCCTGCAGGAAGTTAAAGTATAGTGATTGCCCCGTCTATGGTATTGGGACAGTATCTAGCTCAGGACTGATTAAGAGTCAGTGCAGCTGGGTTTCATTGTGGTTTATCTGATTTCCTTAGGTGTGCATGGTGGATGACGGCGTCCTGGGGAGACCTCTCAAGTGATGAGAGGTCGAGATGTTGACTTATTTTCCGGTCTAGGATCTGAATTCAAACAAAGGATTAAGCCTTAAACCACAGGCTGTCCTGGGCAGTTATTATTTTGAGGAATCCTATTGGGAAATGCAGTGTATTATAGGAACCTTTGATTTGGATCATGCACATTTGTTTTTACATATAAGCATTGCGTTGCCAGCACTTTTCGATTCACTTTATCACACCTTTATATATTATGTATTGCATCACTTTGCATTATGCTGAAATACATTCTGTGAAACCAGCACAATTTCCTTTTGAAAGTGTTTCACGATTTTTCTGTAAAGGCTCCATATTATCCACTTTACGTTTTGCAATTACCTGCCTTTTATTTTATTTTTTTCAATTGATGTTAATTACCTATTGAGCTCGAGGACTTCTGCATCCATATCTCTACTTGAATTAGTCCCAATTGACAACTGTATATTTGTGTTGAGAATTACTCCCGTCTCGTGGTTGTATTGAGTAGTCCTAGTGGTATAGACAACACCTCAGTACCTCAGGCAGGGTTGCCAGCATTAATGTAAAAAATAAATAACTTTTACACCAATAGGATAATATGAGTAATACGTCTTCCCCGAAGCCACATAATTTATCACTCAAATATCAGCTTTAAATACATTTTCCAAATTCAACCATTTTTCTCTAATCGCCGGCTTACAAGTTCTGAAAATACAAATATTTTCATCTCAAATCCACACTTTTTAATTTTTTGTGTACATATATTAATTCAAACAAGCAAAATCTTCTAATGTAATTGCATGAGCTGCACACAGGACAGCTACCTGAGCGTAGCTACTTGTTGGAGAAGCCTGCTGTAAATGCTGGTGCGGCTGAAGAAAAAGTATTAGAGTGGTAATTACACCTGTAAGTAATGTGTAGGTGATGATAATGATAATGTGCACATATAGGATGGTAACACGTTAGCCATAAGGTGAAAAATAAAAACCCATTTTGGAGGATCGTGACAGAATACTCAATAGCAATATAAAACATGAAAGCAAAAAGGTACGAGGTTAGAAGTACATCATAAAGGCAGCTTAAAACCACCTAAGAAAAATGCCCGTATCATGGGATATGTGCACCCCTACGGTGGTTATAGAACAATGAACTGTGAAAGGGCTCCTGAAAAACATGAGGGCCAGTATATGGAGATGTATACTATTGCTAAAGAACATGACAGAACAGCCTGACTGAAAAAAGGCTGATGTTAGGGAAAAAAAAATTAAAACGAATTTATCAGCTTACAACTCAGAGGGGCAGTAGGACACACAAACGTATAGCACACACACCGCAAGTTGAGAGACTAGACAGTAATTGAAGGGGATGAGTAACTAGATATTGGTTTCTTCAGCTGGGTTATACTACTTTCAGCAGTGCGTGTGTGTAACTGAAGGCCACTTTCTTACGTCAGAAGGGGTGACGTAATTGGATTTAACGTAGGACTGACTGTCTTATCAGAGAAGCGGATCAATTGTCTGGGGAAGTGGGGGTTATGAAAATAAGTGACGCAGGGTAAGAGGGTGCGGCTGGAAGAATGTAAGAGTGGGGGACCAGTTAAATCAGTGCTGAGAGCGCTCTTTGCTCTTGCACAGAGGCAGCACTGGGGTTTGAGAGTGCTATGACATCGTGGCTCTAGAAGAGAGAATAAATAATTAAACACAGCCACGTAAAGTGAGGTGATAAAATGGTGTTATTATTTTGAGTCAAAAGCAGTGACAGGAGACTTGCTGCCTTCTTAATCAATCAATAATTTATAAAGCGCGCTATGTACCCGACAGGATACCTACGTCAGTGTACAAAGGTAGAGAACTTCCTTCCTACGTGCAGGTAAATTTGTCTGAATCCCGAGACTGATGGTGCACAATGTGATCCAGCGTTAGGTTTTTAGGTTAAAGGGAGTAGAGGTCAAAAGCTGATTTGTGCAATACCATGGAGAGCAGGGGTGGAAGCGATGCGGTATCAGAGGAAATGTTAGCTCAAAGCCTGCGCTTTGATAGAGAGCTTGAAGCCAATGGATCAGGAAGAGAAGGGATGAAGACGGTAGGCTGGAAAGGGAGCTTTTGATGGTGAGAGAGTTTAATACGAAAAAGAAACTCAAGGGTTTCCCATGCCAAAAATGGGGCCTGTATATGGTGTCAAAAATGGGGTGGTCAGAAAGTTTTGACTGAATACAATGCAGGGTTAGTCTATCATTTTGAGAAAACTGAAGTCAGAGAGCAGGGGCGAATCCTTCGCAATGGCAAAGGAGTGTGGCCCACATGGCTAAGAGCCAGGAGCTGTAAAATAAAATTATATTTAATTATCGTTTTATTTTACAGCTGCTGGTTCATCCAGCAGCATATGCAGGGAGGGGTTGGGCTGGGCCACAGGATGGGGTGAGTGGAGGGGGAGAGAGTGCATCTGAAGGTGCATGTGCGTTTGACCTGCTGTCTTAGGCCGGTCAAACACACATGAGCACTTAGGTTTCTCCAACCCGGCTGTGCTGAACAGCCGGGCTGGAGAAACTGCGCAGACCCGAAGGTTGTGTATGAGCGGCAGTCCAAGCCACTCAGACCAACCCTGGCACTGCTTTCAAGCTAGGTTTAGCATGAAAGCAGTGCCAGGATTGCTGGGGATGCTGGGACACCAGAAGAGAAGAGGAGCGCCAATGAAGTTTAAAAAACAAACATTTAATTTAATTTTCCCTCCGTCCCCATAACCACCCCCACCACCTACCACCCCCCTGAGATTTGCAGATGCCACCGCTGTCACAGAGGTAATAAAATGACTTAAGAAGGTGCAGAACCCTGCATCAAGTCTCCTTGCCTGAAGAAAGATTCCATAGTACATATGGGGGCAGTAAAGTACATCAATAAGAAATCAGTAATGAAAGTGAAAAAGAAAATGTAAAACAATGAAAGAGACAATTTGATAGCTTCGAAGTCCGTTCCTTGTGAAATCCTGATCCATTTTCTTTGGCAAAAGTAAGCATTAGAAGATATCAATATGTGTAATACCTGGAAGAAGAGGTTGTCCTGCGATGCCCATCGGTGTCATGCCAAGATTATTCATTGCTGTTGCCCAGGCTGTTGGATCAGACATTGGCAACGCCATTGTATTGGAGTCTATCGCTAAACTTCTAACGCCATCGCCTGAAAGGAAAACAAACAGATATAGCAATTTCCATGAAAACCAGAGTACCAGAAAACACTTAATGTTATTTACCGACTATTTCAAAACAGCAAAGCACTATTCCAAAAGTATTTGTTCCACAACAGATACATAGAAAGACGAAATTATATTCTATCTTAAAGGATGTCAGAGAAAAGCAAACAAGCTAGACACTACCCACTCTTTCACGAGTGCTTTCACCATGTGAAGAGTTTCTTACACCATTGGCCATGCAAATATTAAACATAACACAGCTCGTAAGGTAGCTGAGCTGGTTAACGCAAATGATGCAGAGATCTGTGTTACTCCTGCCTGTCAAAGGTTTTAAGGTTGGCACGGTTTGCTTATCCTTCTTAAATTAATATAAGAGAACCATTAAGTTTTGATCATAGTAGCATCTATGACTGAAGATTAGACATTAAAAAGTACAAATAACTTACTATACTGATTCTTATGTGCGGAAGCAGTTTTATGTTCCTCTCCTCCCAAATCTGTAACGTATTTGATATCAGCAGGAAGAAGGTGTTGTGTGCACATTGTTATTTCTATTGAGTCAATCCTGTGCAAGTTATGATCGACTGATGGTAAAGACGTACTCCTGCCCTGAGTGCCCAACTGCACTGTTCTCTGGACCCCTAATGCTGATTTTTTGTCATATGCGAACCCGGATCATGCACGTATGCTTATCTCAAGGATTGCGGTCTTGTTGGACCGGGAGAGGTGCCCAAAGAACTACCCTCAGTGGTGGAAGGCTACCGCTTTCACAAAGAGTTCAGCAGCATGAGCGCAGTGGTGGCAGTATACCGTAAGAGATCAGAAGTGGGGAACAGGACCTTTTTACCCTGTGTCACTGGAGCGAGGCCTACATGCTCACACGCCTTCTTAAAAGTTCAGCTGCTGCATGCTCAACTAACCCTTGGCTTACATCAGGTAGATATGGAGTGCTGAACAGCACAGGAGTAGTGAGACTGTGGTTGTACGTGTGCCTGGGCAGGGAAACAGTAGAGGGATAGGACAGTACTGTGTAGTACATTTGGGTTTTGTGCATATGCTGTGCGTAGGTATGCCTGTGAAGAATACATGGCATGAAAGATGTAGTACTGTGCAGAGTGTGCGCAGTGAGAGCATAGGCTGGGTGTATGTGTACTAGTGTGAGGTACCAAACATGAAGGGTGAAGTGTTGTGCAGCACATACATGGTGAGTGTGCGTGCTGGCAGTGTGTGTGTTTAAAAAAAACCAAAACAAACACACCCTGGTTGAATATATCAAAGTTTCATTACTGAACAGTGCACGCAGACGGAGTGTGTGTGTGCTGAATGCATGTGTACATGCAGGGTTACAATGCATAGATATGTTAGTGCTGGACAGTATGTGTGCTATAAGTGTACACTGAGTAAAATTGCCTGCAATGGTGCATTATATGGAGGAACCTGTGTTTCATTTTGGGAAGCCCAGAACTTCCTGGTTAAGTCATGCGGAGGGGTGAGGAATCCCTTCAGACAGATCTGTGGATTGCTGCATTCCTGGACACACACACATACACACACTGAGGTAATGGAGAGACTTCCCTTGCACTTCAGGAGGTTGCCATTTGCTTCAGTGATAAATTGCAAGGAAGGGGCCTGGACACATCTCAGGAAGGGAAATGGTTCAGATAAGTGAATCATAAAGAGTAGGGCTGGGAGGCTGGGAGTAACCCTTTGATGCATACATCACCGTGGCTGACATCCAGGTGTGAACTCTGGTCACTCCTATGAACTGTATTGTGGGTCAGCTTCAGAGTCATGCCTGCTGTGACAGACATAAAGAGACAAGTGTCCATTTCAAAAGAAGCAGAACCCCAACATAAAACTTCAAAGACTCAGACCCTAAATAACACTTGATATCCGGCTGTGTGAGAAAGGGAAGCTCTGCAAGACTTCTGCCTGTGACCAGGACCTGCTAGTCTCCCTGCTGGGTAAGGGGGTGTCGCCAAGGGAAACCAAGTGCCAGAGTGAGGCTGCGACCAGAGAGATCGAGCCAAACCAAGAGATCTGTTCTGACTGAACCCCCTACCGCTGCTACCCCCCACCAGAGGACCCCGAGGACGACAACATGCACTTGCGGGACTCTAGTCAGGAGCCAAAAGACTGAATTTCCCTCCATGGGAAGAACTTGACTTACTGCGTCATAGTGAGCTGAAAACGGCTCCAATTGCTGGGGAGAGTGGCCACCTCATTCTGGAGAGTGAGCCTGCACCCGCCTGATGCAGCTAAATGTACCGTGAGCAGCCCGACTACTCCAAGCAGGATGTGATCTCATAAGCACTGGCATGGAGGGCACCCGCTCTAACATCACATGCTTCCATGTTGCAGAAAAGGTTAAGACTTGAACTAGGGCCTTTGCTGCTGAAGGTGCAGCAGCACCAGAGACTCTTTTGACTAAAATCCAAGTCATACAGAACTCTTGAGTACGGCCTAATAGTTTATATTCGCTGATGTAGCCACCAGTGAATGGGGAATGACCCTGAACATGTTACACGAAGGAGGATGGGACAGGGATTGGCCTGACAACTACCAGAGCCCCAACCTCAAGGGGGACTGTGTTATTGTATTTGAATGTCACATTTCTTTTCATGTGTAGAGTTAGCAATAAAATGATTATTCTTCCTATAAAAGCAAGTATTTGGCTGGACATTTATTTATTATCCTTACCATTTGCACTTTGAGTTATGAGTCATGTTCACTAATCTGTATCTACATCCCCCTGATGGAGCCTTGAAGGCTTGACCACAACTACCACTGAGAGTCAGGTGCAGAAGGGGTGCATGGCCCAGTTGAGCAGGATCCATGGTAGGCCAGGCCCTGGCACATCAGGAGTAAAAGCCTTAATCAACAAGATTGGGCCCAGTAACCCCTGCTTGACATGTAGCCCTCTGAAAGGGGTTCTGACAGTGCCATATATGCAATAGTAGTGTCATGTTTAGGTTTCAATGTTAACAGTTATGATAATTCAACTGTGTTCTAGCAGTGGGTCATACATATATGTTAGTGATGCCCAGCATTGCAACGCTAATCAAAACAGAGTATGTGATTAACAAAACAAGGGGCATGTGAGGTACCTTATGGAAGCTCTGATACATTCTTCCTTAGTTAATATCACAGATAAAAAAGTACTAGGATTCCCAATAGATTGCGATAGACAAAAGAAACCCAGCATAGGGGAGATGAGTCAAAAAAGAGCCTTGTTTGCTTTCTTTTCCAAACAAAAAAATAAATTTTTATTGAGTTAAGTACAACAACACTAACTTAACATTGCATAAGCAAATATGCAGTTCTAACTACAGATGGATAAACAAACACTGCACTTATGGATGCATATCAAAGATGTGAATGAGTTAGGCAAATATGGCAACATAGTATCAAAAGACTTAGTTTGAATAAAGAAAGAAGAAAAAGAAGAGAAGAGTGAGAAGAACTAGAGGGATAAAAAAAGAAAATCATGTAATAGCCATGTAGAGAAAACCATTGTTACAGCAAATAGATTAATATGTACATATAATAATAAGTGAAAGAGGAAATAAAAATCAACATTTTAAGAAGGAGGAGAAAGATCCATTTCCTTTGCAGTGTGTGACAGATAGTTACTAAGGGCCAGATGTATCATGCATTTTTGCAGTCGCAAACGGTCCGATCTGGCTGTTTGTGACCGCAAAAATGCATTTTGGTATGTATGAATTCCAATATGCGATTTGGTGACGTGTTACCGATTCGCAAATTTAAATTGCGACTACATGCCGATTTGGTATTAGGAAGGGGCGTGTCAAGCGCGTCCCTTCCTAATACTGAATCGCAGCGGTATACAGCAATGTTTTGTGACCACAATGAGGTTGCAAAACATTCGCATTTTACCACCAACTTATTTGCAAACGGGAATCCTCTTTGTGAATTCATGCAAACACATTTTTTAACAGCAGTCAGTGGTCCCACAGACCACTCCCTACTCTTAAAAAATTAAAAGAAAACTTATCCTTTTTCTTTTTTAAATGCATCCCATTTTCCTTTAAGGAAAACGGGGTGCTTTTTTTTTTTTTTTTTCTTTTTTAAGTCGCTTTATTTAAAAGCAATCACAGACATGGTGGTCTGCTGAGCCCAGTAGGCACCATCCCTGTGTCTTTAGTGTTTTCTAATGGATAGCAAATTGCGACCAACCTCATGAATATTAATGATGTAGGTCGCTTTGCGACCCATTAGGAAATGCAAAATGAAACTCCATGACTTTCATACATTTCAACAGCGATTCCCCAATTGCGATTAGCGGGGAATCGCAATTAGGGAATCACAATTTTATAAAATGATACATCTGACCCTAATTGGCATCCATAGCTGATGACATTGGTGTTTAAAAGGAATTCTGGTTGAATCTGGTTTGTAGCTGTCAAGTTTATAATGACAGCATACTGAGTTCCACCACTGTGTTAAGGGTAATGTAATAATAGAGACTGCAACAGAAAGCAAGAGATCGATAAATTATATGATATAGGTAAGGAAATCTGAGTAATACCTGGACTGGAAGACCATATTCAGGACCAAAAAGTAGATAGGGTTGGGCAGGAAAAAAACATGTAGACGTCAGTACCCTGCTGAGTGTGGCAACGCCAGCATGAGTCACGATGTGTGAGTTTGAGTTTAAAAAGGCGTACAGGAGTATAGAGAAGTCTATTATAAAATAAATATAAGGTCTGTGTGAGGCTGGAAGTGTGCGCAATGGAATGTATGTTAGACACTATTCTATCCCATAAAGAAATTGGCCATACAGCACCAATATCCGATTCCCACAGCGTCTCAATAGGTGTTTTGAGTCTAGTAGAATAAGACGGTTATCGTAAGTTATTGGTTTATTGAAAACCTCTTGAAACAGGGTAGAAAGAATGTAGTATTGAGGTTTCATTTGAATAGCAAGATTATAAATTGAAGAGAGAAGAAAAATGGATAAGAGAGTTTATGTCAATGGTTCCCAACCAGTGGTCCAGAGATCCGTGGGGGTCTGCAAAGCCTCCTCGGGGGGGGGGGGGGGAGGGACCATGAGTTCTTCAGAAATTAAATAATATTAACAGATTAATAAAGTGAGCTGTGCAGGTGCATCAAACAGAATATAGAATGGACAATGTGTGCTATCAATTGAATTTAGAAAAGACCAACCTTCAGATTAAAATGTTTTTTTATTTATTTATATTTGTTTGTGTATTATATAAAATGTGTGATCATTTGTGTATGTGTTTGATGGAATGCTTGTTCCTGTATTTTTTGTATATTATTTTGCAGTTCTAATCAGCACCAATGTTTAGGCTGGGGTCCTAGCTTCCAGTAATGACCAAGTGGGGGTTCCCAGATTCCAATAATGGTTCATTGGGCGTTCCAGTAATTATAAAGTGGGGGTCCACATAAGTCGAAAGGTCGGGAACCACTGGTTTATATGATATAATTGTGAAATAAGAAGGATATCTTTATTCATCCATGTCTTCCAACACAAGGTTTTACCTTGTTTCCTAAGAGAACTGTTGTGCCAGATAGGACTGTTAAGGAATTGTTTAATGGGGGTAAGATAAAAAAAGGTCTCAGTATATTGGTTGAATGGAAGACAGTGCTGGGCAACCAGAATATTGGAGAGGGTGGGGGGATAGACATAAATATAATGTGCTTATTGAAAAAGGGAGAAATAAATGTTTCTTCCAAAGAGAACCACAGCTTTTGAGAAGTTTCATTGAGTGTAGCTAGATAGGGTTATATTTACTTAATGCCAAATGCCTTGTGATAACTTGAAAAGTCAGGAAAATTACATCCACCCAATAATTTTGGAAGTTTTAATTTCAAGAGAGAGATTTGGGATGGTTTACCATGCCATAAGAATGTGGAAATAATTGTATATATTGAACTCAAAAGGAGTTTAGGTATCTTAATAGGAAGCATCATAAGGAAGAAGTTAATAATAAGGAAAAGCATTATCATAATGGTGTCTAGACGGCCCGACCGAGAAAGATACAATTGAGACCATTTCTTTGTGAGGTGTACAAGCTTTGCAGTTAAGACTTCAGAGTTAGTCTTTAGTGTATCCTTGAGCGTATTGCGGTACCATACCCCCAGGCATTTAATCTTAGAAGAAGTTCAAGATAAATCTGTATCAGTGAATAAAAAGCCAGTGCAGTTAACATTAAGTGGTAGGACCTCAGTTTTATCTATATTGAACTTACACCAGATACATCAGAATATAATTGGAGATAATGAAGGAAAGCAGAAAGAAAACGGTCAAGGTGTGATATAAACAAAAGAATATCATCAGCGTATGCAGTAAATTTGATATGTGCATAATTAATTTTAAAAGCCGTAAATTCTTCTGAAGTTTGTCATTGATATAAAAAGTGTTCAAGAGCCAAGCCAAATAGTAAAGGAGACAGTGGGCATCCCTGACAAGTACCTCTTTTAAGAGGGAAAAAAGGCGATTGAATACTATTTGTTATAACTGTAGAACATGGTGAGAAATAAAGAATGGATATAAAATGTCAGAATTTAGGACCTAATCCATGCCATTCCAAGGCCCTCTACAAGAAATACCGGTTGACCCTGTTGAAGGCTGCCAATGGAATCTTAAGTTTAGAAGCCTTGTTAATGATACTTAAAAATGTACAAGAATTGCCTGCTACATTTCTATTAGCAATAAAACCAGATTGAGGAGAATCAATAAGATCAGACATGTATGGGAGTAAACAGAGAGCTAAAACTTTGGCATAAAGCTTACAATCTATATTAATTCAAGAAACAGGTCTATAATTTTTACATACAGTCGCATCTCAGTCTTTTATAGGAATGAGACAAATCGTGGCCTCCATAAATGAACCAGAAGCAGAACTTGACCTTATAAAACGATTTAGTAATGTGAAGAATTTGGGGAAGAGAGATTTAGCAATCTGAAGAAAGGATTAAACTGTAAAGCCATCTGGGCCTGTTGCCCTACCCTTGGGGAGACACTGTAAAGAATTATGTAAGTTGAAGGGGTTGGTCTAAAGATGAGAGGTCAATCTGCGGCAATTCCCTAGGTTTAGTATTAGAAAAATAGTTATTATTAGATTCAACTGATGGTGTGTGTTCTGGAGAATATAGGTGTTTGTAGTAAGAAGCGAAACGTGTTGCTATATCTATGTCTCTAAAGTGTTTAACACCATCGTTGTCTGTAACAGATTTAATAATTGTTTTTTCTCTTCTATGTTTCAAGTATCAAGCTAAAAGAGATCAAACTTTACTATTACCACCATAATACCTGGTATTTACTTTCAGGAGGGTGCTTGCTCGCTTCTTTACAGTAAACCCCTCAGAGTATTGCTTTGTAAGTGGCATGCTTCATCAGTGGCTACCTCTTCTCTAACACTATTTATTTAGGCTTGAAGCGAGAAGGGTTCCTTAGGGGCTAAGTGGGGTGGGGGCTTTTTGTGTATGATGCACACTTAAATTTTATTTAAATCTGTTTAATATTTTTTTTAAAAGAAGTAAAACATGAAAAATAAGAATACCAGAAGAAACACGCATATTTATGACACTTCACACAGTTACATAGCACAGTGACTGTGACTGGTAAGGGAATGTTCACCACGCACAGTTACAAGAGTAAAGAGGAGCATACAAATTAGGGGTTACCACTTGCAAAGTGTTCAGTTCAGGTCAGAATTTGCAAAACAAGTGGGTGTGATATAGTAATGGGAACAAAACATATACAGCATAATGCAAGGTAAGTTAAGTGGTACATCATACAGAATGTATGGTCTGAGTGTCATTTCTGCTAAACAGTGCATCAAGTCACACCTAGTCACATCATCCACATGTTATGTGGTCAGTATGGTATATTGGACAATGATCTGATTGAGTATACAGCTGAACGTTCTGGGGCACACTGGACCATAGGTTGGCTGAAACTAATGTACAGAGGACAAAAAGTGCTAGCATTAAGGGGTGTCAGGTGGAAGAGTCTTCTATGGTAGAGCAGGGTGTTTGGAAGTCCATCAATACGGCATCCCATGAAGCCGCCAGGGGAAACTTGTGTAATCCAAGTATTTCCTCTTTATGAAGAGCAACACTTTCCGTGTGTGCCCAAGTAATTAGGGAACGCTCCCAGGCAACAGGGGGTGGCGGGGGTGATTTTCAGCTGTGTGTGATTAATTGTTTACTATGTAAGTGACCCAGGTCCATGAACGTATCCAAGACTCTGTTTCTTATTGGATCCACAATATACAGGTTTCCTATGAATGCAGTGCTGGGCACCTTGTGAAATGAGCCTATCTGATTAAAAACTCATGCCAGTATAAATGTAACGTAGGACAAGACCACAACATGTGTCGAAAATCGGCGTCAATGCGTTGGAATCTGAAGCAGGTGGCACTGGTGCTTATTTTGCATGGGGTGAGGTGAGCTCTATTAAGAATGTAAACTTGGATAAGGTGGAAGCAGGCTTTCCTCGGACCCCAAGTAGGGCTCTCTAGGGCCAAGTTCAATTCCGCATTTGTGCAGGGGAAACCTAGTTCCATCTCCCAGCACTGGTGCAAGGGGTAGAGAGATACTGACGTGAGGGAATGCACGGAGTCCGCTAACCAGTATGTTAAATGTGTACCTGTACCCATGACGTGCAGGTAGTGTATAGGGAGATGTATGGGATGCTCGTGTTGCCTCTCTCCCCACTTGCTCCCCAGCATTCTAAGTAATGAGTTGTAGAGTAGGGGTTGTCCTGGGGGTAAGCCCTCTCAGCTATCAGGGTCTCCAATGGGGTGAGGGTACCGTCCTGATACAAGTCACCAAGTGTGTGTAATCCTGCTGCGTGCCAAGTGGATAATTCTAGGGACGTTGTAGACTGTCAATTGCTGGCTATGCCCAGTAATGGAAGAGTTGGGGCATAGGGGGGGTGACAGATTTTGTAATAAAAAGACAGAGCTTGCAGCACCAGTAGGCAACGTGCAGTAGAGTGGGCTTGGGCATCAGGGCGTTGCTCAAGGATGAAATAAGTGCAATACAGCAGGCATGTCCTATACAGGGGATACAGTGGCAGTGTTTGATAAGGGTAGGCCCGCCATCCAGTGGCCATCAATTGATGCTGAGAAGCCAAGTAGTATAGCTCAAAGTGTAGGACTGTCAGTCCCCACTGGTCTGTCAGTAGGTAGAGTTTCTGCAGGGACACTCAACAGTGTATATTATGCCATATTAACGACCACATCTGTTCGAATGTAAGAAAATAAGGTTTAGGATGATAGAGGAGGAGATTTGCAAAATAATAAAGGAAACATAATAAAATGACCATTTTATTTAGAGCCACGCAACCTGCCACTGAAAGTGTAAGGTACCTCCTGACTCCTATATGTGCCTGCACCGATGTTAGGGCTCTCATGAGATTTCACACATGCAAGTGTGCAGGTGAATGATAGATCTGTATCCCCAGAAACTCAAATACAAAAAGTTTCTAAGTCAAGCGAATACTTTTGAGACTCGGTCTGTTAATGTAAGATGGAACGGGAAGAGACAAGATGTGGTTCAGTTAACTTTAGGCCAGACAAGCGAGCAAAACTACTAAAAACATTGGCTTTTACCTCCAGGATGATAATGGCCATCCAGAGACATAATAGCAGATCATCGGGAATACAGAGACACCATGTGTAAACCACCTCCCCTAAAGGGATTGCCCAGGACTGACTTCAAGCATGGAGGGCTAGTGCCAGTGACTTGATAGCCAATGAAAAAAGCAGCAGAGAAAGTGGGCAGCCTTAGCGTGTGCCTCTTGCTATCAATGCAGGATCAGGGATGAGGGGGTCCATCTTTACCCATATCAACAGAAGCATATATATAACTTTAGTCAGTTGACTAATGTGAGGGCCAAGGTTGAAATGTGGGGGCACATCAAATAGATAGCACCATTCCAGAAAGTGAAATGCTTTCTGCAGGTCCAACACCATGCACCCAAATTGTGACCAGGGGCGAACTTCATTATCCGAATTAATCTGCATAAGTTAAGGGATGTAATGCGAGTTGGGATAAAACCATTTTGGTCCGGGTGTACCAAGGCTGGCACCAGTGGGGCCAATCTGTAAGCAAATATTTTGGTTAAAATCTTATAGTCAGTATTTAGAAGTGCTAGGGGTCTGTATGAACCCAGTCCAGTTGAATCCCTAACAGGCTTGGGGGGGTTATAAGTAATGCTTCACGCAAAGTAGGAGGTAGGCAAAATGCTTGGAGTGCATCATCATAAACAGTTAACAGGTGGATTGCTAGCAGTGGGGCATAAGCTATGTAAAATGCGGTCCGGTAGGCACTCAGGGCCAGGCACCTTACCTGTGGCCAGGGCCCCAAATGCTTCTTGAACTTCAAAGAGGGTGAGCGGGCCGTCAAGTTTTGCCTTTTCTTCCAGTGTGATTTGGGGGATAGTAACACCAGCCAGAAACATATCCACAGTAGGCATGGTAGCCTGGGTTGCTGCTTGGTATAGAGTCGAGTAATGGTTGGTGAACTCAACATGCATGAATATTTGCATGTGAAGTAGTAACCCTTGAGTTGCACATCATGTCATAATAGGGTGGCAGGGTTGTTCCTGCTGGATAAGCTAGGCCAGTAAGGGCCTGGACCTGTCCCCACCTGTGTGTGTTTCTAGAAGAGTGAGCTGCTTAGTTGAGGCAGCGAAGTCTCTACAATAGTGTAATGTGTTCTCTACTCATGTGTTAGTGGACCCGGTGCATGGTATTCTGCAACGAGCGGGTCTCATTCCCTAGATGATGCACACTTACATGGTGAATACACTCCTCAAACTAGTATCCTGCAGATGGAGAACTTGTAAATGCTACGAGTGCCACCTGTGTAGGGCCCTCAAGGTTAAAAATGCATACAAGGTGGTCTCCAATAGGTTCTTTATTATTGACCTCTTTGTACCATCACTAAAACAGGTACCCTAAAAGGTCTGTGCAATGCAGGTTTTTAGCGAAGTCAAGATGTTCTGGCCCTGATTATGTGCTTCAATGGTCAGGGGCATTTGTCAGGAATAGTCCCTGTCTTCCCAAGTCATGAAATTAGACAACTATGAGGTAAGAAGGAGAAAAGGAAACAAAACATCTGGATACTCCCTGTGCAGATACAGGTCACAATGACCAAAAGGCGAGTTGGTAATCTGCCACCGAACACAACCGTAAGCCATGGCATGTGCTATAGTAGGTACAGCTAAACCCACTCCCCGATCAGGGCTCTTCTTACCAGGACTCTAGTGTGTCTATGTTAGGGGTTGCCTTCTTGACAGGTAAGAGGAGAGACAGTCAGGAAAGCCAGAGACCACCCCTCCCCCCAAAATCCAGAAGGGCAGGTGCACACAAGCCTGCCTGGAGTTAAATAAGAGATTGATGGTCCTTGTCCTTGTCACCATGGGGAAACTAGTGAAGTTATGTGGGAAACATCCGAGCCCAAGCAGAAACAAAACCTGCATAAGTCAAGACCATGAGTATCAGAGTTCTTTGCAACCACCATCAACCTGTGCCTCAAGTTAAGATTCTCTACAGGGAGAGCACATGGTTTTGCCTTGCACTCTGCCACTTCATTGGTGCAGTTCAGATGGGAATGCTGAGATGGGGCTACTGTAGATTTAGCCACATTCACTAAGAAGTGCCAGAGGGAATCCAGACAGCTCAGGGGTGATACACCTCATTCAACCATTTATCCCAAATTGAACATAAATAGGCTTTGTGCACGCATAAAGATCTTGTTGCTTCAGCTGTCAAAACTTTGGCGAATACCAGTGAAGACAACTTTAGACAAAAGGGTAACTATTTGTATGGGTGAAGAAAGTTCCCAACAATTAATCTTGGCCAACAGAGGCAGTCATATAGGCAAGTGGAAATAAGTATCCTTAACATTCACAGAAGTCATCCACTTTTCCTGCTTCAAAGTGGAAAACATCTATGACAGAGGCACCATATGAAATTAATCTTTTGGCAGGTATCATCGGAAAACCAGGAGATCAAGGATGATTCGGAGACCAATCCTCCTCCACCAATTCTTAAGAACCATGAAGAAGATAGAGGAGAACAACCTCATTCTGCGTTGCAGGATCGTGAGCCCACAGGCCCCAGGAACGCCTGGACACTCCTTAGGTCTTTGGACACCTGGGGGGAGAAAAGGATTACTCAATGTGCAGTAGCCACAAAATCCTGCCATGATTATCCTTCAAGATGCGACCTGCAGGAAGACAAACCCCTAGTGGGTTATATTATATAACATGAGGGAGTTAGTTCTATTTTTCATTGGAAAAGGAAGAACAGAACAAGTGTTCTCACTTTCCATACACAAGTAGTTTTTAGTTGTGAGGATTTGGGAAACCCTTCTGATCTGAAATAACTGTGCCCAGTATAGCTTTAAAGAGGACTACTTTTAGTCTGGATCATGGACCTAGCTTACCTGCCCACTGCCATGCACTTATGGAGGTCATTATCAGTGCACTCTGAAAGCAGCTCATTTCCATCAGATGGCAGAGAAGGAAATGACTAGAGTCATGAGTACATAAACTCTCAATGTGGTGCCCCTGGGAGCCAAATGCAACATGATTAGGGTCAACCTGCACTGAAACTGGCGAGTTAGTTTTAGAATCAGTCACCTTCCAAGCAAAGTTATTGTCTTTTTTCAAGAGAACGTTTGCATGGACATCAGGAGGATACCAACAGAGACCTGGGAAAGTTGCCGGACTACATTGAGGTCCATCTTTTGCCCAACTCATCCAAGAATTTGGACTCTAGCCAGCAGTGCAGTAGAGAAGGTTGCCATGCTCTTAACCCCACTGATGGCTGCCCACACTGACTGCATGCAGACCCTTGTAATTGACATTTGGCTCCTTGCTGAGTAGAGGGTGAAGTGTTCCTTTTCCTATATTCCAAAAGCCTCATCCTCGACAATGAGATGTTCATCCTGCTGTGTGTACTAGTGGACAAGATGGTGAGACCATCAGAATGCCTGTCAATTTCTAGAACATCTTAATCAGCCTTCAGCCCACCCACACTACAATGTAATAGAGCAGCAGTAAATAGGTTTAAGTATTACTCTTACTATCCTATTAGATAATATTGAATAGTCAAGTCACCTCTAACATAAAAAGTCCAAAATGTAATTCAATCAAACTTATTTCATCAGTGAGAATTTCACTTTGGAACATATCCCACTAGTTTTCTAAATCACCCGCAAGTACATTTAGGGGGTCTTACACTAGTCGGGAAGCCCTGAGATGTTTACAGCTGCATGTTATATTTTCCCATCAACAACAGTTAAATTGTATTTTAGTTAAACAAGCATGGGCAGAGGATTATGGATGGGAAGACTGCAATGAACATACTGAATGAAGTTAACAGGTGCGTGTACTTATTACATTTATTTTACTTGGACTTACAAGATGAGTATGTTCTCGGTAGACACTGTTTTCTGATGTAGACACTTTGGGAAAACAGAAAGCGATATGCAGTGTAATCCGTGTTAATGCCAACTGTCGCTGGGATGCAGCCTTGAATTTGGCTTAGGACTAGTAGACAGTCCCCTCGCTCATGTTTTTGCTCTTACACAATGAGTAACTGGTCTGGCCTCCGGAACAGAATGTTTTCCGGAACATGTAATATCTTAATTTTCATTGTATCTGACGAACGTGCAACTGTTTGCACAGCTTGAGCAAAAATTGTGGTAGAAAATTAAATCTCAGTAATGCCAACTCATTTGTAACGTGTCATGTGTCCCGCCGACCCCTTGCCAAGCACTAGCAGTGGATCTAAAAGCATCCTGTGTCTGTTACATTAGTGCAGCTTACAGCACTGGACTAAACGCTTGCTTTGGGTAATTACTTCTCGCCTAGCCATCAATTATTGTCTGTTTCTACTAGGCCTGCAATACTTTAAGTAGGCTGCAGATCAAATCATCTGTTCTCAGAAAACCACATTAGGGACCAGAGAAGGTCAAAGCGCAGTTCACGACAATTTAAATTGCATGAAAGTGCACCTACCAGTCAAAAGGTTTCACACAATCAACATTTAATGTCTTTGAAAAAATGTGGAAAATGGCCTGCATTCCTCATGAAACTGTTAGCTTTACCCCCGCGTTGCTGTAAAGGTGAATACATCTGCTATTTGATGTTTCTGTAGCGGGCAAGAATCCGGTCCTGAAATTAATCATCAAATATTTACTAGCGAAACGGTATAATTCCAGCCTAAGGAACTAACAAGCATTGGCAACCCCAATAAGACTGAACTATAAAGGAGTCGTCCATTTTGATTGACTCAATCACTCCTGGTGGGCCTGCGGTTTTTGGACTCAGAGACTGCACCAACAATTAGATGCTGAGAGGCAAACTATACGTCCCACTAATGGATGACTCTTGAGAGCCAGTATCGTCTTTTTGCCATGAATGTCCCATGCTAAAGACGAGCAACCTTAACAGGGAGCACACGCACCTCATACATACCAGTGACAGCATGAAGACTATTTCTTCTTGGGTTCCCCTGCTCCACATGTCCTACTCTTACACGGTTAGCAACAACTACATACTGCTACAGGTTAACAAAATACCATCAAGAGTATTTTTGCCTTGAGAAAGCCCCAGGCCTGAGTGCCAAAGAAGGGGTGTAACAAGTGTTGGCTGGTTCTTTTTGTTGGTTCTGAAGTTCCAATTCGAACAATCCTTTCTAGGGAGTTTCTCACAACGATAAAGTTGACAAGAATTATGTGGCAGATAGGGGCTGAAGAACCCAGCTAAATACTGAAGCTGTTCCCTGATAGGGCTCTTATTCCAAAAACCTACTGTTTCTACAGTGAGTGTTGTATATTCAATATGTATAGTCAATCCAGACTATAAGGAAGTCAACTGAAGTTCAGAAGGTGCAAATGGATCACAAGAATTTTCTTTTTTCCGTGGTTCTAAAAGGTTGCAACTTTTCTTGTGCCTAGTCTCCCAATGAACAACATCCTCATTTGTAGGTTATTATTGACTAATTGTCTGATTCGGTCAGGTTTTCCTGGGTACTGAATTCCACTGACCTGGGAAGGTTTCAGTGTCCTCTTAAGGTTATTGAAGGATCTGGGTAAAGAAGTGCTTTCTAATTGTATCACTAATTCAAGCCCTATTTTGCCTAATACTGAATTTTACATTAACGGTTAAAATACAAAAATACACAGAAGTGAGTAAGTGCAGAAGTTCATCATTTTACACCTCCCCCCAACAGTAATGTGGGGGCTCTGGGCAATTAAGGTTTTGCACTGGCCCTCCTGAGCAATTCCGCACTATATAAATAAACCACACAAAAATAGCTGTTGCTTCTACCAGAAGTTATGCTCATGTAAAGTCTGAATACAGAAGAAAGTTGTTTAAAGGCATGCACAGGTGCTCGGGTAGTATCACTGTATATATTTATCAGGCGAGGCCCATCCTTTAGGGCGGAGGGGCCACGCGCCCCCACCTTTTACCCCTCATGAAGAGTGTCTGTCAGGCTGAACAAAGGTCAGCCTGACAGACACTCTTCATGTTCAGCTCAGACAGCCAGGAGTGAGACATGCGCGATTTGCGCAGACTCCTGGCTGCCTGAGCTGAACTTTGCTGGGCTGAGGAGGTCACAGCTCCTATGTGCGTGACCTCCTCGGCTCAGCAAAGGTGCCTTGAGGCCCTCCCCTGGGTGACAAGGAAAGCGTCACCCACTGACACTCACCCTGGGCGCTTCAGGTTTAAGCCCTGAAGCGCCAAGGGCGAGTGTCAATCAGTGACACTTCGTCAGAGTGGGGTGGGGTCAGCAGTCTCACTGACCCCATCCCACTCTGTGACGAGGCTGGGACTGCGTCCCAACCCTCCTGAGACCTCGAGGCTGAAGGTAAGTGTGTGTGTGTGATGTTTTAAAATGAATATTTGGTGCGTGCATGTTTGAATGTTATGAGTGTTAATGGATGTGCGTGCGTGTGTGTGTGATGTTTTAAAATGAATATTTGGTGCGTGCATGTTTGAATGTTATGAGTGTTAATGGATGTGCGTGTGTGAAAGAATGAATGTGTGTGTGTGTGATGTTTTAAAATGAATGTTTGGTGCGTGCATGTTTGAATGGTATGAATGTTAATGGATGTGCGTGCGTGTAAGAATGAGTGTGTGTGAACTTTTAAAATGAATGTTTGGTGCGTGTGGGCATGTTTGAATGTTATGAGTGTTGTTAATGGATGTGCGTGTGTCTGTGTGTGAAAGAATGAGTGTGTGTGAGTGTGTGTGTGTGTGTGTGTGTGTGTGTGTGTGTGAGTGTGAGTGTGAGTGTGAGTGTGTGTGTGTGTGTGTGTGTGTGTGTGTGTGTGTGTGTGTGTGTGTTTGTGTTTGTTTCCCGCCCACCCTCCTAAAGCGGCCGGCCACCACTGATATTTATAATATAGGAATGAACGGAATACACGTTGTAAAATTACTGTGAATGTGGTTGCATCCACGAGGAAAGGTGATGAGACCATTTTAAATAAGTTAACACCAGAAAGCATTTAATTCCCCAGTTCACCTAGTTGTGGGTACCTGTGTCATCAGTTCACTAATAATCCTACCCAAAAGTCACATATTTTTTGCAGAGGGGAATTAGGCTAATGAAGTGGGCTCCTTCACCTCCAGTTGTGACACGTATGCACCCTTTATTTGCTGGATAACAAAATAACATTCACGAACTGGTTGAGATGAACTAGGATATTCGCATATAGAAAGTATGGGCTGTTATTTGCTCAAAGAGAATCTGCACTAATGAATGGTGCTGTTCATCCTGACAGATACAAACGCCAACACAACACAGCTGAAGCAAATATTGCTCCCCTCCGCACATCTAATGCCTTGGTCATTTTTTTGTCCTCTATACTGACAGCTCACCAACCTCGTTATGCAACCCTCCCCTTCTTAAGCTACCTTGAAAGAGTGTGCTTGCCTGACTATTTCATTTTTAGTCGCACGAGATGCCCTGCCTTCAAACTTCATTGTAATAACACATTCCAAGCCCTTTTTGAACAAGGACTTAAAACTGAAAACACTTTCCACTGACAGCGCCTTGAAGCTTCTCTTTACCAACCTCCTTTCTGCATGCACACGTATCAGGTTGGGAGTCCCTGTGCAGTTTACAAGCATGTCAGAACACTAAGTTAAGCGTTTTCCAGACAATCTTTTTAAGCCTGGCAGGTAGGCCGTATTTATGGCAGAGTAAAGGCTGGCGAAGGTCATTAAAATATAAAGGAGGTCCAATAGAACAGACTTAAGGCTCTGTTTTCACCATGAACTGTTTTCTGGTTTGAAACCCGCCTTAATTATGTTTTTTTTCTAACTTTAGGTGTAGGTTAAGGACGGTCTTCAGCCAACAGATATCTCCCCCTTGTTTGGCTGACAAAATGAATCTCTTTAAGAGATTAGAGCTGCCACTCACTAGGGTATATAAACAAGGAATGGGGTACTTTGAATGTGGCTTGTCTGTACATCACATAAAAGGAGATCGAATAGGGATAGAAATTGTCAGTCAGGCAAAGAGCTATAATTACTGACAGGAATTTGAGCTCAGGGTCTGGGGAAAGCTACACACAATACAGACTTGAAATGATGGCACTGCTACAACAATTAGGATATAAAAGCAGAAATAATAAAAACGTAAAACACCTTCAAGAAGAAAGCGACCGAGGTGGCTCGTGGTCGTTAACAGCAAAAATATTTCTAATCCGATCACTGCAGTCAAGTCAGCAATGCTGCGAGATACAAGTTCGCTCATTACCAAGGTTTAATTAGAAGCCTGGTGTGTCGCAAAGCACAGCGACCGAAACAGCGAAGGACTGATCCCGTTTCCAAGGAAATGCTCCGTGACTCCTCATTGATAATAGCTGAAGTGAAGTTTAATTACAAACAGCATCAAGAGAGGGGCTTCTTGAATGGATCCCTCAATTCTGCACTATCGGGGACGATAAGATGCGATCAACCCATTCACAAGCACGTTCGTAATGTAAACAGTTCCATAATTCCCATAATGCAGCCTGAGGATGAGTGATGGCCTTTAGAAAGCAGAGTTAGCTGGTGAGACTGGCTGACCTGCGGTACGGCTCCCTCCTAGCAGCTTCTGAAGACATGTCTAATGTTTAATGCATTTCCATTAAAATGAAAGACACTTAAACGCCTGATGCCGCAGCCTGACATTTACAAACGGCAGACAACAACTGAAATCTTCTTTAAAATCTCATATACATGGGATTGTTTCCTTGCCAATCTTCTGGTGCGATTTGCTCCTTTTAATCGTGTTCCCTTGTGAAGTGTTTAAATAATAGTGTGACGTAGAGACCTATATGCTTAAAACAGAATTCTATCCGCAAGCTCCCTGCCCAAGTAAACAAACTCCTGCTAAAGCCCCCAACCTGGTAAGGATCCAGAAGGCCTTCATTCAGGGTCAGACTCTGGATTTCAAAACTGGATATGCGCGAGAGGTAGGACACTGAAGACAAGTGTAGGCCAAATAAGATATTTATACCACATCACTGTCAGCTAAGGTAAGATCATTGAACAGATGGAAAGCCTAACAAGGGATGAAGTAAGTAACATCTTCACACAATAATCTAATTTGACAGATGTCCGGGATAACACCAATTTTCAGAAGGGTGAGTTAAGTGTGAAAATATGAGGTAGTGTTTTGTTCATTGAATACTACACCATGAACTACTCTGAAGAGCACAACGTGTTCCCCCAACAGAGGTACTACCTCCACTTAACACCCTATACACCCCAACTATCACCAACCAACTCTCACCACTGAAGGAGAAATCCTGAAGGTAGTTGGCAAGTTTATATACCTTGGCCACACACTCTCCAGATCTGTGAACGTTGACAATGAAATAGACACATGCATCGCCAAGGCAAGCTCTGCATTTGGACGCTTGCAGGAGTTATTGTGTGACAGGAGAGGCATCAAACTGTCCACAAAGCTGAAGATGTATAAGGCAGTCGTACTGCCCACACTACTGTATACCTGTGAGACATGGACTGTGTATGAGCGCCATGCTAAAAAGCTGAATCGCTTCCACATGAACTGCTTAGGAAGGCTGCTGAAAATTACCAGGCAGGACAAAGTTCCAGACACAGATGTCCTCTCACAAGCTGGGCTGCCAAGTATCTACACCTTGCTGAGGAGAGCCCAAGTCAGGTTAGCAGGCCACCTTGAACCTATGGCAGACATACGTCTCCCCAAGAAACTGTTCTATGTGAACTGGCGGAAGGCAAACGCACACAAGGTGGGCAGAAAAAGCGCTTCAAGAACACAATGAAAGTCTCTCTGAAGATCTTTGGCATTGACTCGGACTCCTGAGAAATCCTAGTGCAAGACCACCCCACCTGGTGAAGCTGTATCAACAAAGGTGCTACCGCCCATGAGCAGCGCAGGACTGCAGAGGTGCAGAAGTAGTATGAGCTGTGCAAATTGATAGCCAACTCTTTGCCAACCAACCCAGCAGACCACTTGTGCCCGACTTGTGGCAGAGCTTTCCAAGTCTGCGTACCCAGTCAACCTCCTCAACGTGATGTCTTTGGTCATCGTCGACAACGACGGACGAACACCATACCATTCTGCACCATGACACTGTGAATACACATTACTACATATGTTCAGAAAATAGGACTGTAAAGCACTTTTAATCGAAAATGCACTAACCCTTATGACAGAATCTAGAAAAATATTTTATTCAAGCTTAATATCCTTGCAAAAAATCAAAATGCACAAATAAACAAAAAGCTGGCACTTTTGTTTTTGGATGTCACTGTTGAGGGAGATACAATTAGACTCCATAATGAATTCACCCTGCAATCTTCCTCCTAATTCTAAAACCTCCACATGAATGATCACATTTGTTACTTTTTGAATAGTGTAGTGAACAGCATAGCATGTGCTGGGTCGATTTTAGGTTTGTTTTATGGTTTATTTTGTGTTTGTGTGCGCTCTCAAGCTCCTGGGCCCTTACATGTATTTTCCCGTGGCAGTTTTGTCTCTTGTGTTACAGCACATATTCCATAGATATCTCTTGTAAAACATTCTGCAGTAAGCCACAACTAGGGTCTGACCTAGTGTAAAATGTATTTAATTACCTTCATTACCTGTTCTATTCTTTGAAACCCCCTCATTGTAAATCAAGAGAGGACGAATTTCAGAGCTTTTCTTTATTTTTTTGTCATTATGAGTTTTTTTTCCTAGTGATCCCAGCCTAATGTTTTCACGTTTAGCTTTGCACTAGAGTTCCGATTTTCTATGATAATCAAACTCCAGTACATAGTCGGCTGCAAGAGGATATATCTAAACACCCTCTGCAAGGTGCTGATGATGCAAATTAAGTGTTCAGTTTTTAGAGCTAAAATGTGTTTTTTCAATCTTGATCAAGTTACTGGCCCTACGAGCTTTAAAAAAAAAAACATTTTAACACATTTATCAAAAATGTGCGCACTGACACTAACCTAGCAACATTTTGCATACGGTCACAAATGACAATTTGTGAATTTGGGGGTTTGTAGGGTCTATATGTGATCTCAATCTGACCCCATCAAAGCTTAAAAAAGGTAATAACTTAGTAGGTCAGATGGACCCTGCAAATGAAATTGCTTTAAAAGTAGGAATATTACTTCCTGTCACTTCTCAGATTGCAGGTCTTATACATGCGCAGACAGATGTCTGCACTAGAACAGCAGCATCTAAATGAAAAAATAATCAAATATACTGACACTGTCTTTTGCTGCCTACACAAAACTAAAATGATTTGATTTGTATTCATTGTCCAGGAGAAGTGAGCACTGTGGAAGGGCTATCTAGAATGTCAAAGCGCCTCCCATCTGCCTGGATTCTACAGGGATTCTGTTATTCTGTATATCATGCTCATGTATCACATGGGTCACTTCAAGTACAGCACCCTGAGTCTGTCCAGACCAGGTTTCTTCAAGTATCTTGAGTGTTACTGATAACTGTCCAGCTACCTGCAAGTATCTATTCTGCATGCAGCTCAACCTATTAAATTAGAAACGTTTGCTTGATAGAATTAATATATGTATACCAAAATTGAGAGTGCATATTCAAAATGAAATTCAGAACTCATAAGCTGGCTCAGTTTCCAAAATATATTAAAAGCTGATATTTTAATGATAAACCATGTGGCATTGGGGCAGCTTATCACTAATATCATATCCTTGGTGTCAGGGGTATTACAGCTGTGGTTGTTATATATTACCCATGTAGAGGCGATCAAAATTAACAAAGCCTTTTTTACATTACTGCTGGCAACTCTGCCTGATGCACTAAAGTGATCACTGCTGGTAATCTTGTATGTGGTGGCCACTAATGTAATTATGTCTGGGATGGTCACTAAGAAACTAATAATATTAGTAGCTTTGAATGATTTTCAATGAATATCAGTAGCTCTTAATACAGAATATATATATATATGTGTGTGTGTCTTAATAGGCCTCTTGAATTGGTAATAACACTTTGGTCCTCATTACGTCTTTGGCAGTCTAATTGCAAGACCGACGCGGTGGCAGGCGTCAAAATACCGCCATGTTGGTGGTAATCCGACCGCCATATTAAGAGTCACATTATGAAGACCGCCAAAATACAGCCACAAACACCGCCAGGGCTCAGGCGGGCGGGAATGAGGCGGTTCCACCACCAGCACAGTCACGCCATCAACCTTCCACCCACCAGATTACGACCCGCAAATCACCACAGCGGTTCTACCATGGCAGAAATCCATTGGTGGTCCGAACCGCTGTGCTCAGAATACACTCCTGACAGAACACCACCACACTGGACAGTTTGAATACCCCACACCTGATACACATACACACAGAAGACACACCTACTCACTGCATTATATAACACACCCACACACAGCCCTTTGCGACTAAAACCTCCAACACATACACCGAGAAGCCACAAACATATTACTCAGCACTCATACACAATAGGCACATTTACACTTATCGCACACCACACAACTATACAAACTACATTACACACACACATCACAACTATACACCAACACCACAATCAACCAGCCCTCACAAAAAAACACCCCCACCCCATTAAACACCCTACAAACACACACACACAACACCCACCCCCACCCACAACGCAACCACCATGTCATGTCAAAAGCACCCACGCTTCACTGATGATGAATTAAGGGTCATGATCGATTAAATCATCAGGGTTGAGCCACAACTGTTTGGAGCACAGGTACAGCAAACATCTATAGCCAGGAAAATGGAGTTATTGCAGAGAATAGTAGGACATAGTCAACTCAGTGTGCAACCATCCACGCACAAGGGAGGAAATCAGGAAAAGGTAGAACGACCTATGGGGGAAGGCGTGTTCCATGGCTTCATGACACCAGATAGCCCTGCACACGACTGGTGGTGGGCTCCCACCTCCTCCCTCAGAGCTCACATCGTGGAAGTAAGTCATGGACATACTGCATCCTGAGGGCCTGACTGGAATACCCGGACTAGACACTGGTGAGTAACTAACACTCGCCTGGCACAAAACGACCTGTCCAGCATGCTTCCTCAACACCCAAACACTCCCCAATTCTCCCCATCTCCCACTACTTTTCCCACCTTATCACCTAATGCCCCTCTTCTGCATGCCACATCACCACCCTGGCTCAATGCCCACACACTCCCTGCTAATTGCATGGACAGCACAGCCAATAACTATAACTATCACTCCCACAATGCACTAGCCCATCCACAGCAATATCTGCAGTGTGTACTCCACATCACATCACTTGCATGTATGACTATTGCACTAGATACAACAACTGGATGCTTTGACTGAGGACCACAACATAGCAATGACAGCGATGCAATGGCACTACACAATGTACAATAACCCCTATGGAGTACGGTACACGTCACAATCCACCATCCACAAACTGTGTCATCACAGCTGCACCTGTCACTGCCATTGCTGGGAATCAAGTCAAGCCACTGTATGCATCAGACAAACATACAACCTATCACACTGCCACCATTTAACCTTTCCTCACTCCATCCACAGGTAACCCTGCCACTGCCACCACGGAGAGGATGCCAGATTTATCTGGCCCTTCTCATGATGAAGGCCCCAGTGAGGACAATGCCGCAGGATGTCTGGACATTGAGGACCTACGTGGCCCATCTGGGAATCCTGGTCATTCTCCCACTCCCTGCCTCACCCTGCCCAGATCAACCCTTCCCCACCCTGTGGTACCAACATCACAGCCAACCTTTTGTCCCCAAACCTGTGCCCCAAGGACTGTACAATCAATTGTGTGCCCCACAGTACAGGGACCTGAGTCACCCCCTGATACCCAAGACAATGAAGGATCTGCTGACACCGGGAATGGACACACAGTGCCAGTGGCACAGGCACATGGGGGTAGGGGGTGTGGGAGGGGACCTGTATCCAGAGGACTGGGCAGCTAAGGCAGTAACCTGACCAGGAAGCCATCTCCCAAGTCATGGGAGCATATCATCAATCCCAGGACAGAATTGGCCAGATAATAACCATGTTGGGGGAAAACCGGAGGCTGCAGAGGGAATACCACCAGGAGGTCATGCAGTAGTGGCAGGCCCACAATGCCATCATGGCCACCATTGCAGGGGTGCTCAAGGATATCAACACCACCCTGCATGCTTCTCCCATCCACCAACAGTCCCCTTACATTAGGCACATCACATCAGAGCCATCTACATCTGCAGCTGCTAGTGGGATGGAGGCCCTGCCAGGGGAATCCCAGGCCTCAGGCATTCCTCCTTCTGTAGCTGAAGAACCCCCCGCAAACGTGGACGTCCATCCAGACATCCGCCTGTAGCAGATGCCAAGACCAACCCCACCGCCAGGAAGTGACCCTCTCCTGAATAGACTCCACTGCCACTGAGACTCCCTTTTGACTGTGCACTGATATAACTCCATTTTCCAATAGCCCATGGACACTGGACCTGTGCTACCAACAGCTGTGCCACCTACTATAAGGATACCATCTACCATGACCCCACTTATCACGTGTTTGCCACTGTATGCACAATAAACACTTTAGATCACAGCAACTGCATTTTTGTCTTTATTTGCACACATCCAAATGTTTGGTCTACAAAATGTCTTGTGGGCGTGGCTCCCTAATCCAACAGGCAGTAAAATGGACTGCAGAGAGAGAGAAGCATCTTCTGCAGGAGACACAGTACAACAGAAATTGCCCAGGGTAGGTGTAAGGGAGTCACCAGTTCAGCCACACACCACAGTAAATCCAAATATCCAACCTGCAAAAAGGTCATGACAGAGACTACCATTAGGCTTGTAGGCATAGTATCACACAAAGCACTTATGCAGTTCATAGTTGTCCTGTCCAGTGTAGATAGCCTTTTAAACAGGGCACAACAAATATCACTTCCACATCAGCAGTCTTAGGTAATACATCATAGAACACTCTAGCTGCCATCTGTATTGCGCTAAACTGAACTCTGTGAACAGCAACCAAAGACCAATTAACTTGAATGGATCAAACAATAGGTAGGAGTAACAAGGATGAACAGGACACAGTCACTTGCTGGAATGGCATGAGAACAGGAGAATGCAGGATACACCACAATACAGGGCTGTCCATAGGATATGTCAATCTTGCATCCTGCAAATAGTGTACATATGGTAGAGAAGATACATATTCAGTCAGCAGCTTACATTCATTCAGTCACCTCACACAACACACATAGGGAAAGGAACACCTTACACCACCACTGATAATCCAAATCAGGAGGACCATTGACAGCAAAGTATGTTGAAATATTACACATGCAAATACACACACAGCACACTTGTATGTTACTGGAAGTACTGATTGATAAGCTCTGCCTTGGGAGTCAGCTGCATCTTCCTCATCTGCCTCATCATTTCTACTTCTGTGTCTGCATCCACTGGTCCTGAAGCCTCCTCATCATCATCAGCAAGTAAGGGTATCTGATGTCTCAGGGCCAGACTGTGAAGCATGCAGCAGGCAACTATGATCTGGCATACCTTCTGGGGACTGCGGAGGAGGGAACCTCCAGAGACATGTAGACGCCTGAATCTGGCCTTCAGGAGCGCAAATGTTTTCTATTACAATGCTTTCTATTTAATGCCTTGTTCTGCCGTGGGCCTCACTGAAACGGAGTTTCCCTTCCGTGGCAAGGTACCTCGCTGGTGTTAACAGGCAGGGAAGGATAGGATAGCCAGAGTCACCTGTGTGCACAGAGCTAGGACATGTCACAATACAGGTACAGAGACAGGGAAGATTGTGGGGACAGGTGCCATTACAGAGACACACCTATTAGCATACATACCAATAAGCCTCTCTCTCTCTCATTTGTTCCTCAGCATGCAGGAATCATGCACAGATCCAGGAAACTTGGCTGTCACTTGGCAAATGTATTAGTCTGCAACACACCACAACAACATTGATGGAGTGGTAATTTTTCCTGTTCCTAAACACCTGTTCATTGGCACTGGGAGGGACCAAGACTACATGGGTGCCATCTATTGCCCCTATCACATGGGGATGTGTCCCACTCATAGAAGTCTGCCTTCACATAGGGCAAATCCCCTTGTTGGGGGAACCTGAGCTAGCTGTCCATGTGTTTCAATAAAGCACACAGTATATCCTTCAGCACAAGACCGAATTTGGGCTGTGACATCCCTGCTGCCAAGTCAAATGTAATCTGAAAGGAGCCTGTGGCAAGAAAGTGTAGCACTGACAGAACTGGAACTGTGTGAATGATGGCATAGGGATTACATATGGCAGGCACCAGATCAGGCTTCAACTGGGTACATAGATCCATGATGGTCTGACAATAGGTCTGAATTATACGCCTCTCCTCCTGGGTTGCAAGGTCCACCAGCAGACAGTGCACAAGTGCATGTCTCAAAATCCTCATGACACGGTATTTATAACAGAAAGGAGAGACTGTACAATGTGATATGCACTCCACACATGTTAGCACTACATTAAAATCATTGTCACACACACCTAACAATGTTGACATACTAGCCATATGAGGAAACTGTATTATGCATGTCACATGTATGAGCCAAACCAAGATGGCACAACATAGGCCTACTCCGCATTCAGCTGTTAAAAGTGTGGTGCACTTGTTTAGCTGTATCAATGCATGATATGTGTAGAAAATTTCAGCCCCCTGTCCTGAAGCACTGGACAGATGGAAGTGTCCTAAGTCCGCCGGCGTATGTGGTCATGGTGTTAGGCGGTCGCAACCTCCGTGCAACTTCTCATTGTTTAACATTGCTGCCTATGGGGGACTGGGGCCACTGGCGATCACTGCCGGCGATGACGGTCCTGTACACAGTGGCTGTGACCACCATTTTCTGCAGCCTTTCTCACTTGACACCTGACACTCCTGCAAGCAAGTCCTCCACTACGTGAGCTGCTGTGTACTGTCTCTGGGAGCCATCATGGCACGTCCTGCAGGTGATAGGACCCCAGTATTCACCCAAGAAGAGCTTGAAAAGCTGGTGGAAGGGGTCCCACCCCTGGATGGACAGCTGTATGGGCCACCAGAGGAGCAGGTGAGCCCAATGTCATAATCATGTGTGATAGGGGTGTGTGTGTGAAAGTGAATGCCGTATATGTTCCGGTCAGGGGGTAAATGCATGCAGGGGGCATGGAACTAATGGGTGTGATGCGTTACGATGGGTATGTGTGGGCATTTGGTGGGTCTGATGTCTATAGTCCACTGTTGTTGGTATGGTGCCTGTCTACATGACTTTCTCCTTCTGTCTATATCACCCCTGCAGCTAAACGCCCATCAGTAAAAAGGGATCTGGCGTAGCATCACCAAGCAAGTGCGGACCCTGTGGGTCCATGCCCGGCAGAGCATCCACTGTCGCAAGCAGTGGGAGGATCTGAGATGCTGGGCCGGGAAGACCACAAAAGCCCCGCTGGGGATGCCCTCCCAATGAGGGAGGGGTGCCCATCAGACCCTCACACCCCCTAATGGTCCACAATTTGGTGATGGCCTACCCTGAGGTGGATGGGTGTTTGAGGGCAGCACAGCAGCCACAAGGGGGTGAGTAATCGCTGTATCCTGGGACTTGCCAGCCTTCAAATGGGGTTGGGTGCCTCATTCCCGGCAGAGTGGCATTGTAGTACATGCTACATGTGCATCAACATTAGGAAATGGTAAATTGACACCCGGGCAGAGTATATTCTGTAGATGTGTCTCTATGCATTACAGTTTTGGATGTAAATCTCCTTGTTCCCTGCATCTCCATGTCAGTAATGTGGTAATGCACTAATGACATAGGCCATGTGTGACTCCTTCCTGTCCATACAATGGATGTGAGTGTCAGTATTACCCTCAGCATTGTGTATGACCAGCTCCTGCCTTCTGCATCAGTGGCTCTGAGGTGTCAGTCCACTAACATCTGTGTAGCCTACCTGCATATGCGACTGCGTGACTCTCCTTTATATCTGGGACTTGTTAAATCATGTACTGGTTCTGGATATTGACAGATTGTGGGCATGGCATAACAGTTCCACTATGATATTGACCTTCATGGGGCAGCTTTATTGGCCTGACGGCTGACTGGGCATATATAGGTGATCTGCTGACTGTAGGGAATTTGTAGGTAGGCAACGTGGGATTTAGAAACATGTTGAAATGATGAAGTCTGACTGCACAGAATATGCATTCCTAGGAGCAATACTTGTGGAGATATGGCATTCCAAACTATGGTTTAGTATTGGAGGTAGTAAGTGCCCTGAGAGAACCCTTATGTGTCACCATGCCGACAAAGCCCTAGCTACTCCTATGCTGCATTGCTGACTGACTGCCTACTTCATGTCAACATAGATGTCCGGGGGCACTTCTGATGGCCTGTGACTCTGGCAGCTTGCCTTGGATATTAGGTGGTGGCAGATTAGGAGTGGTTTGGGTACTGCAGGACACACTGCGTGCTGGGGTGAAGGTGATTTTGTATCCTGTCTCCTCAGGCTGCTTAAGTGTTAGTGGGATGTGTATTGATAAACCTGGCAGTGGTGCTTGTCCATGTGTGCCTACTGCATTCAAGTATTTACCCCATGTGATGTGTGTGTTGTTTGGGCTCAGTGACAGGTTTTGCCATTTGCAGAATGGTGTGTTTGAGGGTGGAGTTTTCACAGTACCAATTCCAACTGGTGTACCTGCATGTGTGGTGGCATCGGAAGTGGTCCATGATGTAGTATGTGTGTTCCAGGGGTTCATCTGCTGTGACACTGCACTCGGTGGATGTGTCAGGACGGGGAACATGTGTTACATGGCCCATTGTAGATGCACTTGGCACTATGCTGAGTAGTGAAATATGTGTTTAGTGTCAGCAGCTCTAGCTCTGTGATAGGGTCTGACTACTCCCATGTTTATACCACAGATTCACATAGTACACATCTGATGTAAAATGCTTGAGAGTCTGACTGATACCGACTAAATCTGTCTTGTCCTCCATAATGGAATCACTATACTGAGTGGGCAGCCATGTCTGAGGACAGGTAGGTGAGTGTGTGGTTTGTGAGTGGAGCTGTCTTCGCTGTAATGGACATGTTACAGAGGACATGGACTAATCAGCTGTTGTCACTGTAGAGGCCTGTTGTGTTATGTTGTGTCAGCTGCACATCCAATGGGTGATAGGGGTATGAAGAGGTAAGATGTGTATTCATCCATTGTATTGATACTGCATCCAGGGCATGCTGTGCCAGCTTCAAAGGGCATTGGTTGGTATCCTGGGGTGGATGTTGTAGAGCTGTCCTACATGCTGTAGATGTGAGGGGTGGAAAACAGGTGTGGGTAGTGGTGATATGTCATGAAGTTATGTAGGTTATATGTATTGTCAAATGAGATTGCCTAGCCATGATATGTATTGTGACAGATGAACATGTTTACCTGTGTCAATGGGAGGTATATGTTAACCATTTTGCCTCTTACCTCTCTCCCCCCCTCCCCCCTCTCTCTCTCTCTCTTCGTGTGCATCATCATTGTTTGGTGAAGGAGAAGGGGCACAGGTGTGTGGGGAAGCAGCAGCCCACATGACCCAGGAAGCTGGCACCAGCGACACCGAGGGAACCAGTGGGATGAAGGGCAAGGGGAGTGCCCTGGGGGAGAGCAGATCAGCCACATCTTCATTGGAATCCTCCTCAAGTGGACACGCCCTGGCAGTGGCAGACCCATCTGGGACCACCCCAGCACCATCTTTGTTCACCACCCCCATTACTACCACCGTCCTCCTTGTTGCTCCCCACCCAGTTGCCTGTGCCCGCTCACCCAGGAGGGTGGGTGTCCCATGCGCTGCAGGTACCTCTGCCCCTCATTGAGGAGGCTATTGACCTCCTGAGGTCCATCTCTGTGGGTTAGTCGACCATCGTGAATGCCGTACAGGGACCAGCAGCTCAGGTACAACAGAGCAATGTGTTCCTGGAGGGCATTCACGGTGCCATGGCTGGCCTTCACAGATCCTTCCAGGATCTGGTTTCCACTCCGACGGCGGCCAGTGTCAGTTGTTTACCTTCCCCCTCCAACTACCTCTTCCCAAACTCAAACCCCTCTCCCCATACCCATCCAAAACACACGTTCACACAGGCATGCATTCACCTCAACAGACAAGGTTTTCACAGACAAACATAAGCACCACAAGACCCACCACTGGCATACACACAAGCAACAGTCACCTGCAGACACCATAACATTCACTCCCTGCACTGACTCCCCCATCACTCCCTCCCTCACAGACTACACCAGACTCACCAAAGCATCACTGACAGATCCAGCAACAAGTCCCATCTTACCCACAACCAGCACAATATCAGACCCGCAGACATCCACCCCAGTCCCTACATCCGCACCCACCACAACCACTGACACCTGCACATGCAGCACATGTACCATACCTGCAGACACCACTCCAACAGACACTCACCCATCCACCACGGCATCTCCCAGCACCTCCTTCCCACCTCTTTCCAAAACACCTAAATGCCCGCACTCACCCACCCAACAGACACCCAGCACACACAAGCATTCCACGCATGCACCTGCACCCAAGACATCCACCAAGACACATCTGACAACCACTCCCAAACCCTTTTGCCATGACCGTCCCCGTGTGTCAAAGAAACTTTTCCTCTTGGAGTTTTCACAGTTCCCTACCCCTCTCCCAACCCGTGAGACCCCCAAGCACTCTGTGTCCCTCTCCAAGTCCAGCCCTTCCACCTCCAAGTCCTCCCCTGCCAAGAAATCTGCCCCTCCCAAGGTCAAGTACCCCTCTCCCAAGCCCAGACCCAACACCAAGGATGCCCCTCCCAAGCCCAGACCCCCCCTCTAAAACCCCCCAAACCCTCAGGTGCCTGCCTGCCCCCTTGATGCCCCTAACCTGTGGAGGTCATTTTGCAGTTAGGAGTCAAGTAAGGGCACAGTGCAATGCCATTTGTGCCTTTGTAGGCATGGACATTGGACTGGCCAATGGCCTTATTTCTGAATATAGTTGGACATATTTATAACCATGCTAGCCTTCTAAATACATCTGGACCAACATGTAGTTGGATTCGATGTTAACATGCTTGTCCTACCTTTCTTTCTACATGGCTGTTTGATTTATGTGGGCTTTGGTTTTTGTGTGTGTATGTGTGTGTGCATGTTAGTTGTGCTTGCTGTTGTGCATGGGGTGTGTGTGTTGCCCTGCCATTGATACCCCTGTAAGTTCTATGTTTTATGTGTTGATTATGTTTGTGTTTGTTCCATGCATGTGTGCAGCCAAAATGTTTATAGTAATGGTTGGCATGTGTGATGGTGGTGTTGTGTCTCCTTGGGTGGCTGTTGTGTGTGTGTGTATGTGTGTTGTGTTGACTATGTCCCATGCGTTGTGTGTGGTGTGGGCATGGTGTGTCGAATTGTTCGTTGAATGGCAGTGTGATTGTGTTAATTGGTATTGTGCTGTTGTTGCGTGTTGTTGTATATATGTGTTGTCATTTGGAGGTGTGCAGTGCGAATGCTTTGCGAAGCGTTTGTGTCGGTAGTGATGTGGTTGTGTATGATTGTGCTGGACAGTGGTGGTGCTCTGTGTGCGCGAGTTAGTGTGTGTACGCCACGTGTGTGTAGGCTGTGGTGTGTGTACTTGTGTGTGGTATGTGTGTGTAGGTGTTTGGGTGTGTTCGTATGGGTGTGTGATTACGTGTGTGTGCCTGTCGCAAGCCGCCCCGGACGTGTGTGGGTGTGTACTAATGCCTTTCCCTCCAGTGTGTGCTAGGTGTGTGTACTTACGGTTGTTGTCTCCGTTGCCGGTTCCGGAGTCGTTGTGCGAGCAGGAGCAGTGGGAGGACTTCGAGTTCTGGCTCCATGGCAGGTCCAGGCACTTCTGTGTCCCTGAAGGTGGGAGTTTCCTAGGTGGGTGTTTCCTTTTATAGCATTGGTTTCCCCCAGGGTTTTGGTGGCAGTGCGACCGCGGCGGAAAGCCTGGTGGTGTGCAACCTTGTAATGTGTCCGGCGGAAACATGGTCTACTCTAGTCTGAAGGTGCCTACTGCCGTCCGCGGTGGCCTGACCACACTGGCGGTAGTTTGGCTGTGTTCTTTTGGGTACACCACCATGATCATAATTTGCGGGTTCTCACCGCCGGGCCGTCGGCGGTACGACCGCAGTCGCCACCGTGGCGGTCCTGAGACCACCAAACTCGTAATGACCCTCTTAGTCACTGTCAATAGCTGCAATGTTCTGTTCTGCTGGACAGACACATGAAATGGTGACTTACTCCAGTAGCCAATTTGCCCCTTGTATAACAATTCCATGTCAAGGCGACAGGTCTCTGCACAGATGGGTCACAGAATGGAGGAAAAAGAAAGATAAGGCAAAAAAAAATCCCAGGCAATGAAGACTAATCTTGATTGAAAACGACTGGACAGCAGTATGAGGCTCAGACACTCAGTCAATCAGCACTTGGAATAAGAAAAGTTTATGACTAGAACGCAAACAAGGAGCTGCAAAGAGAAAATAGGACACAAAAAATCCAGGGGAAAAATTTAGAATAGTGGGCAATAAATATGATTACAATAATACCACAGAAGCATCTGTAATGCATTCAGGCACAAGCCCAGACCTCCTAAAATAGTAGTGGTAGAGTTAATTTATAAAAACAGGAAGCAAAGGAAACAGATAATGAAATCTTCATACTGATGTGGGATACACATTCTCCATGCACCTTTTCCATGCAGTTGAGAAGATTGTCATCCTTGGTTTGGAAGAAATAATCAAACCACTCCTCCTAACGGAGACCAATCGCATGGGAGCCCATAAGTGCCTCAACCCCCTCCCCAATGATAGGCACTCTCCTGGTACCAAGAATGAACCACTACCCTAAAACCGTTAGAATCCCTGATGAACAGCTCCAGGCTCACCTCCGTCACCAACATACATAAGTACCTTCTATAAATTTATTGACAGACCTAAAACATCTCTATAGGCCAGACAGGACCTGATTATGGGTGAGCCAGATTTATGTGCGCCAATATCGCGAGACTGAAAATTAACTTTTCTGGCAAGTATTTCACATATAGACATAGTTATTCAGAGTTGCCATGTCCATTGTTTCCCCCTCCTTTTTTCTATTTTCCTCCTCTCCCAGACCCCCTCATTACACCTGCTGCCCCCCCATGTTAACTTCTCACCCCACTGCTCTTCTGTTGCTCCCAGTCTTGAGACTGTCATGTTCTTTTTGTAAGTTATGTTATGACTCACTTATCACTCATTTCGCTCTGATGGGCTTTCCCATTTTTTTTTTAACCCCTTCGCTGCCAGGCCTTTTCCCCCTCAGGTGGCAAGCCTTTTTTGGCTGTTTGGGGCAGTTCGCCCTTAGGCCCTCATAACTTTTTCTCCACATAAGCTACCCACACCAAATTTGGGTCCTTGTTTTCCAACAAAATGGGGAAAAGGGCTGCAGAAGAAGACTTGTGTTTTTTTCCCTGAAAATGGCATCAACAAAGAGTTTGCGGTGCTAAAATCATCATCTTCAAAGCTTTCAGGATCAGGCAGACATGAATCAGAAAACCCCATTTTTCAACACAATTTTGGCATTTTACTGGGACAATCCCTATTTTTACTATTTTTTGAGCTTCCAGCCTCCTTCCAGTTAGTGACAGAAATGGGTGTGAAACCAGTGCTGGATCCTAGAAAGCTAAACATTTCTGAAAAGTAGACAAAATTCTGAATTCAGCAAGGGGTAATTTGTGTAGATCCTACAAGGGTTTCCTACAGAAAATAAGAGCAAAATAAAACAATATTGAAATTGAGGTGAAAAAACAGCAATTTTTCTCCACGTTTTACTCTGTAACTTTTTCCTGTGATGTCAGATTTTTTAATGCAATATACAGTTACGTCTGCTGGACTTTTCTGGTTGCGGGGATATATAGGGCTTGTAGGTTTATCAAGAACCCTAGGTACCCAGAGCCAATAAATGAGATGCAACTTGCAATGGGTGTTCATTCTATACCAGGTATATAGAAATTCATTTGCTGGAATATAAAGAGTGAAAAATAGCCATCAAGAAAACCTTAGTATTTCCAGAATGGGCACAAGATAAGGTGTTGAGAAGCAGTTATTTGCACATCTCTGAATTCCGGGGTGCCCATACTAGCATGCGAATTACAGGGCATTTCTCAAATAGACGTCTTTTTCACACACTGTCTTACATTTGGCAGGACTAAATGTAGAGAAAGACAAGGGGCAATAACACTTGCTCTACTATTCTGTGTTCCCCCAAGTCTCCCGATAGAAATGGCACCTCACTTGCGTGGGTAGGCCTAATGCTTGCAACAGGAAACACAGCATGGACACATCACATTTCTACATTGAAATCTGAAGTGAAGTGTTTTTTGCAAAGTTCCTAGCTGTGGATTTTGGCCTCTAGCTCAGCCGGCACCTAGGGTAACCTACCACACCTGCACATTTTTTTAAACTAGACACCTAGGGAAATCCAAGATGGGATGACTTGTGGGGCTCTCACCAGGTTCTGTCACCCAGAAGCCTTTGCAAACCTCAAAATGTGACCAAAAAAACACTTTTTCCTCACATTTCGTTTTTGTTCCTGGGCTCAGCACCCATCGAGGAAAACCTACCAAACCCACACATTTTTTAAAACTAGACACCCGAGGGGGTCCAGGGAGGTGTGACTTGTGTGGATTCCCCCAATGTTTTCTTACCCAGAATCCTCAGCAAACCTCATATTTAGCACAAAAAAAAAATCACATTTTCCTACATTTCTGTGTGGGATCACCGCACCGGGACAAATTTCCTACCACCCAACGTTCCCCTCAGTCTCCCGGTAAAAATGATACCTCACTTGTGTAGGTGGGCCAAGTGCCTCTGACATAGAATAGCCAAAAACATGTTGAAATTGAGGGGGAACTAAAGCAGGTCCAAAAGGGCAGTGTGAAAAAGAAATTTTTTAGGCTGACAAGTGCAGCAGAATTTTTTAATCGGTATAGATGAGACAATGCTGGGTGGTAGGAATTTTGTGGATTCCTGCAGATTCCAGAAGGTTCTATCACAAAAATGTGGGCAAAATGTGTGATTTCCAACAAAATTGGAGTTTTGCAGGGCATTGTGGGTAAGAAAATGGTGCGGGTGCATGTGAAGCACACCACCCTGGAATCACCCAGATGTTTAGTTTTCAGATGTGTCTAGGTCTTGTGGATTTTTCTACATGGCAGTCTCCCAAAGTCCACAAAGTGCAGCCCTCACCATTCCAAGTGGGACGATTTTGAGAGTTAGCCAAGCTCTCATGGCCCAAATGTAAAACCAAAACCCAAAATAATCAAATGTCCTCTTGCTTGCCGTGGGCTAAGATGCTTGAGTGCACAGGGGTAAAGCTGAAAGACTGTACCTCCTTTAGTTGGGGTGGGGGCATAACCAGGCCCATACTGGTTGGTAGACACCACCACACTATTTTTTTTATTTTTATTCCCTGGCATCTAGTAGGCTTTCCGCCCCCCTGGGGTGTGGATCGGGGGTAATTGCCCCATCTGTCCAATGGTGGGCAGAACAACTTTGGCCCCATTTATTTGGGGTGGGGTATGGCCATAGTTTGAAAAAGAAATCTTCCCTGGTCTCGGTGGGCTTTCTGCCCCCCCTTGGGGGTAGATGGGCCTTCCAAAAATAGGCCGATCTGTCCCCAAGGGGGGCAGATATGACCAACAGTAATGTGCCCCCACGGGAGCGACCCTTGCCCAAGGGGCTGCCCCCCCAAACAAAACACACACAAACACACACACCAATCCCTGGTGCCTAAGTGGTTTCTGCCCCCCAGGGGGCAAATCGGCCTAATAGAAATAGGCCGATCTGCCCCAAAAGGGGTCAGAATTGGCCTAAAATAAATTTGTCTAAGGGGTTGCTCCCCTTGCGTGAAATTGATGCAAAAAAATAAAAATCCCTAGTGTCTAGTGGTTTCGATCCCCCTTGGGGCCTGATTAACCTAACAAAAATAGGCCGATCTGCCCCCAAAGGGGGCAGAAATGGTGTAAATACAATTTGACACCCAGGGGAGCGACCCTTGTCTCAGGGGTCGCTCCCCATATTTAAAAAACAAAAGTAAACATATTAAAAATATATCCTTGGTTTCTAGGAGTTTCTGCCCCTCGGGGGCAGATCGGCCTAATTATAATAGGCCGAAAAAGCCTAAAAATATGTTGCCACCCTGGGAAGCGGCCCTTGCCCAAGGGGCCGCTCCCCTGTGCGCAAGTATATATATATATTTTTTTTAAATCCCTGGTGTCTAGTGGTTTCTGCCCCCCCTTGGGGGCAGATTGGCCTAATAAAAATAGGCCGATCTGCCCCCAAGGGAGACAGAAATGGCCTAAATACAATTTGCCCCCACGGGAGCAACCCCTGCCTAAGGGGTCGCTCCCCATGCATAAAAACAAAGTAAATAAAAACATATATATATCCCTGATGTCTAGAGGTTTCTACCCCCTCGGGGGCAGATTGGCCTAGTTATGATAGGCCCCAGGGGAGCGGCCCTTGCCGAAGGGGCTGCTCCCCTTATGAGTAAGTATATAAAAAAAAAACATTCCCTGGTGTCCCTGGAAAATCATTCCCTGATCGCAATCAGGCAGCAGACATGCTTGCAGAGACATGAAAGGAAAGGCCTTTCCTTTCCTGCCTCTGCCTGCCCCCTCCTCCCGAGCGGAAAAGAAATGCTGAGCATTTCTCTTCTGCATCACGCTGAAAGCATGCTTCCACCGCGGTGGGAGGTGACCTCTGATGAGGTCAGCACACGATTGCGTGCTGACATCATCAGACTTCAGTGAGGGGTTCAGGGGGGAAGCGATTCAAGCCCTGCCCTGGGGGGTGCAGGGGAGGCCCTCGGGGGGAGCGCCAGCACTTCCCCTGAGGGCCCTACACCATGACGTAGTGGTTACGTCCGTGGCACCTTAGCGCCGCGCCACCGGACGTAACCACTACGTTCTTGGCAGGGAAGGGGTTAAATTACTGCCCACTATCTTGAAGTGGAGAAAATTCAAAGTAAAAAAGAAAAAAAAAAGAAAAAATTAGCCCAAGAGGTGATGCATGCACACAGATACCTCAGTGCAACTTTTTTTGTGGAACAACATCAGCAGTAGTAAGCAATTACAAAGCAAAAAGATGGAGTAACGTCAATTAGACCGAGTAACGCCATAAAAAAGCAAGACCTATTGACTTTGTCAGTGCTCAATAAAGCCCTGTACACTACGGTTTCACTCGTGATATCCAGGTACTTTTCGCAGTAGTTGTGAATATATAAAGGAAATATATAAAGGGTAAATCAAGTACCCACTTGCAACAACATGCTAGGTCGCGATTAAATCCATTTTGCACTTTAAACTTGAAGGTTTATGTTTCTCAACAGATCAGAATGTTGCAGTTCGCATAAAACAATTGTTAGGCCTGCAGTTAAAAGTTATTTGTGTGGGTTTCAAGATTTTCCCAAATTGGAGACTAAATGAACACATTATGTGTACATAAAATGCAAGTCATTATACGTTTTGAACAGCCTATATGAAAAAGCAAAGGAAAATAAAGGGCAAGGCATTAACAAGTTTTGAGAAGCCCATATGAAAATGTAAAATGAAAAACAACTAGCCTACCACCTTTTAGGACAACTAAAGCTACTCAAATATCTGCTGACTAACCTCGGAGGGAATATTTATTCCTAAGTGAACCACCATGATTACAGGGGACTGTCAGAAATAGAAGCAACAGCTGTAGGCTGGGATGCGGACCATCTGTTGTGCACAGCCCCAGAGCTTAATGTAAATATGTTGAAAAGTTCAACTGTTTTTAAATGTCCATTCATCTATGTATTCCCAGAAAGACCTCTACAGCGTGAGGTTAAGCCTTTGTATTATTATTATTATTAAGGTTACCACACCTATTGTATTCCCAACCCCATTGCAAAAGCGTTTATTGTCCAAATAAGATCGCCAGAAAGGGAAAAATGTAAAACAAGCATTGTGGAAGCTAATATTTATGACTTTAATGAGACAAGGCATACAAACAGTGCCATGTACAAATGCTGCTTACATGCAAAAATGCTTTTTATAGTATTAAAGACTAACCTACTGACCTTGTCAATGCTGTGGGAAAGGTAGGAAAACAAGGTTACTTTCTGTACAGAATGCATGTAAGAGATAAAGGAATTAATGTTTCAAACAGCGTGATGGTGGAGTACACTTCTCTGATGCAAAATAGTCTTTCACGCATTCCAGTAAATGCCTGCAACGCGGAATGATACATCAGATAGCCAATGGCCTAAGGTGAGAGGATAATAGTTCTGTGTGTGAAGACCAAGCCCACTAAGTATATTGTAAAGGTTTGGTAACAACAATTATGCAGATATCTGTGCTGTCAGACCTAAAACAAAAAATCGTAGCACTTTATTGCACACTTAATTTTTCCTTTTGCATGGCTCTTCTCTGGAACATTAAGCACAAGCATATTTTCCCGTAGTCCCTACTGTGTTGAGTTGTGCTGCGGTTTCTGTGTGCCCTTCTATCTCAAAGCTTCTTTATTCTCCGAAAGCCTGCTGCGGTGTCAAACACACGTCTGTTATCCACTCCAGTGTCAGTGAAATCAGCTGTTGATTTTGTCTTCAGTTACTTGGGAAACACGCAGGATAGAAATTACATTACAAAGAATCTATTATCTTCCTCCAAGAAGCAGAGGTAGCAAAGGAAAACAAGCATTTACAATGCAACAGGTCTCACGTTTGCTCATGTTAGAGCTCATCGCGTTGTAAACTCCTAACCCGACTTTTCACCTATCGGGCAAAAGTGCATTTATGTACCTAACCCGAAAAAGTGAAATTAACTATTTAAAGCGCTCGACTTCTGCCAAGCGAGATCGCGCTCGTAAATTAGAGAAAAAGAAGTCCACGAGTCCGATGGAAAACAACGAGCCTCGCATGTTTTCTGTACTTGGTCGCTGCGCTCGAGGAGGGCTAGCAACCGGAAAAGGCATGACATATGCGTGCCTTCGACTAATGAAAGCAAGCAGATTTTATTAGGCAAGCCCACGAACCAATAAAAAACACTGAGGTGAAGTTGACAGGGCTCCGAGCCCTTTTCTAAATACTAAAGCGTCTCGCTGCGATACGCATGCGCAAGCGCATGCAACGCAGCCTCAACCCTAAAAATGGCCTAGATGTACAGAAGAACTATATGTAGATTAATCTTTAGTTAGACAAGAACATCACATTATTCACTATTAAATGTTATATATATATATACATATATATATATGCAGATGAATGTGATATGTTATTTATTACCACTGATGAGTGTTGCGAGGGGCAACAATGCCTTTCTGCTCTCTCAAATTTTTTTATAAATAGCACATTAAACTCTACATCTGCAAATATGGTTTACGCCATGGTATTTTTCATGTGGACTTCTTTCAACAGTATTTAACCAAAACCAAGATGCAAGTGGTTATGTGTGTGCAATATAGTAAAATCACACTGAAGAAACACTGTCAGTGCGGAGAGCGTTGTTTCCATGTCTACAGTAAATAAAATAAACAAAATATATGAATTTGTGTTTATTAGTACTGCAGCTCAAAATAATGAGTTGTTGGGCCATATTTATTTTTCAAAGCCTCTGCAAAAATTTTATATCTATCTACTGGTGGGGTCGCCAGTAGATAGTTATAGTTAGGACCATGTTTCCATAGAATTTTTTTTTTTGACGTGCCTATATCTTTGACACCATTCGATGAATCTTCACGACATTTTCCAAAATATTGCGCACGGGCAGTTTCGGGGTGACCCGTCAAGTGCGGCAGAGAAAAAGGGGGCTCAAAAAACATTGCGTTTCCCATGTTAATTCTTATAGGAGCTGTCAACAAACTTACAGCCCAAACCACTGGACAGAATTACACCAAATTTGGCAGAAAGCTAGCTGCCGGTACCTAGATTGTGCTTTTCGTTATTTAGTGTAAATCCGTTCAGTAGTTTAGGAGATATTTAAGGGCAAATAAATTTGTATATCTCTGGCCACAAATATTTCGCGAAATTCATGAATTTTCTAAAAAATGCATGCAAAGAGAAGCGTTGCAATTGGCTCACTGCAACCCGAATCGAAAGTTGCGACCGCCATTCTATTTCACGAGACACGGTCCCCGGGGGTGAAAATTCAAATTGAAAGTGGCATGAGGGTACCTTGACCCCAGGGGTGTGCTACAGGTGTGTTTTAAGGGCAAATTATACGTTTGATATGATTTTGCTTCACGGCGCACAATATTCACAAATGTCTGCGAATTACTCATGAAATATTTGCAATTATGGAACAATTTGAAAGAAAAACCATAGACTCATTCATACACTAATTAATTCACTCATACATGCACTCAGAGGCTCAGGCGCCCACTCACACACCCACTCAGACACTCATGCACACACTCAGACTCACACACCCACTGTCAGACTCACTCAGACACTCCCACACGCACTCACACATCCAATGACAGAGACAGGCCCTGTTGACAACCTGTGTTGTGCGCAGCCAAAAGCCATGTGTGGCAAGGGGTTGGGTGGATATAAGGGCTAGACTGCAAGGCTAGGTCTTGCAGCCAACCTCCCCCCCCTCCACCCCCAAATCCCCCTCCTGTGCACTGACAAAGGCAGTGTACAGGAGAGTTTGGAATAACATATAGTAATTAAAATTACTTTATGCTAAACAACAATAGAAATTCACTGAAAAAAACAAAGGTTACAGGGACGTTACAGTTAGGTTCTGAATTTACTCGTACAAAACCAAAGAAATTCTGCAGTTATAGTTAGAGTTCTTTCAAATAACTATAAAACATGCCCTAAGGTAACTATAACTTGCTCGTTTGCCATGCACAGCTAATTACTCCACATATTAAATAATTGATGAGATCTTGTATGGCATCATTGATCTCACCGCAACATTTGCAATAACATTATTGATTAGAAAACTGTGCATGGCAAGGGCGTGAGGTATAGTTACCTTAGGGTGTGAGGTATAGTTATATCATACCTGTGTGGTTCCAGGCCAAGTCACAATTGCCAAAAATGGCTTTCGCATCTGCATCAATTTCCCCTTAGTTGAAAAGGCACGTTTTAAATTCTTAGGCCCTCATTACAACATTGGCGGTAAAAGCCGCTTACCGTCATGCAGAAGACCGCCAACACACTGCCGCGGCCGCGGAATTCCGGCACAGCTATTATGACCCACATCTCGGAATCCGCCAAAATTCAGACACCCACACAAGTCCGCCACACCAAAGGTCAGTGATAAACTGGCGAAAACAAAACCTCCACCGTCACGCCAACAGAAATACGCCCACACTATCACGACACACAAATCCACGCGGCGGTCTTTCAACCACGGTATTCCATTGGCGGTACACACTGCTGCGCTCAAAATACACACACTTCTACAAAACATCCCCACATTGGACGATTCAAAATACACACAACTGAGACACATACACACACCACTCCCCCACACCCATTACAATATAAAACACACACCCACATCACCCACAAACCCTTACAACCACAAATCACGAACGAAGGGCAGAGAGAGACACCACCATCAACAACACTGGCATCCACAGGCACATAACACCATCACCCACACAACTTCCACGCACCTCACACAACACACCACTACATATCACCACACTTATCACCACACACTCCACCCCACACATCACCTACACCACCCCATGGCACGGCAAAGACAGCCCAAGTTCTCGGAGGAGGAGCTCAGGGTCATGGTGGAGGAAATCGTCCAGGTAGAGCCACAGCTATTCGGAGCACAGGTGCAGCACACCTCCATAGCTAGGAAGATGGAGCTATGGCGAAGAATAGTGGACAGGGTCAACGCAGTGGGACAACACCCAAGAAATCGGGAGGACATCAGGAAAAGGTGGAACGACCTACGGGGGAAGGTGCGTTCCGTGGTCTCAAGACACCACCTGGTGGTTCAGCGGACTGGCGGCAGACCCCCATCTCCTCCCCCACAACTAACAACATGGGAGGAGCAGGTCTTGGCGATTCTGCATCCTGAGGGCCTCGCAGGAGTAGGTGGAGGAATGGACTCTGGTAAGTCAAAGCTTTACTATTACATCCCGCACCCTACCTGCATGCTATCACATATCCCCACCCTCGCCCTCACCACCATCACACCAACTCCTCACAAATGTACCAATATCACAAACCACACATCCCAACACCAAGCCCTGCATGCAACAACAAAGCATTGACCCACATCACCAAAGCATGCACACTGCACATAGCCATACACCTCCCTAAACCATCATCACACAAGGTCCCACACAGGAATGCCAGCACTGGGGTACACGGTCACCCACCCATTGCACACCATGGCACACACAGATGCAATAATCATGCCTGTCCACCCCTGCAGGACCCCTACCCAATGTCACCAGACAGGAGGGTCCAGACATGTCCACTCCACCCACAGAAGAGGCCCACAGTGATGACAGCAGCTCTGTCCAACTGGATCTAGATGACCAGCCCGGACCATCGGGGACATCTGGACAGTCGGTTCCCCTCACACAGGCACAGGCCACCACAGACCTTCCCCCCTCTGGAAACACCAGCACAGCACCCACCCAGCGGGCCCATACCTCCGTCCCTAGGACACGTCACTCATCTGTGTGTCCACCACTACAGGGAACCCAGGATAACCCACCACCCCAACAACAGGGACCTGGGGGCAGTGGCAGCGGGCACACGGTCCACGGGAGGGAAGCCCAGGAACACAGGGGAACTGGGAGGGCTGCCGTGCGACAGGGGGCGGACAGGCCAAGGGAACCCTCTCTCCACGAGGCCCTCTCCTCCATCATGGGAGCATACCACCACTTCCAGGAGACGATGGCAACGGTACTGGCCAAGTTTCAGGAGACCCAGCACATGCAGGAGGAACAGTATTTGGGCTTCAGGGAGGAACTCAGAACCATCAGCTCCACCCTGGGCACCATCGTAGGGGTGCTGAAGGAAGTACTCAACACCAGGAGGGACACTGTGGCACTACAAGGGGCCCCTGACACTAGCATGGACGATGAACTGCCCACCACCTCCGCCGGAGCTAGTGGACAGGACGCCCCACCACAAGTCCACCACCCCACCCCCTGCAGAGGGAGAACCACCCCGCAAACGGTCCCTGAGATCCAGGAACAAGACAGAGAACGATGCCAAGACCCCGCCAAGAAATGAGACCACCCCGATTGTCATCCTACTGTCCCACTTTGTCACCCAGTTCATAATTAAACTGCCCCAGTTCCACTTCCTATGCCCATATGGGCAATGCACCTGTGAGACTAATAGACTGGACTCTGCCATGGAGACTCCTCCGCCATCACCCCTCACCATTTAACTTCCCCCTCCAATATTTTGCATTTAAATAAACACACCTAAAGCACAAAATGATCTGGAGTCTGTCTGTGATTTCGAAATAGTGTATTTGCAATTACAGTGACAAAATGTTTTTGAAATAGTAATGTCAACATACCTATGTCACACAGCTCTAGTCCATGAGGAATTTAAGCAGATGTCACACAGTGGGATCCACATCTGTGAAACCGTAAGGGAAAGTGACAACTCCGTGACCATACACTGGGTGAAAACGACAGACAGGAGAGAGGTAGTAGTGTAAAAGTACATGTAGTAGGCAGCATTGTATTCTTACCTGTGTTTCACTGGAAATATTGCTGGATCACTGAGTCCCTGTTCTGCATGTCTTCTTCCTCTGCTTCATCCTCATCACTGTCCACAGGCTCCACAGCTGCCACAACACCGCCATCTGGACCACCTGTCGTCGCAAAGCCAAGTTGTGAAGAATACAGCAGGCCACGATGATCTGGCACACCTTCTTTGCTGAGTAGAATAGGGATCCACCTGTCATGTGGAGGCACCTGAACCTGGCCTTCAGGAGGCCGAAGGTCCGCTCGATCACCCTCCTAGTTCGCCCATGGGCCTCATTGCAGCGTTCCTCTGCTCTGGTCCTGGGATTCCTCACTGGGGTCAGTAGCCATGACAGGTTGGGGTAACCAGAGTCACCTGAAAATGGTGAGGGACAACTGTTAGACACACACTAACCTGGAGGGATATACCCAGACAACCATTCCCACTGTCTTGCTTCCAGGTGCTCACCTAATAGCCACACATGGTGCCTCTGGAGTTGACCCATCACATAAGGGATGCTGCTATTCCGCAGGATGTAGGCGTCATGCACTGAGCCAGGGAACATGGCATTCACATGGGAGATGTACTGGTCTGCCAAACATACCATCTGTACATATAACTCTTCCGGTTTCTGTACACCTGTTCACTCCTGTGGGGGGGGGGGGACCAAAGCCACATGTGTCCCATCAATGGCACCTATGATGTTGGGGATATGTCCCAGGGCATAGAAATCATCTTTCACTGTAGGCAAATCCTCCACCTGAGGGAAAACGATGTCGCTCCGCATGTGTTTCAGAAGGGCAGACAACACTCTGGACAATATGTTGGAAAACATAGGCTGGGACATCCCTGATGCTATAGCCACTGTAGTTTGAAAAGAGCCACTTGCAAGGAAATGGAGTACTGACAGCACCTGCACTTGAGGGGGGATTCCTGTGGGATGGCGGATTGCTGACATCAGGTCTGGCTCCAACTGGGTACACAGTTCCTGGATTGTGGCACGGTCAAACCTGTAGGTGATTATCAAATGTCACTCCTCCATTGTTGACAGGTCCACCAAAGGCCGGTACACCGGAGGATGCAGCCATCTCCTCACATGTCCCAGCGGACGGTGCCTATGAAGGACAACAGCGAGCACAGAGTCATACAACTCAGAGGTACGTACCCACCGTTTACACAGAACACCAAGCATACACAAAAGGTGGCCTGTATGTGTGTTGAGACTAGGCCTAGGTATGTGTGACGCAGTTGAAAATGAGGCCATGTTGGCCCCTGAAATGGCGGCTGCCTGACCTCTAAAGTGGGACAATGGGATGTGAGGTAACTGCACTGGCGTTGTACACCGTCGCGGTAGGCGGTCGGAGACCGCGGTGCAATGCTGCATTGGTTAACATTGGACCCTATGGGTCCCAGGAGCCAATGATGATGTACGCCGGCGGTGATGGTACGCACCGCCGCGGACGTGACCGCCATGGATGTGACCGCCATTTTCTATCACTTCAATCACTCGATACCAGATCTTCGACAGGAGAGGACCTAAACTGCAAGTGCTGCTGTGACCTCAGTCTGGAAGAGACAATGGCTCGTGCGTCTGGGGAAAGGGCCCCTGCCTTCACATCGGAGGAGTTGGAGAAGCTCATTGATGGGGTCCTCCCCCAGTACACGCTACTCTACGGTCCTCCAGACAAACAGGTAAGTACACAGGGAGCATGTTGTATAGGCTATGCCTGTGTGGAGAGGGCTGGATGTAAGAAGGAAGGGGGCAGAGTGCTGCGTGCATGTAAGACGGTGAGTGCATGTGCCACATGGCAAGGGTAGGGATGGGGACCACTAACTTTGACGGTGTAGTTGGTAATGACTTCTCTTCTTCCCCTGTACATTTCATGTAGGTCAGCGCCCACCAGAAGAAAGATATTTGGCGTGCCATCGCCAAGGACGTCCGGACCCTGGGGGTCTACCACAGACGGAGCACCCACTGCAGGAAAAGATGGGAGGACATTCGCCGCTGGAGCAGAGGCTCAGCTGGGGATGGCCTCCCAATGTGGGAGGGGTGCCCGTCGAACCATGACCCCCCTGATGTTCAGGATCCTGGCGGTGGCCTACCCGGAGTTGGATGGGCGCTTGAGGGCATCACAGCAGAGACAAGGGGGTGAGTACACTCTCATTCAACTGACTTTGCGCGCAGTGGAGGTGTCTGGGTGGCGGAGGAGGGCTGTGCGTTTCCCTAGGCCAGGGCGAGTTCCGTAGGCTAGGCCCCTCCGTAAGGCATGGCCCTGTGGCCCCCCACCCCACCTCTGTAGAGTGCCAAGTACAGCTATTCATGCCCCTGTGTCATCTATGTGTGCAGATGTCGTCCATAGCCTTGTAGGCCATTTCCCAGGAATTGCACTGTGGAGCCCAAGAGCGCGGCGTAGTGCAGGGGGCCTCTGTGGCTGTCTTGTCCGCCAACGGTGGAGGTAATCCATGCACTCAACATGTCTTTCTTCTGTCCCCCCCACCCCCCCCCTTTTGTGGTCTTCCTGTTCTTGTTTGCATTAACATCATCAGGCGGAGGAGCAGTGGCACCGGAGCACGAGGGAGCTGCATCCCACATGGCCATGGAGCGCGACACTACGGACTCCGAATTCACCAGTGGGACAGAGGGCGAGGGGAGCTCCACGGCGGGGACAGGAGCTGACACCAGCGACACAGACTCGTCCTCTGATGGGAGCTCCCCCACCAGCACCGCCCTACCAGCAGCCCCTCAGCCTTCGCCCCGTGCCCGCTCACCCAGGAGGGTGGGCATCACCTTCACCCCAGGCACCTCAGCCCCTGCCCCAGTCACCCCTGCTGCCCTCAGTGAGGAGGCCATTGACCTTCTCAGGTCCCTCACTGTTGGGCAGTCTACCATTTTGAATGCCATCCAGGGTGTAGAAAGGCAGTTGCAACAAACTAATGCATTCCTGGAGGGCATTCATTCTGGTCAGGCGGGCCTTCACCGAGCTTTTCAAACTCTGGCCTCAGCACTGATGGCAGCCATTGTCCCAGTCTCTAGCCTCCCCCCTCCAACTTCCTCCACCCAGACCTAATCCCCTGTACCTCTGCCTATCCCAAGCACACCATCAGACCAGCCTGCACACACCTCACCACACAAGGGAAGCTCAGGCAAACATAAGCACCACACATCCCACAGGCACTCACGCAAGTATCACACACATGCAGACACACCAACATCCACTGCCTCCACTGTGTCCCCCTCCTCCTCGTCTCCCTCCTCCCTCCCAGTCTCGTCTACACTCACACCTGCATGCACTACCTCTACAGCCACTACGTCCCTCACCAGCACACCCCGCTCACGTGCAGTCACCACCCCCACTACCATTCACACGTCTCCTGTGTCCTCTCCCAGTGTGTCTGTGACGCCCCCTCCCAAGATACACAAACACAGGCACACATCCAACAGCCATCCACCTCACGACAGCCTCCAGCGCATGTACCTGCACCCAAAGTCACCAAACGTATACCTCCTACTACCACCACCTCTTCCTCCACTCCCAAACCCCCTCCAGCTACCCGTCCCAGTGTGTCCAAAAGAATTTTCCTGTCCAGCCTTGACCTTTTTCCCACACCTCCCCCACCCCGTCCATCTCATAGGTCCCGAAGTAGCACCTCAGCCACAACATCTATGGGACCAGTGGTGCCTGTTGTCACAGGTATGTGGAGTGCACCGGCCACCAGGACAACCAGTGTGGCACGGAGCCACAGCACAGCCAGTCCCCCCCCTGTGAAGCATCAGAAGCTGGCCAGTGCCCGGAGGGAGAGGGGGAAGACTCCAGCCACCAAAGCCGCTCCCAGGGGTCCCGGTGGGAGTGTGGAGTCAGCTGTTACACCTCCCAAGGTGGGGAAGGGCCACAAGAAACCCGGCAAGTCTGGGAAGAGCTGCATGGCGGAGAAGACCACCATCATCCCCGCTGCCCAGGAGGGCCCCGCCAGCCCCAGTCCAGCTGCCCAGGAGGGCCCCGCCAGCCCCAGCCCAGCTGCCCAGGAGGACCCCGCCAGCCCCAGCCCAGCTGCCCAGGAGGGCCCCGCCAGCCCCAGCCCAGCTGCCCAGGAGGCCACCGCCAGCCCCAGCCCAGCTGCCCAGGAGGCCACCGCCAGCCCCAGCCCAGCTGCCCAGGAGGCCACCGCCAGCCCCAGCCCACCTGCCCAGGAGGCCACCGCCAGCACAAGCCCCGCTGGGCCATGAAGGACCGCCAGCACAAGCCCCGCTGGGCCATGAAGGACCGCCAGCACAAGCCCCGCTGGGCCATGAAGGACCGCCAGCACAAGCACCGCTGGTGTTGCAGAGTGCTCCTTACTAGAGCAGCTCTCCACCTTAATTGGGAACTTCCCAGAGTTCTCCTTAGTTTTTTGCATAATTTATGCGTCACTCTAACCCTGAAAGGGCCTTGGTTTGACTTATACTGGGTGCTCCCTTGTGTCTGGACGACAAAGCTATACCCCTCTGAAGAGCTCCAATGAGAGCGAAACACGTGTCAGGGGTTGCTTTACTCATTCCAGGTTGGCTTGGACTGTATTTGACCAGTCCAAAGCTGTAATACTGTGCCTGGAGTGGTAAATGGCTTTTGTCATTTTACAGCTCGCCGAGGATGATACTATGTCAATCCTATGCTTAAAGATTTTGCTGTACAAATGGCAAAAGACTTTGTCACTATCTAGCTCGGGGAGGATAACACTGTGCTGATCCTATGCTTAAAAACTTTGCTAGATAAGCAGACATTTGAGGTGAGCAAATCTAGAGTGTCGCTGGTGTTGCAGAGTGCTCCTTACTAGAGCAGCTCTCCACCTAAATTGGGAACTTCCCAGAGTTCTCCTTTGTTTTTTGCATAATTTATGCGTCACTCTAACCCTGAAAGGGCCTTGGTTTGATGTATATATATAGACACACACACACATACACATATACACACATATACACATATTCTATGCCATGTTCTTTCATATGCAATGTTTGTAAACTGTTGTTTAGGAAGACTAAGAATACAAATGTGTTGTATTAGCTCACAGTGTGAAGCAGTAAAGTAACTGGATGATGATATTGGTAGAGAAAACCTCTGGGTGGCAAAAATACTGGAGAACTACAGTTACAGGTAAGTAACTTATTGCTTACTCCAGTATTGGAACTTTCATAGATTCACATGCTTGAATCAGAATAGTAAGCAGTGAATAACACATTTTCTACATGTCTAACAGAAACACAGCATTCTTATTTGTGAAAAGGATTACAACATTCACATAAACTTTCTTTCAGGCTACGGCCTGGGGAGCAGAAAGGAATTACTTTTAAAGAAAATGTGGGATAATACACAATAAGTGAATGGAGGGAAGAAGAAATTTAGCTCACCTTCATTGGAACAGGTTTCTGAGGACTGCTTGCCCAACAGTTGCATCTCGAAGCGACTCTGTGTCCAAGAAGTAGTTGCTGCATGAAGATGTGAGTTGTCCTCCATGTTGCAGCACAACATATGTCCTGAATCAACACACCTGCGATTCAGGACACAGATACAACCCTGGTGGAATGAGCCCTTACATGTGTTTGCAATGGTCTACCTGCCTTCTGATGGCAGAAAATGATTGCGTCTTTAACCCATTGGGAAACAGTCTGCTTCGTCACAGGGTGCCCTTTTCTAGAGGCACTGAAAGCTATAAACAAGTGATTGGACTTCCGAAATGACTGTTCTGTCCAGATAAAATTTTATGCACCTCTTAAGATCGATTGAGTGCAGGGTCCTCTCTGCAGCAGTTTGAAGGTTCAGGAAAAAAGATTTCAACACCACTGGTTCACTGATATGGAATTCCAAAGGCACCTTAGGAATTAATTTGGGATTGGTGGGTAGAACCACTGTCTTTTGTGAACTGCAAGAAAGGTTCTTGTATAGTGAAAGCTTGAATTTCACTAACTCTTCGTGCCGGAGTAAGGGCAAGAAGCAGAGCCACCTTCCAAGTGAGGTACCTGATGTCTGCCCTGTGGATGGGCTCAAAGGGCTCCTTCATGAGCTGGCTAAGGACAATGTTAAGTTGCCATGTTGGAGGTGGAGGTTTCACTGGAGGAAAGGATCTGAAGAGACCTTTCAAGAATTGCTTCACTAATCTCAGAGAACATTAGGATGGTGTACCTGGTATCCTTCTGTATCGGGAAATAGCTGCCAAATGGATTCTAACTGACGAATGGGCAAGTCCTGAATGTGCCAGCTGCAAGAATTACTGCAGAGGAGAGAGGGTGGACATTCTGGGTTTCACACCACAAACAAAATCGCTTCCACTTTAGGCGGTATGATTTAATGGTGCTAGCTGCCCGTACTTTAGCTAGCACTTCCTTGCAATCAGCTGGTAGGTCTAAATGGCCGAATTAGTTGAATTCAGGAGCCATGCGCACAAACTCAGAGACTTGTCCCTGGTTGATGGTAAGCAGCTCCGGAATTGATCCTGATGGGTGGACAAGCAGACAGTAGAAGTAATTCCATGTACCACAGTTGACGTGGCCAAGCTGGAGCTATCTATTATCAGGCAGGGTTCCAACTTCATCTTCCTGATCACCCTTGCGAGGAGAGGGATCGGAGGAAAGGCGTATGCATAGATCCCTGACCATGCGATCGAAAAATGCATCCCCCCATGATCCTTGTTGGTGATGCCAACTTGCGTAATGTTGTCATTTGGCGTTCTGGGAGGACGCAAACAGATTCAGATTCGGTTTCCCCCATTGGTCGAATATTTCATCTAATCTCTGCTGGTCTAATTCCCACTCGTGACGGGATGTTGCCAACCTGCTCAACAAATCCGAGACGGTGTTCTGCAGGCCTGGGTCTGCTCCATTGTTATGTTCACTGAGTGCCAGATGCACCATTTCCAGATGGTCTGCGCTTCTCATCCTCCTTGCTTGTTGAGGTAGTGCATTGTGGTGGTATTGTCTGTTCTGATAAGCACTGTTGACCCCCGAATCCTCAGAAGTAAGGCTTGCAAAGCATAAAACACTGCTCTCAGCTCGAGAAAGTTTATGTGAAAAAGATGATGAGAAAGGGGCCATTTGCCGCTCACTTGAAGGTCTTGCAGGCATGCACCCCATCCGGTGAGTGATGCGTCTGTCATTTCGATCATTGGATGGATCTGTGGCAAGAAGTTGAGACCTTTTGAGATGTTTTCTGGGATTGTCCACCAATCGAGAGTGTGAATCCTGTGTGGTGTTATGATGATTGTGTCTTCGAATGATCCTCGTGCCTGCATCCATTGTGTGTCCAGTTCCTCTTGAATTGGACGCATGCGCATCTGACAGTATAGGATGAGGCTTATGCATGACGACATCATGCCTAGTAAGGACTTGTACTGACAAACTGAAAGACACCTTTTTCTTTGGAATAGCTTCACTAGGGAGATTAACCTGTTTTGTCTGTCCAGCGTTGGATAGGCTTTGGCCTGTTGCGTGTCTAATATAGCCCCTAGGAAGGCTGACTGAGTTGAAGGGTGAAGGAATGATTTTTCCCTGTTTAGAGTAAGGCCTAAGTCCTTGAAAAGGCGCAAAGTCGCCCTGACTGACTTTCGTGCTGACTGGACATTTGGAGCTTTCACCAGCCAGTCGTCCAGATAAGGAATAACCTGGTGCTTCTTTCTACTTAGGTAGGCTGCAACTGGGGCCAAACATTTGGTGAAGATATGTGGTGCTGAAAGTAGCCCAAAGGAGAGGACATTGAACTGGAGGTGTTTTCCGTCGACAACAAACCTCAGGTACTTCCTGTGTAGCGGATGAATGGAAATATGGAAGTACGCATCTTGAAGGTCTAGAGAGGCCATAAAGTCTGCTCTGTTTAGAAGCTGGAGGACATCTTGCAGGGTAACCATCCAAAATGTTTGTTTCTTGAGGTACTTGTTCAGCTCCCGCAAGTCTAGGATTGGCCTCCATAAGTGAGATTTTTTCAGAATGAGAAAAAAGCGGGAGTAGAAACCCTTCCCTCGCTGGGAATATGGCACAACCTCTTTGCCCCCTTGTTTTTTTTTTTAGCATGGTTGCTACTTCTAAGCGGAGCAGACGAAGATGTGTTTGTCAGGTCTGGGATGGAGGCATTAATGGAGGAATCTGAATGAATTCCAACAGGTGCCCAAATAGAATTACATCCAGAACCCACTTGTCCTTCGTTATTTGCCGCCAGCGTTGGATATGATTCCTTAAAATCCCATGGAAGATTGTAGGAGAGGAGTGAGGAGGAACTGGTTGCCAGCGTTGGATATGATTCTTTAAAATCCCATGGAAGATTGTAGGAGAGGAGTGAGGAGGAACTAGTTGCAGGCAGTCATTGTCTACGTGCAGACTCTTTAGACTGTCGCCCTATCTTGCTCTTATGGCAGGGCCTGGTGTAAACCGCGGGAGACGTTGCCTTGGTTGATATTGTAGCCTAGAAGCTTGGAATGTGGTAGAGTAGGATGGATACCTATACTGCTGGTATCCTCCACGAAAGGAAGGTTGACCTCTACCACTGGCTCCTCGAAAAGGCACCTTCCTGTACTGTAGAGTGCCCAATGATCTTGCTGTCTCAGTGTCTGACTGTATAGTCTGAAGTGCGTCGTCAACGTGCTTCCCAAAAAGCGCCTCACCGTCATAGGGAAGATCCAAAATTTTTGTCTGCACCTCAGGACGAAAGTTAGTGGCTTTGAGCCAACCCGGACGCCTCAGGACAGCTGACCCAGCAAGCAGTCTAAAGCCCATGACGGCGATATCAAGCGCACAATCAATGATCTCCGCCGAAGATCGTTGGCCCTTCACAAGCACATTTTTTGCTTCCATTTTGGAACTCTCCGAGAGCTCTTCTAAGGATTGAGACATGTCTGACCACAGCGGCCGATCATATCTACCAAGGAGAGCAAGAGAATTAGCCACCCTTAGCACAATAGCAGACATTGAGGAAAAACGCTTGCCGTTGTTATCTAAGCATCTCCCCTCTTTATCTGGCGGTGTTGTCAACTGTGTGGAAGGGTTTCTGAAGCGACATTGAGCAGCTTGTGAAATCACAGTGTTCGGTTTCGGGTGCCCTGAGAGGCAAGCAGGAGCATCATCAGTGGACTTATATTTCTTGTCCAACCTCGGCAGCACTGCAGGGACTGTTGCAGGATTATGCATTATCTTCAAGCCCTGGCTCCAAACATGTTCAATTATTGGGATAGCCCTGACCATCTTTCTGTAAGGCTCTTTAAAATCATAGAGGAAACAATCCTGCTGAGTTGCAGTCATCGGAAGATCAAACCGTGTGGCTGCTTGCTCTAGCAGATTATGAAGGCCACCGATGTCTTCAGGTGGAGACTCTACAAGAGGTGTCGCAGGAGATGCAGGTGCTGGTATGATATAATCATCCCACTCATCATTCACTGTCTGGATTTCTCCTTCCTCTGCATCCTCATCAGAAGAGGCTTGTCCCTGCATTGGTGTAGAAAGTGTAGAATGTTGTGGCCTTGGTGGAGTTATACGATGTGGTTGTTGCTGGGAAGTTGGTGGCGCAGCTGGAAGTATTGGCTGATGCACTGATGAAGGCTTTGACGGAAAACATTCCTTATAGTCCCCCAACATTGCTTGCAAGTCCGAAACCAACCCGGGGGGGGGAAGGCCTACCAGCCCCAGCTGTTGATGCTCATAATAACTTTGATCATAGTATGAGCCATCGTCATCAGGATACTCCTGGCATTTCACCCGTAACTGGGAAGGACTGCTGGCTACACCAAAAATGCCATCTTCCTCCAAGTCTCATCTAACAGGTGCAAAGGTAAAAGGCTCAAACCCTTACTAGGAGGTGTTACTGAGGGACTTAGATGGTACTTCTTTATCAGAAGATGCCGCCAACGGTGGTGGTGTAGAAAAAATGATCGTCGACGAATCGACCATCGTCAACGGTGGAAGCGTTGACGGTTGAGACGTCAGCGACGGCTGCAGTATAGTCGACGACGCTGTCGACGGTTGTTGCTCCGCCGACGAGGCAGTCGACAGTAGAAGCATCGTCAACGAAGCCGTCATCCGCAAGATCAGTGTTCAGTCGACTGGAGTGTCGACTGTATCAGCGCTGACAAGGTAAGTCTCACGGGCGAAGACTGCTGCGACAGCGAAGAGCTAGGGCATTCCGTCGACGAGGATGAGCAGACTGTCGACAAACAGTCAGTTTTTGCCACTGACAGACAGTGTGACGACGGTGGATGTCATCGTTAAAGCATGAGATGTTGATGGCGTTACCGTCGATGATGATCCCATTGACGGTGCAGAAATTGGCTTTTTGAAGGTATGTTTTACCTTGAATGGTGGCGTGGAAGGCTCAGAGACAGGCCTCATCTTTGATTTTAAATGTAAGTCTTTTGATTTCACCTTCTTTGACGGGCTACATATTTTTGAGGACACCTCAGCTGGTTTTTTGAAAGCCTTCTTGGCTGGTTCTTCGGAAGAAGCTTCAGCTTGTCTCTTCACAGGTGTTTTTACCACAGATACAGAAGAAGAAGCACTCTCCTCATCAGAAACTGGGTTGTCTCTGGATTTTTGTTTTTGTAGCCAAAGTAGAAGGCGACCTTCCCTGTCTTTTAGTGTTTTAGTAGAAAAGGTCCTACATACCTTGCAGTCTCTAGTTTGATGGCTAGGATAGAGACAATATATGCAGTCCTTATGCTGGTCATCCACATGCAGTCTTTTCTTCATGTGTCTCTGACATGGTAGTCAGGTTGACCCACTTTGAATAACTCTTGAAGAGAAAAAGAATCCAAATCTCCTCAGAAAGGATGTCTGAGAGAAAAACTGAGCAGAGCTCCAGGTAGACTCCTTAGCACGACATGCGGCGAAAAATCTGAGGGAAGGCAGCTCCTCACAGGAGGGTTCTAGGGGGTGGTTTGAGCTGATTGGTTGTCTTTTAAGTTTGGTCCTTTTTTACAAAACCACTGTGATATCTTTCTATGTGAGAGGCCTAATGCATTTAGGGCCTTAATATGCAATTGAGCATAGTTTCTATATTACACCGGGGGCTCCCATCTCGACGACGGGGAATGATTCAAGCATGTGAATCTATGAAAGTTCCACTAGTGGAGTATCCTGTGTAAAGCTGCTGACAATTTTCCTTGACCGAAGGCTGATGTAGGTCTCTACAGGATGGATATGGTAAGGCCTGCTGGAAAGGCACTAGTAAGCATCTAGGAGAAACCCAGATTCACAGTCCTAAATTGTGGATCAGGCAGGACTCACTATGAAGCTACATATAGCACATGGGTGAAATGCTGTGAAAGTCAAGTGAGTGCTCTATCAATGTAGCGTGCATAAATGTCTCCAGAGGATGCCATGATATGAACTTGGTGAAAAAGCCTGTGAGGGACACTTGCAGCAAAGCAAGAAAAGAAAAAAACAAATCAAAGGGCTCCTCTGGTAGAAACCTGTGAAAAAGTCCTGCATGGCACATTTTACTTCCACTGAAGGGCTTGGATGTGTACATAGCCACACAAGCTTTACAGTGGAAGCAAAATGTCCTGGTCAAAAAGCCTCACAGGACCATCAGGAAGCACAGAGGTCCTGGAACACCCAAGATGCATTGTGTGAGTATGACACCAAGGAGTGCGGCAGATCCTAGTGAAAAGCTTCATAGGACCCTCAGGCAGCACAGAAGTCCTGGAACACCAAAGGTGCATTGTTTGTATATGGCACCAAGGAGAGTGCCAGGCCCAATCCATGGAAAAAGCCTCAGAAAGTCCCACGAGAATCCCAGCATAAACTGTTGGAAAGCCTGTATCTGGTCAGATGGCTTACCTTCTGGGAAAATTCCTCTTTTTCTTTCAGCTCTATTTTCTCAGGTGTTAGAACGAGCTGTCAGGAAGCAGAAGCAATCTTTAACTCTTTCTCCTTGGTTTCATGATGCAACAAGAAAGAGGAGTATATGCTTCTTCTGCCTGTTGTGATATTTCTTCTTTCAGGAGTCCTGCTCTTGGAACATGTTCTACGCCTGACTTTTGAACCAGACCCATTTTCGGAAGCCTTCAACAAGTTTGCTTCCCTTTGCTTGACAGCTTGTGGGTGCAGCAATGAAGAGAGGTCACAAGAAGCCCTGTCTTATGATTTTCCCAAGCGATAAAGACATTCTGACTAAGGATCTGACATCTGCCTGCGATATTTGCGTGGCTTTAAACCAAAAGATGTGGGTGAGAACATAGTCCCAAAAAATAATAGTTATCCATGTTAAAAATCAACAAAGAAGCTGAGAACTTTCAGCAGCTCTGAATCTTGTGATTACAGTTTATGGAAAAAATAGAACAGAACTCACTTGCACTCAAGTTGCTGCAATATCGCGAATGATGGGATTCCTGCAGATCCCAAAGAGTTGAATTGGGACAGAAAACAGCCCCAATATACAAGTGTCCCCCATTAGTGAATTAGAAAGCTGAAAAGTGCCCCCTCTTTGCAGATTTTTTAGCTTAAGACCATGGGCGTAGGAAGTGTGGGGGATGTATCCCCCCCAGATTTTGGAGGGTGGGGGACACGGGGGACGAAGGTGGGGGGGACAAGGGGACACGATAATTTCCCCTCTCACATCTATAATTCAGAGGGCCATTAGCGCACAAAAGCGCTACTTATGATAGCCCTGTAACGACCATCCTCCAATCTGATGGTAACAGAATGAAGGTGAGTAAGGGAGGCCCCCTGCGCCCTCTGCCCTTTTGTTTGTCCTGTTCACAGCTGTGGGCATTAAGGGTGCTCATAAGAACAAAAGGCACGAGGCGGAGAAAAGAGTTTTGGATGATTACGTCTGCATCAACTGCTGCCTTGTAGAGGAGCACTGCAGGATGCCTTCTAGAGGAGCTGCAAGACATTGAGGAAGATCTAAAGAGAGAACAGAGTCCCTCTCAGCCTGACACCTGCAGGCTAGAAAGGAGACTCTGTGAAACACAATATTTGTATTTGCCTAAGATCACACCAGTTGGTGAAACAGTGAAGTCGAGATTGAGCCCAGATTTTACCTTTTCACACAACAATTTAGCTATTAGAAGGGTATATTTTTGTAACATTTATGGTTAATGTTATGTTATCTAGGTAATGAAGCGCTTGATTACAGTATGGCTAACAGGGAGATGCCATATTTCATTTTGGGCCGTTATGCCTAGCGTTATTATTTATGTTGTTGTTATCGTTACATACTTCAGCATATTGAAGTATATTATCTTTTCTCTATCTTTTCTTCACTGTTCTCTGAAACAATCTACTCTATGCCTATCCCACTGCACCCTACACCACCTTTCTCCACTCTGTGCTACTCTACACCAAAGCAATGTATGCTGTGCCACTCCACTCTACACCACGCCACTGCAATCTATGCTATTCTACTCTAACCATCGTACACTACACCCCTGCACTCTGCCAGTGCACTGTTTACCACTTTACTCAAAACCAATGCACTCTATCCCACTGCACTCTATGTCAATCTACTCTGCACCACAGCACTCTATTCCACTGCTTTCAATGCAACTGTACTCTGCGCCACAGCACTCTATGCCACTGCACTCTGTCACTTTGCAATACACCACTGTGCTCTGCGACCCTCTAATCTGCAATATTGCACTTTCTGCCACTGAACTCCACGCCACTCTACTCTGCACCACCGCACTCAATGCCACTGTGCTCTGTCCCACTGCACTCTTTTCTGCACCACTGCACTCTAATCTAGTCTACACCACTCCACTGTAGGGCACTTCACTCTACTTTGAAATCATCTCCTCTATGCCACTGCAATCTACGCAACTCTTCTCTATGCTATGCCAGTCTAATCTATCCTGCACCACGCCAATGTACCCTGCACCACTCTATGCTACTGCACTCTACATCACTATGCTCCACTCTGCAACAATCTACCCTTCACCACTATACTGTACTCTGCAGCAATCTACTCCATGCCACTGCACTCTATGCCACTCTATTCTACTCTGCACCACTGTACTCTATGCCACTCTTCTCTACTCTGCATCACTCTACATCACTGCACTCTACACCAATGCATTCTATGCCACTCTACTCAACAGCACTGCCCTTTATGACACTCTACTCTGCAACACTGCACTCTGCCACTGAACTATATTCCTCCCTACTCTGCACCGCTCAACTATATGCCCCTCTACTGCACTCTACACCAGTGTACTATATGCCACTACACTCTATGCCACTCTACTCTGCATCACTGCACTCCACCACTGCACTCTACACCAGTCTACTCTACCTTGCACCACTCCACTCTACCATGCAACGCATTACTCTATGACACAGCACTCTGAACCACTGCAATCTATGCTGTGCCACTCCACTCTGCTCCCCTCTACTCTTCACCACTCTACGCTACTGCACTGTACGCTAAACCAGTGCAGGATTCACCAATGCACTCTACACCACTTTACTCAAAACCAATGCACTCTATACCACTACACTCTACACCAATCTACTTTGCACCACTGCACTCTATGCCACTTCACTCTAGACCACCCAACTCCACTCTGAGACTTCACTCTGACATTACACTCCATGATACTAGACCCTGACACTCTATTCCATCAAACTCTAACACTTTCTCCACTCTGTAACTCTCTACACAACTCCCTATACGCCACTCCATTCCACTTTACTCCACTGTATGCCACTCCACACCACTCTATGCCACTTCAATATACGATACTCTACTCAATGCCACTGCACAACCCTCTATGGCACTCCACTATGCAACAATATACTATGTTCACTGTAACATTCTACCCAACTTTCTCTATGACACTTCACATTACTTACCTTCACTCTACTCCAGTTCACTCTTCCTTATGCCTTTCCACTCTACGACACTCTATTACACTGTGACACTACTCCACTCTACTACTACTTTATGGCATTGGCGCTTGATTAGAGATTCAGATCGCCTTCTCACTCATATGAGACGTGAGTCCGATTTATCTTCGCCGTTTTGGTTACAAGCACTCTGTAACCCTTTTAACTCAAGCTTAACGAAGGCTTAGGATGATCCTGATACTTGTCTACGGGATCGAAATATCGTCGGCCAAAGTACCTTGACTTGAATTTGTGATATTGTACATAAGTTGGCATAAGCATAGGTACTATGAGATAATGTCTTCTTGATTCACTATTTGAGTCATTCATGTAAAAGTCGGTGTATAAAAGCTTGTAAATCATTATTGTGGATGCTAAACTTGTAGGAAAGTAGCCTCTTTCTACCTTGGTTACCCCCACATTTGGCCTGTTTGCCAGTGTGTTTGAGTGTGTTTGCTGGGATCCTGCTAATCAGGACGCCAGTAGTTATGCTCTCTCCCTTAAATTATGATTGTTGCATACTGGTAACACAGTATTTCACCCAAAATTGGCATACTGGTGCCCCCTTATAAGTCCCTAGTATATGGTACTTAGGTACTGAAGGACTCCTGTGTGCACTGGCTGGTCTTTTGTGGGCTCTCTGAGTTGCTGAGAGCCCCCTCTGACTCCTCCTCCTGGGTAGAGTCCACCAGGTCCCTCCTGGTCCCAAGGCAGTGCCATTTTCCGCTAACTGTGAGTTTTGCGTGTGCCAAGGTTTGTTGGCGGAATCTAGTGACGCAAACCAGACTGCCATCATCCATCCGGTGTGGGATATCATCTGCACCAACCAGGAACCCGCATCCATCTTCTTGGGTGCAGTACTGACTGCTGTTGTTCACCAGTGGTTCTTCTTTTGCACCTTGATTCGGGTTAGCAGGGGCTCCTGTCCTCCCTGGACTCTTCTGTGCTTCTTGGACCTAGTCCCATTCTTCCACAGGTCTTTAGGTCCAGGAATCCACCCTTTGTGTCTTGAAGTATCTTCTGGTTCTTGCATTATCTTCTTTCTCATGTTCTTGTATGTTCTAGGAAAGTTACTGTGATTTACTCCTGCTTTCCTGGGCTCTGAGGTGGGTTCTATTACTTACCTTTGGTGTTTTCTAATACTCCCAGCGCCCCTCTACACACCACACTTGCCTAGGTGGGAAACCGACATTCGCATTCTACTTTCTTAGTATATGGTTTGGGTTTCCCCTAGGCCCATTTCTAACCATTGTGATTTTCACTAATTGCACTTTTCTAACTGTTTTTATTGCTATTGCTGCATACTAGTGTATATAATTGGTGTATTACTTACCTCCTAAGGGAGTATAGTCTCTATGGTATTTTTGGCATTTGTGTCACTAAAATAAAGTACCTTTATTTTTTGTAATACTGAGTATTTTCTTTCATGTGTGTGAGTGGTGTGTGACTACAGTGGTATTGCATGAGCTTTGCATGTCTCCTAGATAAGCCTTGGCTACAGCTACCCCTAGAGAGCTTGGCTTCTAGACACTGCCTACATTTCACTAATAAGGGATAACTGGACCTGGTATAAGGTGTAAGTACCATAGGTACCCAATACAATCCAGGCCAGCCTCCTCTAAACCACTGTACTATATAGGTTACTTTTTACATTTTTATTGTGATCGGTGACATTGGGTCATCCAGATAACTTGTGTAATGCCCGAATACCAGTCTTTCTCGATTTCCCCTGTTGATGTTTTCCCACTACATTTGATCTTTTATATTTTGATTGAATAAATGTATGAAACATTCCATTTGCATACTACTTTAATATCATTGTTTATGGGAATGGTGATGCATTTTATTCAAAGGACCCCTGTTACTTTAAAGTTAGTTTACTGCTCCATTTTAGGGCACTCTACTTACTCCATGACACTACGCCACACCAGTCGATGACACATCATTCTCCTTTATGCCATTAACTTTGAGCCATGCTGAATAGTAGTCTCACTAGTGTACAGCATGGCTAAAACACATTGGCAAAGGCAATAGATCTTGCATAGGCGAGACCTATTGGCTTTGCCAATGCTTGTTTATGAGGTATGAACTTCAAGGTGACTTGCAATATCCTTATGTACGCCAGGGGTATTTTACCTCATATAATACAATGGTCACACCTACAACTTTCACACAAACCACTTAAAACCTTAGTGCATAGCTTCTGTCATTCCAAGCTATTAAAGTAGAGCAGAAGAAAGAAAAGCAACATTCCATTTTTTGCTTTAAACAGCTGCATTAATTATGCTCTGTGACCTGATCTACCTTTTACCTTGGCTGCTAGCTCTGGCAGAAGGCACTGTAATGTCAGAACTCTACTGTAATAACCCTATCATAGTCATTTTCCGATGTCTTTTCTTTATAATCAGTGAATGTCTTTTCTTTATACGCAGTGACTTGGTGCATCACAAACAGCTGTTTCTAAAGAAATGCATGACTGCAGTTTATACAGAGATTAGAGAATCCAAGTTTATATAGCCTGTAACTGCAAGAGCTTCTTCAGTTGAAATGCTTCTAGTTATGACTGATGTGGAGCTGAGCTGCCCAAGATCACACACAGGAGTAGAAGTGTTATTAAAACTATGGTTTCCGAGCACAGTTTACAACTCTTGTACCTAATCGCTTTTCATATCTCCAGTGCGGTTCCAATTGGCATGAGGTGAAGGGCATGGTGGGTGTGGGGCGCAAAGGGTATGTTCTTCCTTTTTACCCTCCTACCTTTATTTGCTTGGTGCATGAAGATGCAAGGTTAATCAACATGTTATTTTCACATTTGAGCTAATTACTTTTTGAATGTAAATAACAATTAAAGATACTTTCAGACTGTGAAAACATGCCTTCCTTTCTCCCTATTTCACTTCCAATATATATGATTGTGTATATTTATCGGAGCCTGCAGTTCGTAAACAACGAGCGATTTGTATAGGGTTGATTGAAAGTCTCCAAGGCTGTCCCTGTCCCCCCCAGAAATTTATTGTCTCCTACGCCCCTGCTTAAGACACGCTGTGCAAGTGGTTTGTAAGGTATAGAAGACTGCATGGATTTGAGCTTCCTGAGGGCAATGTATGTGTTGATATGAGGAAATTTAACATTAAAAACCGGTCCATCAGACCCTAAAATACCCCAATACCAGCCAAAACAAGGGCCCACACAATAGACCTGTCAGACCAGCCCATCTGGCACTGCTTGACTACCCTCTAGGCCAATCTGACCCTGGACAGAAACTACTATTGAACACCTCCTATTGAACTACTAAAAAAAACAATTCTGGATCTAGTTTGGGAAAGGTCCATCTAATGGAGTCTAGCAGACAGGAGACAGAGTTTCGGGAAAGGGACCTGAAAACAAGATAGTGTTTGAAACAAGTCATTTTCCACATCAAATTATTATTTTAACCACAACTGTTATTTTAAAAGTCGCTGTGCAGACAACCTTCCACTAGGAAACAACATTAAACAGAACACTGGCCACACACCAGCACACCTTAGATATTTCACGTAGTTTGGTATCACGAAGCTCACAACAGCAACAACTTCCAACAGAACGCATTTAAACTGTATTAAATATATATCACATATAGTTGGGTATCACAAAGCTCACAACAATACTAAACAAAAAAACAACAATCACGAGTTAAAAAAACACATTAATCAGAACAATGCACATACTTTCAACACAGATCAGAGGCTCCATAATGTTATAAATTACCTAGCTCCCTACTCTACACAAAAATGTACCACTCCACAACAACGCTTAACCAACCAACACCCATGAAACAACATACTTTTAATTACCCCCTACTTTGTGCTGGGCAATGTGCATAACAATTTTTCCACTTTGCTATGGAGCCAAATTGATAGGGCCTGCGGTTACACACACTGAACACCGCTCACCACTAGGTAACACAGCTACGACCAAATATGCAAATGAAACCAGCATGGTATTTACACCAATACGCAACTCAAACAATAGAGGTCAGTTTCACGGTACTTAAGGAAACTTCAAGGACAAGGTGTGAGACTGCAACCGGCGCTAAGGCGGAATGCGAACTACGCAAGTTTTATAATATAACAAAAGTAAGTGACAGATTCGTAAAACAAAAAACAAGTAACTCTAACTTGTGACCCATAAGTAACGTCTTAAAAATAACCAAACTAAATAACAAGCAAACCGCAATTGTTAGGTGAAAGAAAATTCGCAACAGTTTGGTGAACAAAATCATAATTTGAAGCTGTTAACCTTAGAATGAATCATGCGCGCATAATGACACGACTGCCTGTCAAATTAATAATCAGTATTTATAGTCACAGTTTAGCGCCATTACAAACTGCTTTGCAAAAAACAAACCCCAGACTCTAACAAAGGTATTTTAAAAGCTCCTCTCTGCTGTCAGGCTTCTGAGGAGCTGCCAACACCGAGCAGGTTACAACCGTGTCCATTTGCATTTGTAAGACTCCCAGCGTTTCTTATGAGCTTTCCTGAGAATTAGCAAAAACCCACGGCCTAGCCTGGCGGTTGGCCATCAATAATAGAGAAATCTATTGACGGTTAAACGTGCAGGGGCCATAATTAACGGTAGATTCCTGGCTGTGTTCCTGCAAGAGAAAAAAATGGCGGCAGCGGTGAGGTCTCTATGGAGTATTATTATCGAGTACAAGCAGTCTCAGGGAACTACAGTAAAGCCATTTATTTCTATTTATGACTGTAAGCAAATGAAAGTTTCTGTAGCAAACATTATTAGTTTCACGCACTGTCAAACTACATAACCTTTGCGCTGGTTCAATAGAATTTTACATCAAGATTTGCTCCAGTTCAAGAGTGATATGCGCGTTTTGCATAGGTTAGTTGGTGCGAACATTGAGTCTGAAGCTTTCTGCACCAATACAACGCATGGGTCAGTGTACTGACCCATCAAGGACTCAAGCTTGGTGTATGATTCCGACTGCTGCCGCCACCCTGCAGATGTTGTCCAATTTTCGTTTGGTGCGGCCAATGAGGTGGGCTTATCTAAATACACCAATGTAATAGTTCATATGCTAATTAAAGGCTAATAAAACTAGATAAATAAGCCTTGACCAGGTGTCATTTTACAGCGGAGGGAACAGAAATAGAAAACAAGCATTTGCAATGCAATGGGTCTTGCGTTTGCTCGAGTTAGAGCTATTAGCGCTGTAAATTCCTAACTGGACTTCTCTTGCCACATAAATTGAATATGAAAGGTAAAACAGTTGACACAGCAAGTCAATTCAAAGTGCTACGGCCGCCATGAGCCTGAGTGCGATGGAGAGACACAAAAGGAAAAAGAAGTTTGTTCGCAGTAAAACATATTGGCAAACGTGCAATTAGCCATGCAACAGGGTCAGTCCCCAAGGCGGTAACAAAACTGCTCCAAGGCGGGACAAACGTAAAGCATTTACCAATGTCATCAAAGGATTTTTGAAAGGCAAGCCCATGGATGAGTGAGAGTGATAGGCGTGAGGTGGCCGTGGTTAAAAGCCCACATAGACACCAGCACATCAGAAAAGCAGCGCTTGCACGCTTCTATGCTCAACCTAGAAAATGAAGACATCACAGGCAGGAACGTAAAGACATTAAGAATGCAAACGCCCCCATAGTGAGCACTTGAACAAGGATATTTGTACGTTCGAATGCAGGCTCTTCACATTCTCAGTCAGAAAAACTAACCACATAATGTATGGGAAATGTAAAACTACAATTAAGACACTGTAAAAGCAAAATCATTCAGAAGGGTGAAAACTAGTGTGTACACTAAAATACCGTTTTACAAATTAGGGGACTAAATTGGATCTACCAATCTCATATATTCCTCATGAAAAATTAATAATGTAGGCAGAGGACAGCTACAGCTATTTTCCTTTATCATCAAAATATTCTTGCATTTTACATTATATTTTGATGGAAGCACTAAGCTGAAAGATTTCTTTCAGAAGGGTGTTATGTAGTTTCTCGGAAACAGGACTGTGCCATCCCTTGTCTCAACAGACTATCAAAGGTAAACTCTATGAGATACAGCAATGAAGATGTGTAAGATTTTGTGGGAAGATGACAGTACAATTATTCGGGTACTAAGCACCGAAGCAGATACTAAAAATGCACATTTGTAGAGATCTTTCTCCCATGATGGGAAATGATTTGAGGCAAATGTTCTTTATGAACATTCTGATCACCTTTATCTGCCATCCTTTCCCACCATATCAGTAGAGAGCTGAAGGTGAAGAGACAAAGTCACTTTTCTTGCAACAGTCTGTACGTTACGCAGATCCTCCACAGCCTTCACGTAATGCTCCACATTCTGCTTTCCAAAGTTCCCTTCGAGGAGCACGGATCTTGAGTGCAGCTTTCTTCCACCAGGTCTCACTAGAGCCTATTTATGCCACCCAGGTAACTGCTAGCCTCTTCTGTAGCGGAGCAGGCCATGGTTGACCCAACCAATCAATCAATGCCCAGCTGACTTTGGAGCATCAGCTTCACTCCTGGGCGAGGGCTCTACAACCGCAGCAGTCACACTGAACTCACAGAGGCCTCCTTAGCAAAACCTCACACTCAGAACAAGGCGTCAGCACAACACCCTTCTGACACAATGAAGATATGGGACCTTTTGGTGTTATACAATTATTTCTTTAGCAGTTGCTAATTATCACTACAAAAGGATATAAACATCAGTTTCATTACGTTACTCTTGCATGTTGCCAAAGAAATAGGAACATGAAGTATTTACTTACGCCATAGTAACTGACATTCTGCCAACGGTTTTGTGCAAGGGTTTTGCAGTTTAGTTATGAGTGTTATCACAAATTAGTAATATGGCTTACTATAAAGTAATTAGCCAAAGTAAGATAGACGTGGATTTTTCCCTGTTTAATCTACGTCGCCTCAACATATTACTTCACTTTTGATTTTGGATAAAGATGAGTATTTTAGGCATCATGTTGCTAAAGCACAGATTTGTTGTCCCAAATTAATATGCGCGCGGACCTAGCTCTGGAACAACTCGCCTTCTCCTTCAAGCTCCCACATCCACTCCTTTACAAAAAACCTATAGCAGTTAATCACTTCCTCCTTTGTGATCATGAAGAGAGAGCCATGTCCTGCAGATTTTTCAGCTAACTGTGCAGAAACTAGGTTGTGTTCACTAACAGACATTATCAGCATTATAATCAGACAATATCAATGACTTGATGCTCATATCTTTAAACATTCAATCATTCTACTGATATTGCTCAATAGCACACCAACACAAGGTAATACCGAAAAATAAGCTTCATATGTTTAAATGAATTCAAGGGGTGGGGCTTAGTGGTGATTAAAGGTGAAGAAATATCCACCCTATTTAGGTGGTTTAAGTTAAAGATTCAAGATACGCGGTGGACTCTGATCGTGTATTTACTCTGAAGATATAAGTCTTTGCTAAGAAGCAATCTCAGTAAGGAAGGTACACCCACTCCTGCCAATAGAAAGCATATTGAAGCTCACCAGAGGACTACTCATGCTTATACTGGAGTAAGACGAAACATGTAAGCTGTCACCCAAGAACGTGCTGCAAAAACTGTAGGTAATTTGCAAGTAGTCAGGTAGGTTTTGCCAGGGGATAGAAAAATAAAATCATATCACACCAGCATATAGACCACTTCATCGGCTTCCAGTAGAACCCAGGGTCCAAATCAAAGATTTGAGACCCATGCATAAAGTCTTCTATGGCAAGCAAAGTTTAGGCTAGCTATAGAACGGCCAGAAACCACTGATCAAGGCATTTGGCCTTTACCTGCTGGACAAATTAAAAGAGACCAAAGACAAAGTGAAAAAAACAGTACAGGAACCATGGTGCTAAAATCCACTTGATATGTCTCAGATGTTTATACATAACCTACAGAAATACCTGGAGATTGCAGAGTCCAAAGAAGCCTTCAGAGGTCCAGGAACAGGCATAACTGCTAGTCCAACCCAGGCTGGCAGGCTCGAAGGCAGAGGATGCTATTACTTCTGTATACCTAATACCTCATTGGGACGTGGATCTGGTGGTGAAGTCCCATCTATATCAAATGGGGGTAGCTTAAATGTTAACTGCTACAATTAAAGAAGAAGGGTGATGGCAGGGAACTAAACAAGAAACACCTAGAAGCCCATTTTCTTGGGCACTGCTGCAGTTTTTAAATGAAATTGTCATTACATCACAACACATTGCAAATCTACTTCTAACAAACGCATGTGCTGAGTGAGTGATTGAGGACATTTGTAGAATGCCACTTACAAAGCTAAGTGCCATGAGGAGCTGATAATCAGAATTTTCATTGCAAAGAATGCTTCGAAAGGTTGATATGATTTTTCAGTATTCACTTATTCTTACAGTGAACAAGTTTTTCCTAAATCTGCCATGAGCGTGTTCTTTCTCTTGGTGCTTGGGCTCCAAAGTCAGCCATCTAAAGTCAGCAAATTAAAAGGGGGAACATTCAAGGGGCTAATCAGGATGCACCTGTGCAACTTCCTTTTTACAGGCACATGAGAATCCTGTAAATGATTCAGATAGGCAACAAAAACAAGAAGGCAGTGGTGGTCTAATTACACAGCACAAACGTATTGTTTAAAATTCAATAACATTTGTGCTTTACTCCCCATAGGTTACACTGCCACCAACCACTCCAAACAACATAAAAATCATAGAGAAGCACTCAAACTATATCTTCAATTTTATCATCAATGATCCAATCTAATGAGGTGATCTGAGTCAACTTTCCAATCAGAGTTTCATTCAACAAAGCTTTAAATCAATGTCATGGTACCTAATGAGACATGCATAATTAATTTTGTATTTAGAAGAAACAGCGGATATTGATGCGTATACATGATCACAATTTGGGTAACATTTGATGGATTACTGCTCACTTGATCCCTGAAGAAGTCCTTTAAGGGGACAAAAGACGTAGGCTCGGCTGGCGTGTCCATTTGCAATAAAGATGAAAAGTGTTTCATAAATACGATTTTGCGAAAGTGAAGACTGGAGCCGTACTTATTTGAACGATTCTTGGAACATTGATTGAGACCTTTGTTGTATGAAACTCCGGTTGGAAAATGGACTCAATAGATCACTTAATTGAACTGGATCATTGTTGATGAAATTGAAGACCTACAGAATTGAAGGTACAGTTTGAGTGCTTCTCTCTGACTTCTGTAAGTTAGGTAACACAATTTAAACAAGATTCTCACCTCAATGAGCAGCCATTGTAATTTTAGCGGTAGAACTGAGGTATAATCCTATTATCTCAGCATCTCTAGCACAGATAACCAGACAGCCTGTTTTACAGTTGCAACAATCCAATAAGGCATCGAAGATGGCACCCACTTCCAAGATGCTGCTTTCTTAGGGATGTTACCCAATAAAAAAAAGAGAACACTTTTCCAACTAGGGAGTAAAGGGCAAAAGGTTACCCCACACAACTGCAAACTTTGTCGAAAGCTAGAACTGATGGTCGCTCTTGGATATTAATTTGAAATGACACTGGATATCAGCAACGCTTGAAACTTCAGCTTGGAAAGAGTGGGTGATTTGGAGGTGAAAGAGTGGGGCACAGCTGTGCAGAGTTGAAAGTTTTGGGAAGGTTCCATGCTTAGCAGTCACATTATGGCCATAAACTTGATTTAAAAAACTCAACTAACCTTTGTCACAACTCCTATGGAGGAGAGCAGTAAAGTAAGTGAGCAAAGACAGGGAACAGTTCTGCACTGCTCTCAAAAACGGCTACCATATCTGTGGTAATTATTATTGGAATCGTGCAGTTTCTGCTGGCTCTGAATATGATTTGGGTGAACTTCTGCAGCTGTGTAAAACAGAGTACTTTCCTTCTCTTGAGAGATGCGCTGCTTTGGCTTTTTGAGGGTAGACGCATTCCATACACCAGGCACGTAAGTATGCCTTAGAAGTTCAAGACCCAGCCTTAGGGACAGGATGGCACCTCTACTTTGAGGACAACAGGGAGTTCAGGCAACCTAGGGTTAAAAAAAAAAAAAGCATATTTGTTAAGAATTATACCTACTGGCAAGGTGGGGAGGGCCACATGCTCTCTTTAAACAATCCTTGGAGTGTGAAGGTAAACAGAGGGTGATCCGGCCTGGGTTTGGTGGACTTAAGATCATAATTCACCCAAGTTGATTGTTCTACTTTGGCAATACCCCTGTCAAATACTGGCTTTGATCTAGGTTTGGGGAAAATAATTCATCTACTATAGGTAGGGAGGATGCCTACACATCTGACAACAGCCGTGACCTGGACGTCGAGAGTTGAATCTCAGATTCAACATTCCATCATTCTAAGGTCCTTAAATTCAGTGACATAGTTTGTCTGAAAATGACATGTTATTTAGAAACAGCAGAGGTGTGATACTAAACACTATATAAAAAGTTATTGTTGTAATCATTTGCAAGTTTGTAACCTGAAGGGGCACCGTTGATAGACATGATGCAGTGGCCTGGGCCATTAGCTCTTCCATGCGTTTATGAGCAACAGTTAGGAGTGTGGTGTGGTTTGGTGTAGGCTTCCAGAGCACACCCTTCACATTTCCAGGGTGTCTCTTTACATGTAGTGCCCAGTGGCTAGTGACTTCACCTTTCATGTACACTGCACTCCAAATGCACCAGCCAGTCATAATTCAACAGCCTACCATCTAGATCTTCTTTCCAACTATCCACTTATCCACATCTGCCTATGAACCGCCTTCTATTCAACTAGCACCCTTCTTTCGCCAGTCATCCTTACATTTGTATTAAGACACTTGCATGAAAAGCCAGCTCTTTTTCCTATATAAATGCTTGTTAAACTTGGCAAAATCTTAAAAAACACAGACAGGTTAATTTGGAAGTACAGAAGACAAACAGGGACTTTTGGTCTGCCAATGCTTGCTAAATTTGCCAAAACCCTAAAAAACAGACCAGTTTAGCTGGGAGGACAGAAAACAAAAGGAAATTGGGTGGGGCTCAGGAGAGGTAAAATACTGCTAGTGCTAGTTGAAGAGAGAACAGCGGAAATAGTTTTAGATTTAGAGAACTGTCTCTCTGGGCCCTATGAAAGTTCTGGCACAACTCAAACAATCGCAAGACAGAACTCACAAAACATGCTTTTCCTGGAGATTACTGTGAGTTTACTTCAATTAATCAATTACTTAAGACTGCTGAGCATCAAATCTAAATTCTGAAATTTAATCAACAGAAACAGCCACATTGTACTCCCAAGACCAACTTTTAAAAAATGTGCGACTGAAGTAGAGAGCAGATTACAAGGGGGATTATTAGGGGTGAGCGTCCCTCTTCTAATCTTAATCACACCCATGTTATGTCAGTCACTTTCATTGGTTCTTGGGCTTGCCTTTTAAAATCTGCTCATTTTAATTCATGAAAGACATGCATATGTCATGCCTTTTACGGTGTTTAGCCCTCCTCAAGAGCGCTGGTAAACTACTGGAAACATTTGAGGCTCCATGTTTTCTGTATGGTTTATGGACTACTGTTTCGCTTTATTTCGCAGCATGATCGCGCTCGTTCTTTTTTTTTTTTTTTTCTTCATTCAATGTGGCAAGAAAAGTCCGGTTAGGAGTTTACAACGCTAATAGCTCTAAATCGACATAATGCGAGACCCGTTGCATTGCAAATGCTTGTTTTCTCTGAGCAGACTCAAGGCTGCACAACTCTGCCAAGTGTTCATCAGGGGTAACTCTAAAGCAAATTAGTCACTGATCCTGCACTGTCACCTTTAAGTCATGCACTTCAAAGCTTCAGTTCAGTTGCAGGTGGTCGAACTTTGGTGACCTTAGAAAATGATTATGCCAAAAAAGTGCAGGACAGAAGGGAACTGTTGACTGTCTGCTTTTAGCTGCTGAAGGGTGGAGAAGAGGTAAGGTGTTTGTCAAGGTTATGCATCACAATATGTGTTTGGCTTCAGACCCCTTTGTGTTTGTGTTTGGCTTCAGACCCCTTTGTGTGGCTTCTGACCCCTTTGTGTCACTTTCTGTCTCGTGATTGATCATATTCACTGCACAGCTGAGAATTCTTATTGGCGCATCGTGGCTAGCCCCGCACACTCTCCAAGTGTTGGGTTCTACCCAGTGATGTCCAATGCTGGATGTATGGGGCTTTTCAAATCTGCACTACTGTATGGTATTGTATGGCAATATTTATTCAGCGCTCACTATGTGGGGTGCAAAGTGCTTCCCTACTTGGGAAGCATGATACATCATGCAGGGTGTGTGGTTGAAAGTGTGTTGTTTTTATTTTGATCCTATGTATAAAGTGTTTTCATGTCATATGTGATGACCGCTGAGGTGCAGTATCATGTAGTGTGATGGATGAAAGGGGGGAGGAGAGGCACATGGTTTATAACTTATAGTAAGCTGGCAGCTTTGAACAACACTGCAAGTCCCTTTGTGGTATTTGTTATGAAAAAATCGGCTTAGCTGAAAAATGAACTGAAATGTTTATGCTGAGAGATCCTCCGTTTATAGTTGTGGTATATGAGCAGGCATAGAAAGGAAGAAGACAAGGTGGAGAGATCTGCTGGGATGGTCTTTACTAATATCATACTATCGCTGATTACCACTGTGAGATATCAAGGAGCGTTCACAGTATGTTGCTTGTTGGGACCTGCAGGGATAGACTAAATTAAAGTTCTCTGTTGGCCAGCAAAATGTGGCAGATCTCTTCAGTTATTCCACATCTGTTCAGGTGGAGATGGGTGGTCTACTTCTGTGAACTGGTACAGTACTGGGTGATGGACATTAGCAGTAGCAGTTTTGTCGTATGTCAATGTGAGAGTGTTAAGCAGCGTAAGGGAATTATGACTGGTAACATTCACAAATATTGAGGTTGCTCCAAATTGTCACACATGATCTCTGAGGAGCAGATTAGCATATTTCATGAGGTGCTTGTGAACCAAACCTTGTATTTAGTTCTATCCTGACAATCTCTCATGATCAGTTTATTCGGTCACAGGTCAAAGAGGATATCATTGAGGCCGTTTGCTATAGCCACTCATTGATCTTTATTTTTTAACAGAATGCCAAACAAATCTCACTGATGAACCTTAAGCATGGCAAAATGTGACTGTGATTGTTGGACATCTTTTAGAAAGGTCTGTCTTTGTCAGACAATGTTATGCTTGAAGTGACACTACATTCGGGTTAGGACTTCTCTTTAGAGTTTGTGTCTGGAATTCAAAGAGTAGACCATTTCTAGTGATAATTGTCCTGTATCACTTGCTTCTGTCTTGATTCTCCGGTGAAAAATTCCTGAAGAAAGAAGAACAGTTTCAATCCTACCTGGTACAGAAGATACAACAAAGCCAATAGGTCTCACTTTTTTGTTTTTGCTACTTAAGATCTAATTTGCAATGCTCTGTATGATTGCATGTGTGATGATACATGCACATGTCATCATGCTGTGGTAGCCTTAGCATTACGGCGTATATCGTAATAGCATTTGTATTTATATATTAGTTACTACTACCCCTGATGAGGTGTTGAAGTGCTTTTTGGCGAGTAGAACACTACTCTAAAATCCAAAGAATTAAATGGTGGATTATCATAGGGGAATATAAATTGTTAATTTGAGCAGTGGACACGCGAGTGTCAGTTTCATTGAATAGGATATGGAGGGATAGAGGAGGGAGGAGTAGCTAGTGTTATTTGGGAGTTCATATTAGTTAGACGAGGTTTGGGATGAGTCAAAGGAGGGATAGAAGAGGGATCTAGGAGGGAAGAGTCTAGAAAGGGTTATTAATGAGATCATAGTAGTAAAATAAGGTTTGCGATGAGTAAAAGGAGGGATACAGGAAGGAAGTCTCTGGGAAGTGGTATTTTGGAGATCATAGTAGTAAAATTAGGTTTGGGGTGAGTCACAGTTGAGGTATTTATATATTTATATGTAATGTAGTCATGCATGCATCACCACCATATATGCACATATGCCATGGGATTGTAGCCATTTTGTTTTCGTTTAAATTTACCATTCCAAGATGGCACAAGCCCATCTCGGAAAAGAAAATTTGAAAAATATGAAAAGTGAGCAAAGCACCTTTTAAAAAAAAGTAGTATGAAGCAAATTGCAGCTGCCCAACGTAAAATATAAAAATGTAAACAAAAAGAATGGGACAATGAGAGCAGGGGAGCAACGGCTGAGTCGGGAGGGCAGTGCAGATCAACTTAAAGGTGGATGAGCTGCTGGGGGGGGGGTGGAGGGCAACTCAGGAGCTGGTTGGGAAGCGTATTATCAAAAAAAGCAGGATGCTCCTGGGAAAGCAATGGACAAGCTGGTGAGGTCAGCACACGCAGAGTGTAGGGCCAATGATTGAAGTTAAAAAGCACAACATGCCATGAGCATTCCTTCCTGTAGACGGCTGAAACAAAACCAAAAAAGTCACTCCCTAAACATAAGCAGTGAAAAAAAACAAGTCATTTAATTAAAAAGAGAGCAAAGAAGCCATGCTCCATGGGAGAGAGAAACACAAGAAGAGGAAAGAAAATATTGCATAAGAAGAAAATGAAATTGACAATAGTTCAGAGCGGCTGACCCAATGACTACTGAAATCATAGGTAATGTCTACAAAGTTCTTCGACAACAAAACAGTTAAAGCTATAAGTACACAAGACTGAAAACGTTGTCCTCTAGAACGACCTTCTCACAGCAGAACAGAAACCGACAGCTCAATTTGCAAAGCCATTTGCAAATGTACATCTCATTTATACCGACAACTAACTGGATTTATGCATGGTACTCACAAAAGGATACCTAGCACTCATAAATCTGACATCTTCTAGGATGGTGTAATAGTATGTGTGGGTAAATCCCAATAAAATAGAGGGGAGTGCATGTTACAGTTTGTATTGTTCCTCAACGTTTGGAAACATCCCCAAGCTCAATCGTTTGAGGGTATTTCTCAAACTCCTCTCCAACCCATTAATGTTCTGGAATTAGTCAGGGTGGGAAAGGGATCACAGTAAAAATTGTTGGGGGCATACAGGAATGCATTTCTCTGAAAGAAAAATATTTTCTCCAAGGAGAAGAAAAACATAAGAATGGCACAAAAGAGATCACGTTTAAATAGGTGTAAAGGAAAACCATGTACATTCACATTGATGGGAAAGCCCGCAAACAAGGAAAACCTTTGCAAATTGCTTGTTTTGCCTAAGTACTTCTGGAAATCGGCAACTGGCGCAGGAAACTTTTAAAGAACTTGAATAATCATTAATCTACACCTATGCAGGGACTTCAATCTGAGGGTGCAGGATTATGACATTATACAGAATTGTGCCTGATACTCTACGCGTTAGATTAAGGAAACCAATTACCCTTTATATACCAGCCCCTGCTTCTCACTGAACTATGCTTTGCTCTTCAAAACAGCATGCACCTGTGTATGGATAGGTTTTAACAGAGCACAAAAGCAGCTCAACAGTAACAGAGCTCTCTTCATGACCTACATACGCCAAGCTGCCTAGCACAATGTGTACAGAAAAGTTCCCTGCACCTCGATATCTCAATTTTAAAAAAGCAGCATAACCTCAAATGTTCTCCTCAGCCTTTTCCTGAAATCTGTAACTCCCTATAGCTGATTCGAGACTGGTCCGGGGTCTTCGGTGCTCCAAGCAGTAAAGCAAAGCAATTTTCTTCAAGAAATATCAAAAAAGTTAAGGAATCCTTAAGCTTCTTGTGTAGCTATGACTCAACTACAATACAAAACGACTAAAATGTATTTTGTTAATACGCCGACGGTCATGTGAATAGACTTCCCTTGGATTATGTTGTTTGTTGCATAATGATGTTTGGTGTACAAACTGAGAATGTCCAAGAGTAAGGTCCAGGTGAGTATGAAACCTAGCTGGGAAGATGGGATTTGTGAATAACAGATTTTTAACCACAAAGTTTGTTAACATTTTCTGATTCTTGAAAAGCCAGAAGCTACTACTGTAAAAAGAGTTTATACAAAATCACATGTATTCTTTTTTAACCCCGAAATTCTGTCTCTGTTTGTTGTAAATAATCATTAGGGACTATGCAAAGCAACTTTAAAACTATAAGTAATTTCCTCTTGTTTTTGCCATTTAAAATGTTGGTTTAAAAGGGGAAAATGCCAGGTTCTGACACATTTTACACATTTTCTTTTTTAACCAAATTTGATATAAAGATACTAGACATGCTGGTAAAAATCTGGTTAGTTGGCAAACCTAGATGGGCTAAGCATTTGTGTATTGGTGTGTCATTCTGTATTACTGAGTTTAAGATGGCACTGCAATGAGACAAAACACTCCACTGAAGCAGCTGTCAAGTCTGGCTGTCTTGTTCCCCCTACACCAAGTGACTAGACGTCATGGATTATCTATCAAGACAGGTGCCCAAGTGTGCCAAGAGACTCTTTCGGGAAGCATAATTTCCCACATTTCATAGGCAGACTGCCGCAGCATGGAAAGAAAGGAGATGTGAGCCACACGTATGCACTTGCGTATGCCTGCCTCTAACTTTCTCAGTATGGGAAACTGAGATTGCTCCCACAGCCAACCAAAATCCTGTTTACACTGTCCCCGGGTACACTGCGGGTAGGGTGACCAAGTGGCATGGGTGCAACCTTAGGGCAGCAAGTGTAAAAAGTCAGGATAAAGGGTCAAAATTAAGGACAAAAATTCAGGACAGGTCAAAAGTCAGGACACAAATTTGTGACAAAAGGTACGTTTTACAGACACATCAGAAGAGGTTGTGCAATAGTATATAAGTAGTAAATAGACAACCAGCATTATCACAAGTTAAAATAAGCTTATATTACGTTGAGACAATCGTGCACTTCATGGTTATTCAGTATGTGTGCAGCTTTGAACAACTGTGCAGGTCTTTTTGTGGAATTTCATATGATCATAATCTATTTATATGGCTACTGCACTGGGATGTACAGTCTGATATTTTGTTTCCAGTTCATGGTCCTCAGCAGGCATGTTTGGTGAGAGAAGGGGCCGGAAGATCTACTTGGCGGGACTTTGTTACTAGCAACTCATATCTGAGTGCCATTTTGAGATGTAAAGCAGCACTTATATAACGCAGGTAATTGGGTCCTGCAGTGCTGAACTACAGTGCAGTCCTCCGAGTGGCCAGCTTTGTGTGTTCGTTTCAGGTATTCCATTACTGTTCAGCTGGTGATGACTAGTTAAGGGGCTGGTACAGTACTGAGTGATGGATAAGAATCATAACGGACAGGTCTTGTGTAAGGGTGGTAGCATTATGCAGGAAGAACAAGTTACTTACCTTTGGTAATGCTTTTTCTGGTAGATACAGCATCTACCTTTGGTTTCCTCACCTTCTGAATTCTCCCAATGCGCCAGCATTCAACTGAAATATTTTCTTTCTAGCTCTCCACGTCAACGAGGACGTCACAACGGAACAGCTCCGCATGCGACTCAGTCTGATGTCATCAGAGCTATAAGAAATCCTCACCGGCATGCTGACATCAGTTCCACCCACTTTTTTTGTTTTGTTTTGTTTTACTGTGCCTTCAAGGCAAACAGCTGAACACCAACATAGCAAGCACAGCACATGCGAACTCAACACAATAATATTGATATATATATATATATATATATATATATATATATATAAATACATTCATATATAATCGTACATTCTGTATATACACCATGCCAGAAATACATATAACTACAATATATACAAATAATATCCTTCTTGGCATAACCATTTAGGTGACGGGGAAGCGGGTGGGTCTGTGAGGAATCCACAGGTAGATACTGTATCCACCAGAAAAAGTGTTAACAAAGGTAAGTAACTTGCTCTTCTGATGGATGCATCTACGTGTGGATTCCTCACCTTTTGAGCAGAACTCCAAAGCAGTCCCGCAATCAGAGGTGGGTGCCTATCTGACTACACCAAGAAATCCTGCAGTACTGAACGAGCAAAATGGCCGCCCTTCCTCTCTTCTGAGTCCAAGCAGTAATGCTTCGCAAAAGTGTGGAGGGAAAAACAAGTTGCTGCTTTGCAAATATCTACAACAGGTACACCTCTAGCCAAAGCAGAAGTAGTAGACTTAGATCTGGTAGAAGGAGCTCCAGTGCCCTCAGAGGATCTTTCTTTGTAAGTGCATAACATATTTTTTATGCAAAGAATGACCCACCTTAATAGTGTTCTTTTGTGAACAGCTTTGTCCTTCATCTTGCCCACATAGCCAACAAAGAGCTGATCGCCCATCCTAAACTCTCTCGTCCTGTCCACGTAGAAGTTCAGCGCTCTCTTTGGATCCAGATGGTGCAGCCTTTCCTCCTCTTTAGAGGGATGGGAGATGGGTAAAAGGACAGAAGGGTGATGGACTGACCTAAATGAAAAGGCATCCCCACCTTCGGCAGAAAAGCTGCCCTGGTTCTCAAAACCACCTTGTTAGCATGGAAAGTTGTAAATGGGGGTTTTACACTAAGAGCTTGAAGCTCACTAACAAGCCTAGCCGACATGATCCCTATGAGGAAAACAGTTTTGAACATTAAGAGCCTCAACGGGCAACTACACAATGGTCCAAGTGGTGTACCCATCAAGTATGTTAAAACTAAATTTAAATCCCACTGAGGCATTATAAACTGAGTGGGAGGAAACCTATTTGTCGAACCCTTAAGAAACCTTAGAACTATAGGGGACTTAAACAAAGAGGGAAGGTCAGGTAAGCAACTAAATGCCGACAGTGCAGACAGATAGCCCTTCACTGTCACAACTGCACAACCTTGTTGTGCCAAGGAGAGAGCAAATTGTAAAACATTGGACAAATGGGCCTTCAAAGGATCAACATGCCTCTACTCACACCATTTAACAAACGTGGCCCATCTACCAGCATAGACAGTTTTGGTGGAGTGTTACCTGGCTGATAGTATAACATCCTCCACTTCAGGGGGCAACAGAAAAGGAATTCAGATTGCCCCGTTCAATCGCAAGGCATGTAAATGCACGCTCTGGAGGTGGGGGTGTAGGAACTGCCCCTGCCAATGCAAGAGGTCTGCCTCATGAGGGAGACGGAGCGGTGGACACAGTGAGAGGTGAAGTAGATCTGTGTACCACACCCTTCGCAGCCAATCCGGGGTTATTAATATGACTTGGGCCCGGTCTGGGCGAATCTTCCTTAAAACCTGAGGAATTAAGGTTATGGAAGGAAACACGTAAAGTAGCCAGTTGCCCCAGCTCAACTGAAGCGCATCCCACAATGCTCTCTGCATTATATACTGGAGGCTGCAGAATGACAGGCAGTGCGCATTCTCATGAGTGGCAAACAGGTCTATCTGAGGCGTCTCCCACAACTGCAAGACGTGAAGAACCACCTCCGGGTGGAGACGCCACTCATGATCGGCTGAAAAGTGCCAACTGAGACTGTCTGCACGTAGGTTTAGAACTCAGCCAAATGGTTTGCTACTATGCAAATCTGATGGTCCTGAGACCAGGACCAGAGTTGTAGAGCATCTCTGCAGAGAAGATACAACCCTGACCCTCACTGTTTGTTGATGTACACATTGCAGTAGGTTTGTCTGTCAAGACTTGAACAGACTGGAAGGGAGGAAGGCCTTGAGAGCCAGACGTTTCGCCCGTAACTCCAACAGATTGATGTGAAACATCTGTTCCACTGGATACCAAAGAACTTTGATCTCCAGATGCGCTCCCCACCCTAGAGTGAAACCATCCATTATGACTGTGGTCACTGGAGGTGAAAGACAAAACGGCCTCCCCTGTGATAGGTTGCCATCTATACTCCACCACAGAAGATCCACTGCAGTGTCTTTGGAGTCTGTTATTGACTCCTTGAGATCTCCTTTGTGTTGAAACCACTGCTTGCGGAAGCATCACTGTAGAGCCTTCATGTGCCAACGTGCATGAGTGACTAACAGAATACTGAAACATTAGAATCATAGACTGAATTTCCCGAATCCTCCGAGGAGGGGGTATGCATGATGCAATGTTGTGTTTAGTAATGCCCCTATGAACAGAAGGCGCTGAGTGGGCTCCAGGTGAGATTTGGGCACGTTCAACGAAAAGTCCAGGTGGGTTGTCACCTGCAAGTGATGCAGTACCAACTCTGGTGTCTTGGCTTTGAGCAGCCAATCGTCCAGGTAATGGAATACCATTATTTTCCTCCTTCTGAGATGTGCTGCAACCACTGCCATCACATTTGTGAAGACTTGAGGTGTGTAAGTAAGATCAAAAGGAAGGACCCCAAACTAGTACTGCTGCAATCTTACCTTGAGCCGGTGATACTTCCTGTGCGACTACAGAATGGGGATGTGAAAATATGCATAAGTCAAATCAATAGAAACCATCCATTCTTTCTTGTCCAGCCCCAGATGAATCTGAGCTAGGGTCAGCATTTTGAACTTCTCCTGTTTGAGGAACCAATTCAAAATCTTTAGGTCTAGGATAGGCCTCTAACAACCATCTTTTTTTGGGATCAGGAAATATCTTGAATAACATCCCTGACCCCTTTCCTGCTCTGGAACCAACTCCATTGTGCCCTTTAACAGCAGAAGTTGTACTTCTTGGTGAAGCAACTGTAGGTGATCCACTGAACAAAAAGCATGCTGGGGAGTGCTGGGGTGGGATGGAAAGGGGTTGCACAAGGTCACCACTGAATGTCATTGCTATAAGGCCTGAAGTTTACAAGCAACATTTGGTGCCCACCATGAGACACTGAAAGTGAGTGCCTGGTGTGACTAGTGGTGTAGGGAGGGAATCCTGAAAGCAGATTTTGCTACACAGCAGGCGGGGCTGGATTGGAGCCTTGGCCATAAACATGGAGAGACTAGGTTTTAGGTTTGTTAAGCCTACCTGATGCTCTCCCTTGTCCCTTGCAGGCCCTCTGCCTCCAGAGTTCACCGGCCTGCTCATGGCTAACTGGGATACCAACTCAACCATCAGGCTCCCTCATAAAGCCTGAGCCTGCAGCTGCTGTGCTTAGAAGGAACACAGGCACCGACCGGCTGTGGTGTATCTGTAGTGCAGGAGGTTGCTTGGATCTGCTGTTTCAAAAAGTAATTCAATTACTTCGAAAGTAGTTGTACATATTAGTTCACTGAGACAGACTGAGTAGTGGTGGTTCACAGGAGGTGAGGAAGGAATCATCACCTCCCCCAACACCAGACACCTAAGGAAACCTGTGGTTTATAACTGCTGTTAAAAGCACAACAGTTGAGCAAGGCTTGCATGACTTTACAATAACTACACCTTGGCCTTGGCAAGCACCTCACAAAAACTAAATGCTGCATAACTGGTTCAAGCAGCATTTTCACAATATACAACTGAAACACAAAAAGGCATAATTTAGATGGTTTCGCACACAACAGGAATTGCCATTTCCGGCTCCCTACACAGCATGTAGTGTAGCTAAAAAAAACTTTTAAGATTGCTTATTGAAGAACAGATCCCATCTCTATTATACAATGCTTTTTAGTACGGTACCAGCTACTACAGTTCTTCTCCCCATTGCTGCTTACCCATAATATTTTATTTCCCTTAGTAAATATGCTCTCTTCAACTAGTCTTGTTTTTTAGCCACTGGCTCAGTCCTGCAATGTCAAAGGCTGGCTAAAATCCCACTACTAGACTCTTGGCTGCTTTTCAGGGCATTCCACCGACCAAGACAGAGTGCATGAACCTCATCTCTCTGCAGTCCAGGCTAGCTGTCCCACGTCATCATGACTCATGAGATAAGGAGTATTTATTTGGAACTCCTAATCTTATTATTAATGAATGAACCAACAATTGCAAAGCGCAACATTCACCATTACAGGTATCACAGCGCTAAGATGAGCACAGCAAAAAAACACTATAGTTACTCGGACCGGTTAATACTGACACTCATAATCCCTCTCTATGGTACAGTCAGCCTAGTTTGGAAAGAGACACGTTTTTAGGCCTTTTCTCAAGCTGGCCAGATTCCTATTGGCCCTACGTTCAGCCGGTAATCTGTTTCATAGCTGGGTGGCTCTGGTCTTAAAAGACCTCCCTCCTGTCTTGACCTTCTTATATTTTTGTGGCTGAATCAGATTTGCTGTGGCCGAGTTAAGGTTTCTCTTTGGCCTGTAGACGTCAAACTTCTTTTGCAGCAATATTGGCCCCATTCCATTTACTGCTTTGTAGACTATACAGAGGGATTTGAATATGATTTGTTTCTCCACAGGCAGACAGCCAGTGTAATACTTTCAAGGTGGCTGATGTGCAGAGTCCATTCCAGTTTTATCCAGGGCCAGTTTGGCAGCAAATGTTCGTACCCTATAAAGTCTGTTGATGAGATATGATGGTGCACCCAGCAACAATGCATTGCAGTAGACCAACCTACTTGAAAAAGGGACAATTTTCCTCAAATTTCTCAGGGGCCCAAAAAAGGTCGCTGCTGTTTTATTAATGTGCGTTTCTATGGTAAGTTTTTCATCCATATAAATACCCAATTTGCACACTACTTGAGAAGGCTGCAGATTGTTTGTAGTGGGCCATGGCCAAAAATTCTGAGGGACTTCCTCGGAGTGAGAGGAGGAAGCCGAGTGGAGGAATTCCGTTTTCCCTTCATTAAATTTCAGGTAGTTGTTTTTAAGCCAATTACCATCTCTTGTATACAGAGCTGAAAGTTCTCTATAGACTTGACATTATTCTTCCCATAGTACACCATCAGTTGAGTGTTGTTAGCGTAGTTCATGAATGCAATTCCATAAGATCTTATTAGCTTTGGTAGAGGGCGAATGTATATGTCAAACAGAATGGGGCTCAAGGCTGTGCTCTGCAGCACCCCTTGTTCCAATTTCTTAAACTCAGAGTGAAAAAGGGGCGTGGAAATTGCTTGGTGTCTATTCGTCAAGAAGGACTTGACCCACTGGAAAAAAACTGCCCCCCACTCCTATTTCTTTAAGTAAGTCCCTGTAGCATTATTTGAAGGTTGACGGTGTCAAAGGCCACAGATAGATCTAGCAAAATTAATACAGCCATTTGACCTCCATCGATTGCCATTGTTAATTCATCACACGTCCTTATCAACACTCATTTGGTTCCCTTGAGCTGAGCGCAAGCCATTTTGTTCGGGCTCCAGGATATGATTGTTATCCAGAAAATCTACCAATATTTTACTCTCAGATTTTTCCACTATCCTTGGAAGATAGGGAAAAAGGGGTATTGGGCAGTAAATGCCCATTTCCTTCGGAGGGTTTTTCTAGGATTGGAGTAACCAAGGCTTTTTTCCATGAGTCGGGCAATGACCCAGTCTCTAGAGATTGGTTGCTTATTTTCAAATCTATCAAGTCTGGCCTTGATTTCTACTGGAGGTGCCCTTGCTACCACTACCGATTGATTCAGGTTACAGGATGTCATATTAATATCTAATAAGATACCTTGGATTTTATTGTTAAAGTAACTTGAGACCTTATCACATAACTCCTACGAGGGCGTGATAGATTGAGATGTGCACGGCGGCTTAGCTAGACTGCTAACCACACTGAAAATCTTTTTTGGTTTATTGGTAGCTTCACAGATAATTTTTGGAGTAATAATCTTGCTTAGCTTTCCTAATTTCTTTTTTATACTCTTAAATGCAGATGTTAACTGCGTTTTATCAGAATCAAGATATGCTTGTGCCATGGTCGCTCAAGTTTCCTACAGCGACTTCTTTCTTTCTCTCAAAATGGCCGTGTACCACAGCTCAGATGGTCTATCATGCATAGTCATTGTTTTTTTGGGTATGAATACATCTAGAACCTGTTTTATATGTTCATGGAGGGTCTAGTTCTCATCCACTGTCCTCTCTGCCTGAAAGCAGCTCGGGCTATCAAACAGCCTTCTACCTTTTAGCTTGTTGAGCTAAAACCATGGTCTACCATGACATCTTTGTTTCTCCCTCAACTCACCTGGGTCTACATCAGGCCACTCCAGAATGAAAGAGATAAGTGCATGTTCGACCAACTTAACGGAATGGGTGTGGCGGAGTTGACTAAATTCATGGAGGCAAATATCAGATCTAAGGTGTGCCCCCTAGATGGGTAGGCCCCGCTACTGATTGTATTAGACCCAGGTCCTCACATCCTGTCAAAATTCCCTTTCCAGTGCCCGGGAAGGATCTTCCGTCCAGACACTGAAGTCACCCAGCACAATAAAGTTGGTATGTGAAAGGGTGAAATTAGAAACCAGTTGATTAAAGGGTTGTAGGAAACTAGTTAATGGGGCAGTTGCCTATAGCACAATAGACCTGATACTATGGCGTTATTCTTTATTCTGATGGTAAAGCACTGTATCTCACTCCCTTGTATATGATCAATTTGGAGGATACCTATCTCCCATATGTCTTTTAAAATAATAGCTACTCCACCCCCTCTTCTCTCCTGTCTGGGCTGATGTACTACTTTAAACCCCCTAGGACAGGTAAAGCTGAGATCTGCTTCTGAGTCTCGGGGAATCCAGGTCTCAGTAACCAAAAGGATGTCCCATTTATTGGTTTCTAAAAGAAGCCTGAGCTCCACAGAGTGTTTAGTCAGGGAGCGGGCATTGATTAATCCACAATTTAATGTCTTCCCCTTCAGTTTTAAAGTAGGGATACATTTGTTAGAGGCCTGATGGCCTTCAGTACTCCCTTGACACACAGGGAGTGGAGTAGGATCATACCTGTAGAGAGTTGCCTCTGTATTCTCACCTAAGTCTCCAACATGAGATTCCTCTCCTCCACTCTCCTCCAGCAGCATCGCTGGTGCGGTGCGTGGGCGGTGTGCGGACGGGCACAGACAGGCTTGCCTTTGGAATGCCGCCAACATGCCCACTGCGTGGAGATGACTTAGGTCATGTCAACCATTTTGGCAAAAGGATTTATGTATGGCAGAGGGGATGTATGACCTGTCAACTGTGATTTTTGACCTATCTCCTGATTATAATTTATGATCACGTCAAGAACGATATATGGCACTCAGAATGAATTAAGATGTTGTAATGTTTTATGGCCTTGTCATCTTGAATTATGACTGACCCCGGTGATTTATGAGGTCAATGATGTATCGCAAGAGTCCATGCATGTAATAAATGTGCAGCCAAATATTCCCACAGAAAAATGCAGACACACGGCTGATGTGAGTTTATTCATAAATGTATATGGGAAATTGGACCAATTTGAGTGGGCCAAGAGCGAAGGTTATTCGCTTTGCTATGTCCTTTACCTCTGCCCCCCACCAAACTTTCAATCGTGTTTCTTCAGCTAGTGCTGTGCGGTTGCACCACCATGCCGTTTTTATGCCTCCCCCACTTGAGCCCACCCAAGAACTAGACCGCTTACCGCCTGACTGGCAAGGGCAGCCATCAAGCAGCCAATGCCTCACTCAGGTAAGAGGCCAAAAATTACAATCCTTACATTCAATGGTTGCCGCATATTTTCTGCAATCCAAACTAAGATTTCAAAAGCTCCTTTCTTCAAATAAAACAGGAAAAAAAATGCTTTTTAGCTTTTAAAAACAATTCCTATGTAGTTCGCTTCACTATGTCAATTTGCCTCCCCACCCACCAAACTATCAGTCTGTTTTTTCAGCTAATGCTGATAAAAAACAAGTAAACAAGTCATTTTTCAATATTTATTATTACTTCAGAGAATGGGAAACATCGTTCGATGAAACAAACAGCATTCCCCACAATTAATATAATTCTATGTTGGTGGGAGAGCAGCTTTAACTGTGGCGAGCTGAACATTGGCAGTGTTTTGGTTAATAAATGACCCCTCAGCCAGTCTACACTTGTTATTGAAGAAAGCTTTTCATTCAGGGATATTGGTTAGTATCCTTGCATGAACATTTCAGAGATATTACAGCTGCTGTCCGGCCATGTCTAGACTTTCACCCTACAAAGGGTGGTTATTTCACACGCCATTGCCCTGCTCAACCTGCAATAAAGTGTCACTCAAAACGTTTCATAGTGCACTGAAACGTCACCCATAGCCTGAACTGAAAACCTGAAACGCCATACAAGGAAAAGTAATAACTATGCAGCTATAGTTGTAGACATTTGTCACAGTGAAAGGCATAGGTGTAGAAGTAGCCATAATATTGACCAAAGAGTTGCTTAACACCGTACCGTACCGTGAAGTCACCTGAGGGAGGGGCACACGTGTGGAGCTCCACGCACAGACCCAAAGATAAGAAAACAATCATTAGGTCGGCGTCAGTGTTAGAGCTGAGCGCACTTTCTGTGGAGAGAGATGATGCAAGTGAGGCGCATGACAGCGGCTGCCATCAAATTATCGGTTGGCAAAACACTGACGACAACTTTAATCTGCGTGTTCTCGGGCGGTGATTCGTCATCGCAATGAAATGATAAACCGGAGGCTTGCTATTAGAAAGCAACAGTTTTTAGCGCAGGGTACACAATCGCTCACTGATGTTAAACGCGCTCCTTGTTCGGAGATAGATGGCCCTGCACTTTACAGCTGGGACGGCGCCTTATTCTATTTCCTCACACATCTGGGTGTCTTTTTACTTCTCGAAGCTTCCTGTCGTCAGGGATATGCAAATGCCTACCAGTGCTACAGCTCATGCTATGTTTCCGGTGCGTATTTAAAACACGCGGGTCAGCATTTGCTGCTTTAAGAACCCAAAGAAGATGTAAATCAGAAAAAGTACAGACACATCTTGCTAGCTGCCCACACTACCTGACACTGAAAGGCAGGGGAAGCAGAGTGCCTCGTTGTTATTCTGTCAACACAGTTACTCTTCCTTGCTTATACAATATGTATGTTTTTCACATTACAAATATACTTTTCTTGTGCGTAAATAAATAATCCATTTAACTAGCGGTTTGTTAGTGGTCACAGAATGTGCGTGTTTCCAGTTTCTACTCGTTTTCATCTGGTTTAACTTTTCTTTTAGGCTCTCTTTTTATGTGATCTCTTTCCTCATCCACATACTAAGCAGTAGTACATTATAAAATGTATGCATTATAAAAAGGTAGATATGTGGAATCAATTACCACCTGCTTTTCAGCGCCACTGAATGCTGGTTAGGTCGTTGAATTAAAACCTGAAGATTAAGCCAAGGCTTTAAAAACATAACAGGGTAAGCTATCTGCAGCATATAACTGGCACCAGAGATGTCAAATGTCACACACTGATTAGAATATAGGAAGTCACTGCAGACGTAAATATGAGGCATTCAACTAGTCCAAAATACAGGAGGTCGCAAAGCAAGGGAGCAGGGCTGTCTGCTCCAAGTGAGAGCCAAGACCAGCATAAACCTTGTAAGACATTTCCTTTGCCCTACCTGGTCGAGGGTCTCTTGAACACCGCCACCAGAAAGAGCAGAGTGGGGAACTTTGCTTATTAACCTCTAGGCGGCTTTCAGATTTCTCCTCTTCACGGATTTAGGAAGAGATTTTCTAAAGGAATCGATTTCCATGCATGTTTATCTGCTTTGTGCCAAACTATTTAGTTGCATTACTTAAAAATTACCTTTAGTTTTTGACTAGTCACAAACTAGCAGTTTAATTGTACTAGAAACTATGTAGTGTTCATCATAAAAAACGTTTACAGGATTATCATGCTATACGTAACCTCTAACTTTAACTATTTTAGGCGTCTACATACGTAACCTCTAACTTGAACTATTTTAGGCGTCTACGAGGTTTTATTGCAGTCCACAGAGATTAATAAACCAACAATTTGACATAGTCCAACATACCACCTTCCTTTCAAATCACCATTCTGGCAGTTCCCCAAACTCCCAATTTACAATCATAAGCATTAATGTAATCTATCTCCATCTGGAATATCCCACAATGAATTACTATTTCCCGTATAGACGTCAGAGACAAACTCTTGGGAAGAGGAGGGCTTGGGTA